>NC_141893.1:23991371-24299288 GCF_030686135.1 Camelina sativa | reverse complement strand
CCTGTTTTCTCGGTTTTAGCCTATTTTGAGACAAAATGGGTATAAGTGTTTTTTAAACTCTCCAAATCCATCTAAAACTTATATAATTTGCCAATTGCATTGGATTGTGATACATTTTAACTATAGAAACACGAACATAGCTGTTTACAGTTTCAAAACTATGTTTTCTCGGTTTTAGGACAAAATAGGAATAAGTGTTTTTTAAACTCTCCAAACCATCTCAATCTCCTATAATGAGTCATTTACATTGGATTATGGTACATTTTAACCCTAGAAACACAAAAACAGCTTCTAAGCCCTGTTTTTTTTGGTTTTAGCCTGTTTTGGGACAAAATGGGTATAAGCGTTTTTTAAACTCTCCAACTCCATCTCAAACTCTTATAATTTGTCAGTTGCATTGGATTATGATACATTTTAACCATAAAAACAATAACAAAGCTATTATGAGCTTTTGACCGCTATTTTCTCGGTTTTAGCCTGTTTTGGGACAAAATAGGAAGAAGTGTTTTTTAATCTCTCCAAATCCATCTCAAGCTCTTATAATTAGTCATTTACATTGGATTATGATACTTTTTAACCCTAGAAAGACTAACAAAGCTGTTTACAGCTTTTAAGCCCCGTTTTCTCGGTTTTAGCTTGTTTTAAGACAAAATGGGTATAAGTGTTTTTTAAACTCTCCAAATCCATCTCAAACTCATATAATTTGTCAGTTGCATTGGATTGTGATACATTTTAACTATAGAAACATTAACAAAGCTGTTTACAGTTTCAAAGCTATGTTTTCTCGGTTTTAGGACAAAATAGCAATAAGTGTTTTTTAAACTCTCCAAACCATCTCAATCTCCTATAATTAGTCATTTACATTGGATTATGGTACATTTTAACCCTAGAAACACAAACAAAGCTTCTAAGCCCTGTTTTTTTTGGTTTTAGCCTGTTTTGGGACAAAATGGGTATAAGTGTTTTTTAAACTCTCCAACTCCATCTCAAACTCTTATAATTTGTCAGTTGCATTGGATTATGATACATTTTAACCATAAAAACACTAACAAAGCTATTTTGAGCTTTTGACCGCTATTTTCTCGGTTTTAGCCTGTTTTGGGACAAAATAGGAAGAAGTGTTTTTTAATCTCTCCAAATCCATCTCAAGCTCTTATAATTAGTCATTTACATTGGATTATGATACTTTTTAACCCTAGAAAGACTAACAAAGCTGTTTACAGCTTTTAAGCCCCGTTTTCTCGGTTTTAGCTGGTTTTAAGACAAAATGGGTATAAGTGTTTTTTAAACTCTCCAAATCCATCTCAAACTCATATAATTTGTCAGTTGCATTGGATTGTAAATACATTTTAACTATAGAAACATTAACAACGCTGTTTACAGTTTCTAAGCTAAGTTTTCTCGGTTTTAGGACAAATAGGAATAAGTGTTTTTTTAACTCTCCAAATCCATCTCAAACTCTTATAATTAGTCATTTACATTGGATTATGATACTTTTTAACCCTAAAACACTAACAAAGCTGTTTACAGCTTCTAAGCCGTGTTTTCTTGGTTTTAGCCGGTTTTGAGACAAAATGGGTATAAGTGTTTTTTAAACTCTCCAAATCCATATCAAAGTCATATAATTTGTCAGTTGCATTGGATTTTGATACATTTTAACTATAGAAACATTAACAAAGCTGTTTTCAGTTTCTAAGCTATGTTTTCTCGGTTTTAGCCTGTTTTGAGACAAAATGGGTATAAGTGTTTTTTAAACTCTCCAAATCCATCTCAAACTCTTATAATTAGTCAGTTGCATTTTAACCCTAGAAACAGTAACAAAGCTGGTTACAGCTTCTAAGCCCTATTTTCTCGTTTTTAGCTTGTTTTGGGACAAAATAGATATAAGTGTTTTTTAAACTCCCCAAATCCATCTCAAACTCTTATAATTAGTCAGTTGCATTGGATTGGGATATATTTTAACCCGAGAAACACTAACAAAGCTGTTTACAGGTTCTAAGCATTGTTTTCTCGGTTGTAGCCTATTTTCTCGGTTTTAGCCTGTTTTGGAACAAAATGGGTAAAAGGGTATTTTAAACTCTCCAAATCCATCTCAAACTCTTATAATTAGTCAGTTCCATTGGATTATGATACATTTTAACCATAATAACATAAGAAAGCTGTTTTGAGCTTCTAACCCCTATTTTCTCGGTTTTAGCCTGTTTTGGAACAAAATAGGAAGAAGTGTTTTTTAATCTCTCCAAATGCATCACAAGCTATTATTATCAGTCATTTACATTGGATTATGATACATTTTAACCCTAGAAACAGTAACAAAGCTGGTTACAGCTTCTAAGCCCTATTTTCTCGTTTTTAGCTTGTTTTAAGACAAAATGGGTATAAGTGTTTTTTAAACTCTCCAAATCCATCTAAAACTCATATAATTTGCCAATTGCATTGGATTGTGATACATTTTAACTATAGAAACACTAACATAGCTGTTTACAGTTTCAAAGCTATGTTTTCTCGGTTTTAGGACAAAATAGGAATAAGTGTTTTTTAAACTCTCCAATCCATCTCAATCTCCTATAATTAGTCATTTACATTGGATTATGGTACATTTTAACCCTAGAAACCCTAAGCCCTGTTTTTTTGGTTTTAGCCTGTTTTGGGACAAAATGGGTATAAGTGTTTTCGAAACTCTCCAACTCCATCTCAAACTCTTATAATTTGTCAGTTGCATTGGATTATGATACATTTTAACCATAAAAACACTAACAAAGCTATTTTGAGCTTTTGACCCCTATTTTCTCGGTTTTAGCCTGTTTTGGGACAAAATAGGAAGAAGTGTTTTTTAATCTCTCCAAATCCATCTCAAGCTCTTATAATTAGTCATTTACATTGGATTATGATACATTTTAACCCTAGAAAGACTAACAAAGCTGTTTACAGCTTTTAAGCCCCGTTTTCTCGGTTTTAGCTTGTTTTAAGACAAAATGGGTATAAGTGTTTTTTAAACTCTCCAAATCCATCTCAAACTCATATAATTTGTCAGTTGCATTGGATTGTGATACATTTCAACTATAGAAACATTAACAAAGCTGTTTACAGTTTCTAAGCTATGTTTTCTCGGTTTTAGGACAAATAGGAATAAATGTTTTTTTAACTCTCCAAATCCATCTCAAGCTCTTATAATTAGTCATTTACATTGGATTATGATACTTTTTAACCCTAGAAACACTAACAAAGCTGTTTACAGCTTCTAAGCCTTGTTTTCTTGGTTTTAGCCGGTTTTGAGACAAAATGGGTATAAGTGTTTTTTAAACTCTCCAAATCCATCTCAAAGTCATATAATTTGTCAGTTGCATTGGATTGTGATACTTTTTAACCCTAGAAACACTAACAAAGCTGTTTACAGCTTCTAAGCCCTGTTTTCTTGGTTTTAGCCGGTTTTGAGACAAAATGGGTATAAGTGTTTTTTAAACTCTCCAAATCCATCTCAAACTCATATAATTTGTCAGTTGCATTGGATTGTGATACATTTTAACTATAGAAACATTAACAAAGCTGTTTACAGTTTCTAAGCTATGTTTTCTCGGTTTTAGCTTGTTTTGGGACAAAATGGATATAAGTGTTTTTTAAACTCTCCAAATCCATCTCAAACTCTTATAATTAGTCAGTTGCATTGGATAGTGACATATTTTAACCCGACAAACACTAACAAAGCTGTTTACAGGTTCTAAGCATTGTTTTCTCGGTTGTAGCCTATTTTCTCGGTTTGAGCCTGTTTTGGGACAAAATGGGTATAAGGGTATTTTAAACTCTCCAATCCATCTCAATCTCCTATAATTAGTCATTTACATTGGATTATGGTATATTTTAACCCTAGAAACCCTAAGCCCTGTTTTTTTGGTTTTAGCCTGTTTTGGGACAAAATGGGTATAAGTGTTTTTTAAACTCTCCAACTCCATCTCAAACTCTTATAATTTGTCAGTTGCATTGGATTATGATACATTTTAACCATAAAAACACTAACAAAGCTATTTTGAGCTTTTGACCCCTATTTTCTCGGTTTTAGCCTGTTTTGGGACAGAATAGGAAGAAGTGTTTTTTAATCTCTCCAAATCCATCTCAAGCTCTTATAATTAGTCATTTACATTGGATTATGATACATTTTAACCCTAGAAAGACTAACAAAGCTGTTTACAGCTTTTAAGCCCCGTTTTCTCGGTTTTAGCTTGTTTTAAGACAAAATGGGTATAAGTGTTTTTTAAACTCTCCAAATCCATCTCAAACTCATATAATTTGTCAGTTGCATTGGATTGTGATACATTTCAACTATAGAAACATTAACAAAGCTGTTTACAGTTTCTAAGCTATGTTTTCTCGGTTTTAGGACAAATAGGAATAAGTGTTTTTTTAACTCTCCAAATCCATCTCAAGCTCTTATAATTAGTCATTTACATTGGATTATGATACTTTTTAACCCTAGAAACACTAACAAAGCTGTTTACAGCTTCTAAGCCTTGTTTTCTTGGTTTTAGCCGGTTTTGAGACAAAATGGGTATAAGTGTTTTTTAAACTCTCCAAATCCATCTCAAAGTCATATAATTTGTCAGTTGCATTGGATTGTGATACTTTTTAGCCCTAGAAAGACTAACAAAGCTGTTTACAGCTTTTAAGCCCCGTTTTCTCGGTTTTAGCTGGTTTTAAGACAAAATGGGTATAAGTGTTTTTTAAACTCTCCAAATCCATCTCAAACTCATATAATTTGTCAGTTGCATTGGATTGTGATACATTTTAACTATAGAAACATTAACAAAGCTGTTTACCGTTTCTAAGCTATGTTTTCTCGGTTTTAGGACAAATAGGAATAAATGTTTTTTTAACTCTCCAAATCCATCTCAAGCTCTTATAATTAGTCATTTACATTGGATTATGATACTTTTTAACCCTAGAAACACTAACAAAGCTGTTTACAGCTTCTAAGCCTTGTTTTCTTGGTTTTAGCCGGTTTTGAGACAAAATGGGTATAAGTGTTTTTTAAACTCTCCAAATCCATCTCAAAGTCATATAATTTGTCAGTTGCATTGGATTGTGATACTTTTTAACCCTAGAAACACTAACAAAGCTGGTTACAGATTCTAAGCCCTGTTTTCTTGGCTTTAGCCGGTTTTGAGACAAAATGGGTATAAGTGTTTTTTAAACTCTCCAAATCCATCTCAAACTCATATAATTTGTCAGTTGCATTGGATTGTGATACATTTTAACCCTAGAAACACTAACAAAGCTGTTTACAGCTTCTAAGCCCTGTTTTCTCGGTTTTAGCCTATTTTGAGACAAAATGGGTATAAGTGTTTTTTAAACTCTCCAAATCCATCTCAAACTCATATAATTTGCCAGTTGCATTGGATTGTGATACATTTTAACCCGACAAACACTAACATAGCTGTTTACAGTTTCAAAGCTATGTTTTCTCGGTTTTAGGACAAAATAGGAATAAGTGTTTTTTAGACTCTCCAAATCCTTCTCAATCTCCTATAATTAGTCATTTACATTGGATTATGGTACATTTTAACCCTAGAAACACAAACAAAGCTGTTTACAGCTTCTAAGTCCTGTTTTTTTTTGGTTTTAGCTTGTTTTGGGACAAAATGGGTATAAGTGTTTTTTAAACTCTCCAACTCCATCTTAAGCTCTTATAATTTGTCAGTTGCATTGGATTATGATAAGTTTTAACCATAAAAACACTAACAAAGCTATTTTGAGCTTCTGACCCCTATTTTCTCGGTTTTAGCCTGTTTTGGGACAAAATAGGAAGAAGTGTTTTTTAATCTCTCCAAATCCATCTCAAGCTCTTATAATTAGTCATTTACATTAGATTATGATACTTTTTAACCCTAGAAAGAGTAACAAAGCTGTTTACAGCTTCTAAGCCACGTTTTCTCGGTTTTAGCCGGTTTTAAGACAAAATGGGTATAAGTGTTTTTTAAACTCTCCAAATCCATCTCAAACTCATATAATTTGTCAGTTGCATTGGATTGTGATACATTTTAACTATAGAAACGTTAACAAAGCTGTTTACAGTTTCTAAGCTATGTTTTCTCGGTTTTAGGACAAAATATTGACCAAGAATAAGCCTAAAGCAACCGTGACCGTCCGTAAGGCAACCGTGACCGTCCGTACGCCTAAGCAATAAGGCTGAGTCATCTATGTGTGTGTGGATAGTGAGGAGGCCTGCATGTCTTAGGTCCATGAGAAGGCTCTAGAATCTCCTTTGTAGCCGTTAGAGAGGAAGAGCAAGTGGAGTCACGGGTGATGTTGGGTTTAAGGAGACTAGGACGGGTCGCTATCAGCCTTGGTATTAGTCTTCTCTCTCTCCCTGTCCCTATCACTTAGACGATCGGTCTTGTAAAGGGTGTAGCCCTAAGTTTTTCCTTGATATATATAGGCTTTAGCCTACATTGTAACATATACACTTATGGAATGAGAAACTAATCTTATCTCTTTCCTTATTCCCTTTGTCTACCGAATCTCTTTCTACTCTCTAAACTCACTTAATTCTATCTTTACTTCAGCTAATTCTAACATGGTATCAGAGCATGTTCTTCGATTCTTTGCAGTTTAATCTCATCATTCTACTTGTTTCTATACTCTAGCCTCCTTCTCTTCCATTCTTGCTACTAGCATCCTTTTTTTATTCTCCGGGTAAACACTTTATCCATCGGTCCATAGAAATCAAACCATGGAAAACGCCAAGCCCATTGTTACACCAATTGTTCTTAAGGGAACCAATTACTTGCTGTGGACAAGAACCACAAGAACCGCCCTTGGAGGTCGCGGCCTTTGGAGTCATGTCGAAACCGACTATGTCCCAAAGCAAAACCTAAAAGGGGAAGAAGCTTCCGAGGTGGAAGAAGAGGAAGAGAGCGAGAGGAAGGCCAAGTGGTTCCAAGAAGACCAAGTTGTCCTATCTGTTCTCCAAAACTCTCTTGACACGCCAATCCTTGAGGCCTACTCATATTGCGAAACAGCCAAGGAACTTTGGGAAACGCTTAAGAGCGTTTATGGGAATGCCTCTAACTTGACCCGAGTCTTTGAAGTCAAGAGAGCCATCAACAGCCTGAGCCAAGATGACTTAGAGTTTACTAAGCATCTTGGTAAGTATAGAGCCCTTTGGTCGGAGCTTGAGGACTTACGGCCAAGCTCTCTAGATCCGACGGTCCTTAATGAGAGAAAAGAGCAGGACAAGGTCTTTGGCCTCCTACTCACGCTCAACCCAGCCTTTAACGATCTCATGAAGCACATCCTAAGAGGAGACAAGCTACCCAGCTTTGAAGAAGTGTGTTCTCAAGTTCAAAAGGAACAAGGCTCACTCGATCTCTTTAGCGGTAAGGGGGAGCTAGTCACGGCCAACAAAGGTGTGTACAAGCAGGAAGATAGGAAGGTCTGGGTGTGTGATCATTGCAAGAAGAGAGGCCATATGAAGGACAAATGCTGGATCCTTCACCCTCATCTCAAGCCAGCAAAGTTCAAAGCAAAACTCTCTAAGGAAGCGGTAGGTGAAAAAGGGGCTGGCTCGTCGAGACAAGGAGAGGAGGTGGCCATGACTGCATCCTATGGGGAGGTGGTAAGGAAATCTGACATAGAGGCCCTCATTCGCTCCATTGCTTCACTCAAGGAGTCTGGTATCTCCTTCTTTACCTCTAAGCCTAGTAAATCACTTGTTATTGACTCGGGTGCCTCTCACCACATGATTAGTAACCCTAGTCTAATTAACAATATAAAACCGGCTTTAGGGAATGTTATTATTGCTAATGGAGAACATATACCAGTAAAAGGAATAGGAGACTTGAAACTATTTGATAAAACCTCAAAAGCTTTCTTTATGCCTACCTTCACCTCTAATCTTCTATCGGTTAAAAGGGCCACAGATGATTTGAATTGTTATGCAATCTTTGGTCCTAACAGTGTTCATTTTCAGGATATTGAAACTGGAAAAGTTCTTGGAGAAGGGCAAGGGAGTGGACATCTCTATGTCCTAGAGAAAACCGATCCCAACTTATCTTCTTCTATTAACTCTTGTTTTGTTGTTAATTTGAATATGGTGTGGCATGCTAGGCTAGGCCACCCACATTCTCGTGCTCTTGGGTTAATGTTTCCTAATATTTCTTTTGATAACTCTACTTGTGAGTCTTGTATCCTTGGAAAACATTGCAAGTCTATCTTTCCTAAATCAACTACTATTTATGAAAATTGCTTTGATCTAGTTCATTCAGATGTTTGGACATCACCATGTCTATCTATGGACAATAACAAGTATTTTGTGACCTTTATTGATGAAAAATCAAAATATACTTGGGTCACTTTGTTACCTTCTAAAGATAGAGTATTTGATGCCTTTGTCAATTTTCAGAATTATGTGACTAATCATTTCAATGCTAAACTTAAGGTACTAAGGTCGGATAATGGTGGAGAATACACGAGTTGCAAGTTGAAAGAACATCTCTCTAAGCATGGCATTCTCCATCAAACTAGTTGTTCCTACACGCCCCAACAAAATGGTGTGGCCGAGAGAAAGAACCGGCACCTCATGGAGGTTGCGCGGTCAATGATGTTCCATTCGAATGTTACCAAGAGATTTTGGGGTGATGCTGTGATGACTGCATGTTATTTGATCAACCGGACACCAACCAAAGTTCTTCATGACTTATCGCCATTTGAGGTATTAAACAAATTTAAACCATCTCTTGATCACTTACGTGTCTTTGGATGTGTTTGTTTTGTGTTAGTACCTAGAGAACAACAGAGTAAGCTGGACGCCAAGAGTAGAAAATGCATGTTCATCGGCTACTCCACGACTCAAAAGGGGTACAAGTGTTACGACCCGACCACAAGTCGGCTATATGTCTCTAGAGATGTTCGGTTCCTGGAAAATGTTGGCTGCTACGACAAAAAGGATTGGAACAGTCTCAAAGACCTCTCCACCTCACCTAGCGACCGAGCCTCTAGTCTAAGGTTCCTTCTTGATCATCTTGGTAACCCGTCTCCACCGACGAGTACTGTGCGGCCAGCGCTAAGTCCAACACCTACCGAGGGTGGGTCTGACCAAGGGGACACACAAGACAATGTCTTAACCCAAGAGAATGTTTTTACCGAGGCTGGCCTGCCCGTGGCCGGTGTTCCTATTCCTGGCCCCACAACAGCCGTGTCTGCCCCGGCTGCGGCTCCTACCGAGGAACACGTTGAGGCGGTCACTACGGACGGTACTTCCATCGAGTTGCCCACCGTAGAGCCACCTCCTCCACCAGTCTTACGCCGGAGTACCCGACCTCGATCTGATCCCTCCACTTGGAAAAACAAGCGTGTATACTACAACAGTCAAGCCGTCGCTCATCCCATTCAGTCCGTTTGTTCCCTTGAGCTGTTACCGGCCGACCACCAAGCGTTCTTCGGCCAAGTTGACGCCAATTGGATCCCACAAACCTATGAAGAAGCCAAGGATCATCAGGTATGGTTAGACGCGGTCAAAGACGAAACGGGTGCCATGATCCGGAACCATACATGGGATGAATCGGACCTCCCTAAAGGCAAGAAGGCAGTAAGCTCTAAATGGGTGTTCACCATCAAGTATTTGAGCACTGGTGCCATTGAACGTCATAAAGCCCGGTTAGTGGCTCGTGGCTTCACCCAAACATATGGCGCGGACTACACGGACACTTTTGCACCGGTAGCCAAACTCCATACGGTTCGGGTTGTGCTGTCCCTTACCGTCAACCTCTCATGGGACTTATAGCAGATGGACGTTAAAAATGCCTTTCTTCAAGGTGAACTCGATGAAGAAGTGTATATGACGCCTCCTCCTGGCCTTGACGACTTAGTTGCTCCCGGCAAAGTCTTGAGGCTGCATAAAGCTATCTATGGTCTCAAGCAGTCTCCGCGCACCTGGTATCATAAACTGAGCTCCACCCTCAAGACTCATGGTTTTCGGCGGTCGGAGGCTGATCACACTCTTTTCACGCATCAAACCTCTCTTGGTCGGGTGGTGGTGCTTATCTATGTTGACGACATCATCGTGACCGGTGATGATTCGGCTGGTATTCATGACACCAAAGAGTCTCTCAAGTCTGTGTTTGACATCAAGGACCTTGGTGAACTCAAATACTTCCTTGGTATTGAGATTTGTCGTTCCCCGGAAGGTCTCTTTCTTTCTCAACGAAAGTATACTCTTGACTTGTTGACGGAGACCGGCAAGCTTGGCGTGTCTCCGGCCTCTACGCTGCTTGATGAGGACTACCAGCTCAAGCGAAAGGGGGAGAGAATTCGGGCAAAAGAGGGCCGACCGAAAGAACCGATGGATGAGCCGTTCCCGGACGTCACGCGTTACCGCCGACTTGTAGGTAAGTTAATCTACCTTACCATTACACGACCTGACATATGTTATGCTGTGAATCAGGTGAGTCAACACATGAAGGCTCCAAGCAAATATCAATGGAGTCAGGTCGAGAGGATCCTAAGCTACCTCAAAGGTAGCCCGGGCCAAGGCATTTGGATGGGCAAGAACAATAACACCGAGATTGTGGGCTATTGTGATGCGGACTATAATGGAGACACCTTAGATAGGAGGTCAACCACTGGATATTGCACCTTCGTAGGAGGAAACCTAGTGACTTGGAAGTCAAAGAAGCAAAAAGTGGTATCGTGTTCAAGTGCGGAGGCCGAGTATCGAGCAATGAGGAAGTTGACAAACGAATTAACTTGGTTAAAGGGGCTGCTCAAGGATCTTGGTATCGACTCACAACAACCTATCACTATGCATTGTGACAATGAGGCTGCAATTCACATAGCCACCAACTCTGTCTTCCATGAGCGAACCAAGCACATTGAAAGTGATTGCCATAAAGTTCGGGAAAAGATTGAAGAGGGAGTGATACTACCTTGTCACACTCGAAGTCAAGATCAGTTGGCTAACATATTCACCAAGTCTGCAAGTTCTAAGGTTTGTGATTACATTCATAACAAACTTGGACTTGTAGACCTTACAAGACCTTGATCACACTCCTCTAATCCGTGGACAGCACACTCTTTTTCCCTTGGCTTAGTTTTGTCCCATGAGGTTTTCTAAGTCAAGGTTTTTAATGAGGTGCTGCTTCACGGGTTCCAAGCTTAGCCATTGCATTCGGCTAAGCTTGAGGGGGAGTATTGACCAAGAATAAGCCTAAGGCAACCGTGACCGTCCGTAAGGCAACCGTGACCGTCCGTACGCCTAAGCAATAAGGCCGAGTCATCTATGTGTGTGTGGATAGTGAGGAGGCCTGCATGTCTTAGGCCCATGAGAAGGCTCTAGAATCTCCTTTGTAGCCGTTAGAGAGGAAGAGCAAGTGGAGTCACAGGTGATGTTGGGTTTAAGGAGACTAGGACGGGTCGCTATCAGCCTTGGGATTAGTCTTCTCTCTCTCCCTGTCCCTATCACTTAGACGATCGGTCTTGTAAAGGGTGTAGCCCTAAGTTTTTCCTTGATATATATAGGCTTTAGCCTACATAACATATACACTTATGGAATGAGAAACTAATCTTATCTCTTTCCTTATTCTCTTTGTCTACCGAATCTCTTTCTACTCTCTAAACTCACTTAATTCTATCTTTACTTCAGCTAATTCTAAACAAAATAGGAATAAGTGGTTTTTTAACTCTCCAAATCCATCTCAATCTCCTATAATTAGTCATTTACATTGGATTATGATACATTTTAACCCTAGAAACTCTAACAAAGCTGTTTACAGCTTCTAAGCCATGTTTTCTTGGTTTTAGCCGGTTTTGAGACAAAATGGGTATAAGTGTTTTTTAAACTCTTCAAATCCATCTCAAACTCATATAATTTGTCAGTTGCATTGGATTGTGATACAATTTAACTATAGAAACATTAACAAAGCTGTTTACAGTTTCTAAGCTATGTTTTCTCGGTTTTAGGAAAAAATAGGAATAAGTGGTTTTTTAACTCTCCAAATCCATCTCAATCTCCTATAATTAGTCATTTACATTGGATTATGATACATTTTAACCCTAGAAACACTAACAAAGCTGTACAAAGCTTCTAAGCCCTGTTTTCTCAGTTTTAGCCTGTTTTGGGACAAAATGGGTATAAGTGTTTTTTAAACTCTCCAAATCCATCTCAAACTCTTATAATTAGTCAGTTGCATTGGATTGTGATACATTTCAACAAGAGAAACACTAACAAAGCTGTTTGAAGCTTCTAAGCCCTGTTTTCTTGGTTTTAGCCTGTTTTGGGACAAAATTGGTATAAGTATTTTTTAAACTCTCCATATCCATCTCAACCTCCTATAACTAGTCATTTACATTGGATTAGGATACATTTTAACCCTAGAAACACAAACAAAGCTGTTTACAGCTTCTAAGCCCTGTTTTCTTGGTTTTAGCCTGTTTTGGGACAAAATGGGTATAAGTGTTTTTTAAACTCTCCAACTCCATCTCAAACTCTTATAATTAGTCAGTTGCATTGGATTATGATACATTTTAACCCTAGAAACAGTAACATAGCTGTTTACAGCTTCTAACCCCTGTTTTCTCGGTTTAGCCTGTTTTGAGACAAAATGGGTATATGTGTTCCTTAAACTCTCCAAATCCATCTCAAACTCTTATAATTAGTCAGTTGCATTGGATTATGATACATTTTAACCATAATAACATAAGAAAGCTGTTTTGAGCTTCTAACCCCTATTTTCTCGGTTTTAGCCTGTTTTGGGACAAAATAGGAAGAAGTGTTTTTTTAACTCTCCAAATCCATCTCAAGCTCTTATAATTAGTCATTTACATTGAATTATGATACTTTTTAACCCTAGAAACACTAACAAAGCTGTTTACAGCTTCTAAGCCCTGTTTTCTTGGTTTTAGCCGGTTTTGAGACAAAATGGGTATAAGTGTTTTTTAAACTCTCCAAATCCATCTTAAACTCATATAATTTGTCAGTTGCATTGGATTGTGATACATTTTAACTATAGAAACATTAACAAAGCTGTTTACAGTTTCTAAGCTATGTTCTCTCGGTTTTAGCCTTTTTTGAGACAAAATGGGTATAAGTGTTTTTTAAACTCTCCAAATCCATCTCAAACTCTTATAATTAGTCAGTTGCATTGGATTATGATACATTTTAACCCTAGAAACAGTAACAAAGCTGGTTACAGATTCTAAGCCCTATTTTCTCGTTTTTAGCTTGTTTTGGGACAAAATGGATATAAGTGTTTTTTAAACTCTCCAAATCCATCTTAAACTCTTATAATTAGTCAGTTGCATTGGATTGTGATACATTTTAACCCGAGAAACACTAACAAAGCTGTTTACAGGTTCTAAGCATTGTTTTCTCGGTTGTAGCCTATTTTCTCGGTTAGAGCCTGTTTTGGGACAAAATGGGTATAAGGGTATTTTAAACTCTCCAAATCCATCTCAAACTCTTATAATTAGTCAGTTCCATTGGATTATGATACATTTTAACCATAATAATATAAGAAAGCTTTTTTGAGCTTCTAACCCCTATTTTCTTGGTTTTAGCCTGTTTTGGGACAAAATAGGAAGAAGTGTTTTTTAATCTCTCCAAATCCATCACAAGCTATTATTATCAGTCATTTACATTGGATTATGATACATTTTAACCCTAGAAACACTAACAAAGCTATTTACAGCTTCTAAGCCCTGTTTTCTCGGTTTTAGCCTATTTTGAGACAAAATGGGTATAAGTGTTTTTTAAACTCTCCAAATCCATCTCAAACTCATATAATTTGCCAGTTGCATTGGATTGTGATACATTTTAACTATAGCAACACTAACATAGCTGTTTACAGTTTCAAAGCTATGTTTTCTCGGTTTTAGGACAAAATAGGAATAAGTATTTTTTAAACTCTCCAAATCCATCTCAATCTCCTATAATTAGTCATTTACATTGGATTATGGTACATTTTATTGTTTTAAGTGGAAGTAAAGAGCTAAGAGTGAGAGATGTGGTTTAGGTCGGCAAAGAGAATGAAGAGGATCTTTGATTCCATAAGTATATCGATTACAATGTGGCTAAGAGCCCTTAAATAGTGAAGACAGCTAGGGCTACTCCCTTACAAGAGACATTCTAGGCGATAGGGACATAAGGTTAGAGAAAAATGGTCCCAAGGAGTGAAAGTGACCTGTCCTTGTCTCCCAAGTGGACTCAAGACCCGTGACCTTCTTCCTTCTTCTCTTCTAACAGCTAGAATGCTGTTCTCGATCCTTCTCTTGGGCTTTATGTGATAAGGCCTCATCTCCTTCATGTTACACTTAGTGAAACTCGGCCTTGTTCCACATACGTACGGACGTCCGTACATGTGACCGTACGGACCGTACGGACACGACCAAGTTCATGATCGATTATGGTCCATACTCCCCCTCAAGCTTAGCCGAATGGAATGACTAAGCTTGGAACTCGTGAAGTATCACCTCATTAAAAACCTTAGCATAGAAAAACCTCATGGGACAAAATCTATGTTAAGGGAAAAAGAGTGTGATATCCACGAGTTAGACGAGTCTATCTTGGACGTGTAGGATCTACAAGTCCCATCTTGCCATAAATATATTCACAAACTTGGGGACTTGCAGCCTTGGTGAAGATGTCTGCCAACTGGTCTTCAATCTTGGTGTGTGACATAGATATATTCACAAACTTGGTGTGTGACATAGTAGGATCACCCCTTCTTCAATCTTCTCTCGAACCTTATGACAATCCACTTCAAGATGCTTGGTCCGTTCATGAAAGACTGAGTTGGTTGCAATGTGTATTGCGGCATTGTTGTCACAGTGCATTGTGATCGGTTGATTAGACTCGAATCCAAGGTCCTTGAGGAGTGATTTGAGCCATGTGAGTTCATTGGTGAGTTTCTTCATGGCCCGGTATTCGGACTCGGCACTTGAGCATGAGACCACCTTTTGTTTCTTTGATCGCCACGTTACCAGGTTCCCTTCAACAAACGTACAGTATCCGGACGTTGACCTCCTGTCCATCGTGTCACCTGCGTAATCCGCATCACAATACCCGACTATCTTCGTGCTGTTGTTCTTGCCCATCCAAACACCTTGTTCGGGACTCCCTTTTAGGTAACACATGATCCGTTCCACCGTGTTCCAGTCAAAGTTGGTCGGTGCTTGCATATGTTGACTAACTTGGTTAACGGCATAGCACAAGTCTGGCCGTGTGATTGTGAGATAGATCAGTTTCCCTACAAGCCTACGATATCTCCCCGGATCCGCATATGGTTCGGCCAGCTTGGTGGCCGGAGCATTTGGTGTCTGTTTCATCTCCCCGTTTCGCTTGACCTGGTATCCTTCTTCAAGAGGCGTAGATACCGGCTTAGCTCCAAGTTTACCTGTCTCATGTAAAAGATCAAGGGTATACTTTCTTTGGGAGAGAAACAAACCCTCCGGAGAGCGAGAGATTTCAATCCCAAGGAAGTACTTGAGCGCACCAAGATCTTTAATATCAAAGGAAGTGTTAAGAAGGGCCTTGGTGGTGTCAATACCTTCCTTATCATCACCGGAGATAATGATGTCATCCACATAGATCAGGACCATAACCAGGCCATTGGCGGAGCGAAGGGTGAACAAGGTGTGATCGGCTTCAGACCGTTTGAAGCCATGGGCTCGAAGAGTGGAGCTGAGCTTGTGGTACCATGCCCTTGGAGATTGTTTTAAACCATAGATGGCCTTGTGGAGTCGGAGCACCTTACCCGGAGAAACAATATCTTCCAGACCCGGTGGAGGGTGCATGTAGACTTCTTCGGAAAGCTCCCCCTGAAGGAACGCATTCTTGACGTCCATTTGCCATAAGTCCGAAGACAAGTTCGTAGCAAGGGAGAGAACGACACGGACAGTGTGAAGTTTAGCAACAGGAGCGAATGTGTCCGTGTAGTCAAGACCATAGGTTTGTGTGAAGCCACGAGCGACCAGGCGAGCCTTGTAGCGTTCCACCTCACCGGTGCTAAGATACTTGATGGTAAACACCCACTTGGAGCTGACGGCCTTTTTGCCTTTTGGGAGATCTGCCTCGTCCCACGTGTGATTACGTACCATGGCCCCCGTTTCATCGTCTACTGCGTTGAGCCACTCCTTATGTTCTTTGGCCTCCTCATAGGATTGGGGAACAAAGTGGGCATCAATTTTGCTGAGGAAGGCCGCATGGTCCAATGGGACCAGGTCAAGCGAACATACAGCTTGGATAGGATGGGCGACAGCTTGGTTGTTATAATACACACGTTTCTCTTTCCAGGTGGACGGGTGAGACCTGATGTGTTCACTGCGTCTCGGCAAAGGCCGAGATTCCTGTGGGGCAGCCTCATCATGTCCTTCATGCTCCTGATTAGTACAGTCGGTTGGCTGTTCAGTGACGGTCGCCGTTGGTGAAGCCATGTCTGGTTCAGCACCGTGGACAGACTCCTCTTCGGGTAGATGTGATGATGTTGAGTCATGCGGTGGGCACGGCTCAGAGTGATTTGGCTCAATGACGTTTGGTGGTGTTGTGATGCCGAGGTGACCAAGAAGGAACCGCAAGTTAGTCGCCCGATCAGAGGTGGGCTGAGAGAGGTCCTTCAAGCTGTCCCAATCCTTCTTGTCATGATATCCTTGATGTTCGAAGAACTTCACATCCCTAGAGATAAGCGTACGGCCAGTGGTAAGATCGTAGCACTTATATCCCTTTTGACTTGTTGAGTAGCCGATGAACATGCACTTAGTGCTTTTGGCATCGAGCTTACTTCTTTGTTCTCCTGGTATTAACACAAAACACACACACCCAAACACACGTAAGTGATCAAGAGAAGGTTTAATTTTGTTTAATACCTCATAGGGTGACATGTCTTGTAAGACTTTGGTTGGTGTCCTATTGATCAAGTAACATGCCGTCATGACCGCATCTCCCCAAAACCTCTTTGTGACATTGGTGTGAAACATCATTGATCTTGCCACTTCCATGAGATGACGGTTCTTCCTCTCCGCCACTCCATTTTGTTGTGGTGTGTATGGGCAACTTGTTTGTTGTAGTATGCCATGCTTTGCTAAGTGTTCTTTGAGTTTGTGGCTTGTGTATTCTCCTCCATTATCCGATCTTAGTACCTTAATTTTAGCATTGAAGTGATTAGTGATAGTTCTGAAAATTAACAATGGCATCATAGACTCTATCTTTAGATGGTAACAAGGTAAGCCATGTGTACTTAGATTTTTCATCAATAAAGGTCACAAAATACTTGTTGTTATCTCTAGATAGGCAAGGAGATGTCCACACATCAGAATGTACCAAATCAAAGCAATGATCATATAAGGTAGTAGACTTAGGAAAAACTGACTTGCAATGTTTACCAAGAATACAAGCCTCACACTTAGAGTTATCAAATGAACCATTAGGCAATATTAATTTAAAAGCATGAGAGTGAGGGT
The DNA here is from genome assembly GCF_030686135.1 of Camelina sativa. Taxonomy (NCBI): domain Eukaryota; kingdom Viridiplantae; phylum Streptophyta; class Magnoliopsida; order Brassicales; family Brassicaceae; genus Camelina; species Camelina sativa. The sequence continues at coordinate 24,281,846 of NC_141893.1, read as the reverse complement.
GGCCTAGCCTAGCATGCCACACATCACTTGAGTCACTACTAAGATTTGAAATAAGCAAAAACAAATTTGAAGAACTTGGTAAAGTTTTCTCTAGGACATAGACATCTCCTCTAGCCTCCCCTTCTCCAAGGATCTTTCCAGTCTCAATATCCTGAAAATGTACACTATTAGGTCCAAATATAGTATAACAATTGAGATCAGTAGTAGCTTTCTTAACCGATAGAAGATTAGATGTAAAAGTAGGCATAAAGAAGGCCTTTGAGAGTTTATCAAACAATTTCAAATCTCCTATTCCTTTAACTGGTATACGGTCCCCATTGGCAATAATAACATTCCCTACAGCTGGTTTTATGTTGTTTATGAGACTAGGATTGCTTATCATATGGTGAGAAGCACCTGAGTCAACAACAAGGGAGTTACTAGGTTTTGAGGCAAAGAAAGAGATACCGGAATCCTTTAGTGCAGCAATGGACTTGATGAGGGCCTCCAGGTCTGACTTCCTCACAAGATCTCCGTAGGATGCGGCCATGGCCGTGGCTGTTGTCCCTCCTTGGTTCGCTGCACCGGTACCTTGACCGCTAGGTCCTTCTTGCGAGAGGTTAGCCTTGAACTTAGCCGGTTTGAGATGAGGGTGAAGGATCCAGCACTTGTCCTTCACATGGCCTCTCTTCTTACAGTGATCACATACCACCATCCTCCTGTCCTCGTGCTTGTAAGCTCCCTTGTTGGCGGTGGCCAACTCTTCTTTCCCACTAAAGAGACCAAGTGAACCTTGTTCTTTTTGGACTTGGGAACACACATCATCAAGGGTGGGTAGCTTATCACCACGAAGGATGTGTTTGATGAGATCGTTAAACACCGGGTTAAGAGTAAGTAAGAGGCCAAAGACCTTGTCTTGCTCTTTTCTCTCGTTGAGGATGGCCGGATCGATTGTACTTGGCCTAAGCATCTCAAGTTCGGCCCATAGTGACCTAAACTTCCCAAAATGCTTTGTGAACTCTAAGTCTTCTTGGTGGAGACTGTTAATCGCCTTCTTGACTTCAAATACTCGAGTCAAGTTGGTCACATTCCCATAGACGTTCGCAAGCGTCTCCCATAGCTCCTTAGCCGTCTCGCAGTACGAGTAAGCTTCAAGGATTGGTGCGTCCAGCGAACTTTGGAGAATGGCAAGCACGGTCTGATCTTCTTGGAACCACTTGACTTCCTTTTCGAGATCAGCCTCCTTGTCTTCTTCCTTTTCTTCTTTACAGTCCTCTTTGGTGGCTTTCTTGGGGAGTTGGTCCATCTCAACATGGATCCATAAGCCCCGGCCACTAAGTGCGGTCTTTGTGGTTCTTTTCCACAACAAATAATTTGCTCCTTTGAGCACCACTGGAGTAACAATCAGTTTGTTGTTATTCATTGTCACAGATTTGAATGTAAGAGAGTATAATGGATAGAGTAGTGACGAGTATGAGTAGATTAGCGAGTAGAAGGTATAAGAGAGTTATAGATTAGCAAGTATAATAGAGAATAGAAGTGTTAGGAGTAAGTTTAGAGAATTGTGGATCGAAAAACTTGCTCAGATACCATATTGTTTTAAGTGGAAGTAAAGAGCTAAGACTGAGAGATGTGGTTTTTGGTCGGCAAAGAGAATGAAGAGGATCTTTGATTCCATAAGTATATCGATTACAATGTGGCTAAGAGCCCTTAAATAGTGAAGACAGCTAGGGCTACTCCCTTACAAGAGACATTCTAGGCGATAGGGACATAAGGTAAGAGAAAAATGGTCCCAAGGAGTGAAAGTGACCTGTCCTTGTCTCGCAAGTGGACTCAAGACCCGTGACCTTCTTCCTTCTTCTCTTCTAACGGCTAGAATGCTGTTCTCGATCCTTCTCTTGGGCTTTATGTGATAAGGCCTCATCTCCTTCATGTTAAACTTAGTGAAACTCGGCCTTGTTCCACATACGTACGGACGTCCGTACATGTGACCGTACGGACCGTACGGACACGACCAAGTTCATGATCGATTATGGTCCATACATTTTAACCCTAGAAACACAAACAAAACTGTTTACCGCTTCTAAGTCCTGTTTTTTTGGTTTTAGCCTGTTTTGGGACAAAATGGGTATAAGTGTTTTTTAAACTCTCCAACTCCATCTCAAACTCTTATAATTTGTCAGTTGCATTGGATTATGATACATTTTAACCATAAAAACACTAACAAAGCTATTTTGAGCTTCTGACCCCTATTTTCTCGGTTTTAGCCTGTTTTGGGACAAAATAGGAAGAAGTGTTTTTTAATCTCTCCAAATCCATCTCAAGCTCTTATAATTAGTCATTTACATTGGATTATGATACTTTTTAACCCTAGAAAGAGTAACAAAGCTGTTTACAGCTTCTAAGCCCCGTTTTCTCGGTTATAGCCGGTTTTAAGACAAAATGGGTATAAGTGTTTTTTTAAACTATCCAAATCCATCTCAAACTCATATAATTTGTCAGTTGCATTGGATTGTGATACATTTTAACTATAGAAACATTAACAAAGCTGTTTACAGTTTCTAAGCTATGTTTTCTCGGTTTTAGGACAAAATAGGAATAAGTGCTTTTTTAACTCTCCAAATCCATCTCAATCTCCTATAATTAGTCATTTACATTGGATTATGATACATTTTAACCCTAGAAACACTAACAAAGCTGTACACAGCTTCTAAGCCCTGTTTTCTCAGTTTTAGCCTGTTTTGGGACGAAATGGGTATAAGTGTTTTTTAAACTCTCCAAATCCATCTCAAACTCATATAATTTGCCAGTTGCATTGGATTGTGATACATTTTAACTATAGCAACACTAACATAGCTGTTTACAGTTTCAAAGCTATGTTTTCTCGGTTTTAGGACAAAATAGGAATAAGTATTTTTTAAACTCTCCAAATCCATCTCAATCTCCTATAATTAGTCATTTACATTGGATTATGATACATTTTAACCCTAGAAACACTAACAAAGCTGTACAAAGCTTCTAAGTCCTGTTTTTTTGGTTTTAGCCTGTTTTGGGACAATATGGGTATAAGTGTTTTTTAAACTCTCCAACTCCATCTCAAACTCTTATAATTTGTCAATTGCATTGGATTATGATACATTTTAACCATAAAAACACTAACAAAGCTATTTTGAGCTTCTGACCCCTATTTTCTCGGTTTTAGCCTGTTTTGGGACAAAATAGGAAGAAGTGTTTTTTTAACAAGCTCTTATAATTAGTCATTTACATTGGATTATGATACTTTTTAACCCTAGAAACACTAACAAAGCTGTTTACAGCTTCTAAGCCCTGTTTTCTTGGTTTTAGCCGGTTTTGAGACAAAATGGGTATAAGTGTTTTTTAAACTCTCCAAATCCATCTTAAACTCATATAATTTGTCAGTGGCATTGGATTGTGATACATTTTAACTATAGAAACATTAACAAAGCTGTTTACAGTTTCTAAGCTATGTTTTCTCGGTTTAGCCTGTTTTGAGACAAAATGGGTATAAGTGTTTTTTAAACTCTCCAAATCCATCTCAAACTCTTATAATTAGTCAGTTGCATTGGATTATGATACATTTTAACCCTAGAAACAGTAACAAAGCTGGTTACAGATTCTAAGCCCTATTTTCTCGTTTTTAGCTTGTTTTGGGACAAAATGGATATAAGTGTTTTTTAAACTCTCCAAATCCATCTCAAACTCTTATAATTAGTCAGTTGCATTGGATTGTGATATATTTTAACCCGAGAAACACTAACAAAGCTGTTTACAGGTTCTAAGCATTGTTTTCTCGGTTGTAGTCTATTTTCTCGGTTAGAGCCTGTTTTGGGACAAAATGGGTATAAGGGTATTTTAAACTCTCCAAATCCATCTCAAACTCTTATAATTAGTCAGTTCCATTGGATTATGATACATTTTAACCATAATAATATAAGAAAGCTGTTTTGAGCTTCTAACCCCTATTTTCTTGGTTTTAGCCTGTTTTGGGACAAAATAGGAAGAAGTGTTTTTTAATCTCTCCAAATCTATCACAAGCTATTATTATCAGTCGTTTACATTGGATTATGATACATTTTAACCCTAGAAACACTAACAAAGCTATTTACAGCTTCTAAGCCCCGTTTTCTCGGTTTTAGCCTATTTTAAGACAAAATGGGTATAAGTGTTTTTTAAACTCTCCAAATCCATCTCAAACTCATATAATTTGCCAGTTGCATTGGATTGTGATACATTTTAACTATAGCAACACTAACATAGCTGTTTACAGTTTCAAAGCTATGTTTTCTCGGTTTTAGGACAAAATAGGAATAAGTATTTTTTAAACTCTCCAAATTCATCTCAATCTCCTATAATTAGTCATTTACATTGGATTATGGTACATTTTAACCCTAGAAACACAAACAAAACTGTTTACAGCTTCTAAGTCCTGTTTTTTTGGTTTTAGCCTCTTTTGGGACAAAATGGGTATAAGTGTTTTTTAAACTCTCCAACTCCATCTCAAACTCTTATAATTAGTCAGTTGCATTGGATTATGATACATTTTAACCCTAGAAACAGTAACATAGCTGTTTACAGCTTCTAACCCCTGTTTTCTCGGTTTTAGCCTGTTTTGAGACAAAATGGGTATATGTGTTTCTTAAACTCTCCAAATCCATCTCAAACTCTTATAATTAGTCAGTTGCATTGGATTATGATACATTTTAACCATAATAACATAAGAAAGCTGTTTTGAGCTTCTAACCCCTATTTTCTCGGTTTTAGCCTATTTTGGGACAAAATAGGAAGAAGTGTTTTTTTAACAAGCTCTTATAATTAGTCATTTACATTGGATTATGATACTTTTTAACCCTAGAAACACTAACAAAGCTGTTTACAGCTTCTAAGCCCTGTTTTCTTGGTTTTAGCCGGTTTTGAGACAAAATGGGTATAAGTGTTTTTTAAACTCTCCAAATCCATCTTAAACTCATATAATTTGTCAGTGGCATTGGATTGTGATACATTTTAACTATAGAAACATTAACAAAGCTGTTTACAGTTTCTAAGCTATGTTTTCTCGGTTTTAGCCTGTTTTGAGACAAAATGGGTATAAGTGTTTTTTAAACTCTCCAAATCCATCTCAAACTCTTATAATTAGTCAGTTGCATTGGATTATGATACATTTTAACTTTAGAAACAGTAACAAAGCTGGTTACAGATTCTAAGCCCTATTTTCTCGTTTTTAGCTTGTTTTGGGACAAAATGGATATAAGTGTTTTTTAAACTCTCCAAATCCATCTCAAACTCTTATAATTAGTCAGTTGCATTGGATTGTGATATATTTTAACCCGAGAAACACTAACAAAGCTGTTTACAGGTTCTAAGCATTGTTTTCTCGGTTGTAGTCTATTTTCTCGATTAGAGCCTGTTTTGGGACAAAATGGGTATAAGGGTATTTTAAACTCTCCAAATCCATCTCAAACTCTTATAATTAGTCAGTTCCATTGGATTATGATACATTTTAACCATAATAATATAAGAAAGCTGTTTTGAGCTTCTAACCCCTATTTTCTTGGTTTTAGCCTGTTTTGGGACAAAATAGGAAGAAGTGTTTTTTAATCTCTCCAAATCTATCACAAGCTATTATTATCAGTCGTTTACATTGGATTATGATACATTTTAACCCTAGAAACACTAACAAAGCTATTTACAGCTTCTAAGCCCCGTTTTCTCGGTTTTAGCCTATTTTGAGACAAAATGGGTATAAGTGTTTTTTAAACTCTCCAAATCCATCTCAAACTCATATAATTTGCCAGTTGCATTGGATTGTGATACATTTTAACTATAGCAACACTAACATAGCTGTTTACAGTTTCAAAGCTATGTTTTCTCGGTTTTAGGACAAAATAGGAATAAGTATTTTTTAAACTCTCCAAATTCATCTCAATCTCCTATAATTAGTCATTTACATTGGATTATGGTACATTTTAACCCTAGAAACACAAACAAAACTGTTTACAGCTTCTAAGTCCTGTTTTTTTGGTTTTAGCCTCTTTTGGGACAAAATGGGTATAAGTGTTTTTTAAACTCTCCAACTCCATCTCAAACTCTTATAATTAGTCAGTTGCATTGGATTATGATACATTTTAACCCTAGAAACAGTAACATAGCTGTTTACAGCTTCTAACCCCTGTTTTCTCGGTTTTAGCCTGTTTTGAGACAAAATGGGTATATGTGTTTCTTAAACTCTCCAAATCCATCTCAAACTCTTATTATTAGTCAGTTGCATTGGATTATGATACATTTTAACCATAATAACATAAGAAAGCTGTTTTGAGCTTCTAACCCCTATTTTCTCGGTTTTAGCCTATTTTGGGACAAAATAGGAAGAAGTGTTTTTTTAACAAGCTCTTATAATTAGTCATTTACATTGGATTATGATACTTTTTAACCCTAGAAACACTAACAAAGCTGTTTACAGCTTCTAAGCCCTGTTTTCTTGGTTTTAGCCGGTTTTGAGACAAAATGGGTATAAGTGTTTTTTAAACTCTCCAAATCCATCTTAAACTCATATAATTTGTCAGTGGCATTGGATTGTGATACATTTTAACCCTAGAAACAGTAACAAAGCTGGTTACAGATTCTAAGCCCTATTTTCTCGTTTTTAGCTTGTTTTGGGACAAAATGGATATAAGTGTTTTTTAAACTCTCCAAATCCATCTCAAACTCTTATAATTAGTCAGTTGCATTGGATTGTGATATATTTTAACCCGAGAAACACTAACAAAGCTGTTTACAGGTTCTAAGCATTGTTTTCTCGGTTGTAGTCTATTTTCTCGGTTAGAGCCTGTTTTGGGACAAAATGGGTATAACGGTATTTTAAACTCTCCAAATCCATCTCAAACTCTTATAATTAGTCAGTTCCATTGGATTATGATACATTTTAACCATAATAATATAAGAAAGCTGTTTTGAGCTTCTAACCCCTATTTTCTTGGTTTTAGCCTGTTTTGGGACAAAATAGGAAGAAGTGTTTTTTAATCTCTCCAAATCCATCACAAGCTATTATTATCAGTCGTTTACATTGGATTATGATACATTTTAACCCTAGAAACACTAACAAAGCTATTTACAGCTTCTAAGCCCTGTTTTCTCGGTTTTAGCCTATTTTGAGACAAAATGGGTATAAGTGTTTTTTAAACTCTCCAAATCCATCTCAAACTCATATAATTTGCCAGTTGCATTGGATTGTGATACATTTTAACTATAGCAACACTAACATAGCTGTTTACAGTTTCAAAGCTATGTTTTCTCGGTTTTAGGACAAAATAGGAATAAGTATTTTTTAAACTCTCCAAATCCATCTCAATCTCCTATAATTAGTCATTTACGTTGGATTATGGTACATTTTAACCCTAGAAACACAAACAAAACTGTTTACAGCTTCTAAGTCCTGTTTTTTTGGTTTTAGCCTGTTTTGGGACAAAATGGGTATAAGTGTTTTTTAAACTCTCCAACTCCATCTCAAACTCTTATAATTTGTCAGTTGCGTTGGATTATGATACATTTTAACCATAAAAACACTAACAAAGCTATTTTGAGCTTCTGACCCCTATATTCTCGGTTTTAGCCTGTTTTGGGACAAAATAGGAAGAAGTGTTTTTTAATCTCTCCAAATCCATCTCAAGCTCTTATAATTAGTCATTTACATTGGATTATGATACTTTTTAACCCTAGAAAGAGTAACAAAGCTGTTTACAGCTTCTAAGCCCCGTTTTCTCGGTTTTTACCGGTTTTAAGACAAAATGGGTATAAGTGTTTTTTAAACTCTCCAAATCAATCTCAAACTCATATAATTTGTCAGTTGCATTGGATTGTGATACATTTTAACTATAGAAACATTAACAAAGCTGTTTCCAGTTTCTAAGCTATGTTTTCTCGGTTTTAGGACAAAATAGGAATAAGTGGTTTTTTAACTCTCCAAATCCATCTCAATCTCCTATAATTAGTCATTTACATTGGATTATGATACATTTTAACCCTAGAAACACTAACAAAGCTGTACACAGCTTCTAAGCCATGTTTTCTCAGTTTTAGCTTGTTTTGGGACGAAATGGGTATAAGTGTTTTTTAAACTCTCCAAATCCATCTCAAACTCATATAATTTGCCAGTTGCATTGGATTGTGATACATTTTAACTATAGCAACACTAACATAGCTGTTTACAGTTTCAAAGCTATGTTTTCTCGGTTTTAGGACAAAATAGGAATAAGTATTTTTTAAACTCTCCAAATCCATCTCAATCTCCTATAATTAGTCATTTACATTGGATTATGATACATTTTAACCCTAGAAACACTAACAAAGCTGTACAAAGCTTCTAAGTCCTGTTTTTTTGGTTTTAGCCTGTTTTGGGACAAAATGGGTATAAGTGTTTTTTAAACTCTCCAACTCCATCTCAAACTCTTATAATTTGTCAGTTGCATTGGATTATGATACATTTTAACCATAAAAACACTAACAAAGCTATTTTGAGCTTCTGACCCCTATATTCTCGGTTTTAGCCTGTTTTGGGACAAAATAGGAAGAAGTGTTTTTTAATCTCTCCAAATCCATCTCAAGCTCTTATAATTAGTCATTTACATTGGATTATGATACTTTTTAACCCTAGAAAGAGTAACAAAGCTGTTTACAGCTTCTAAGCCCCGTTTTCTCGGTTTTTGCCGGTTTTAAGACAAAATGGGTATAAGTGTTTTTTAAACTCTCCAAATCAATCTCAAACTCATATAATTTGTCAGTTGCATTGGATTGTGATACATTTTAACTATAGAAACATTAACAAAGCTGTTTCCAGTTTCTAAGCTATGTTTTCTCGGTTTTAGGACAAAATAGGAATAAGTCGTTTTTTAACTCTCCAAATCCATCTCAATCTCCTATAATTAGTCATTTACATTGGATTATGATACATTTTAACCCTAGAAACACTAACAAAGCTGTACACAGCTTCTAAGCCATGTTTTCTCAGTTTTAGCTTGTTTTGGGACGAAATGGGTATAAGTGTTTTTTAAACTCTCCAAATCCATCTCAAACTCATATAATTTGCCAGTTGCATTGGATTGTGATACATTTTAACTATAGCAACACTAACATAGCTGTTTACAGTTTCAAAGCTATGTTTTCTCGGTTTTAGGACAAAATAGGAATAAGTATTTTTTAAACTCTCCAAATCCATCTCAATCTCCTATAATTAGTCATTTACATTGGATTATGGTATATTTTAACCCTAGAAACACAAACAAAACTGTTTACAGCTTCTAAGTCCTGTTTTTTTGGTTTTAGCCTGTTTTGGGACAAAATGGGTATAAGTGTTTTTTAAACTCTCCAACTCCATCTCAAACTCTTATAATTTGTCAGTTGCATTGGATTATGATACATTTTAACCATAAAAACACTAACAAAGCTATTTTGAGCTTCTGACCCCTATTTTCTCGGTTTTAGCCTGTTTTGGGACAAAATAGGAAGAAGTGTTTTTTAATCTCTCCAAATCCATCTCAAGCTCTTATAATTAGTCATTTACATTGGATTATGATACTTTTTAACCCTAGAAAGAGTAACAAAGCTGTTTACAGCTTCTAAGCCCCGTTTTCTCGGTTTTTGCCGGTTTTAAGACAAAATGGGTATAAGTGTTTTTTAAACTCTCCAAATCAATCTCAAACTCATATAATTTGTCAGTTGCATTGGATTGTGATACATTTTAACTATAGAAACATTAACAAAGCTGTTTACAGTTTCTAAGCTATGTTTTCTCGGTTTTAGAACAAAATAGGAATAAGTGTTTTTTTAACTTTCCAAATCCATCTCAAGCTCTTATAATTAGTCATTTACATTAAATTATGATACTTTTTAACCCTAGAAACACTAACAAAGCTGTTTACAGCTTCTAAGCCCTGTTTTCTTGGTTTTAGCCGGTTTTGAGACAAAATGGGTATAAGTGTTTTTTAAACTCTCCAACTCCATCTCAAACTCTTATAATTTGTCAGTTGCATTGGATTATGATACATTTTAACCATAAAAGTACTAACAAAGCTATTTTGAGCTTCTGACCCCTATTTTCTCGGTTTTAGCCTGTTTTGGGACTAAATAGAAAGAAGTGTTTTTTAATCTCTCCAAATCCATCTCAAGCTCTTATAATTAGTCATTTACATTGGTTTATGATACTTTTTAACCCTAGAAAGAGTAACAAAGCTGTTTACAGCTTCTAAGCCCCGTTTTCTCGGTTTTAGCCGGTTTTAAGACAAAATGGGTATAAGTGTTTTTTAAACTCTCCAAATCCATCTCAAACTCATATAATTTGTCAGTTGCATTGGATTGTGATACATTTTAACTATAGAAACATTAACAAAGCTGTTTACAGTTTCTAAGCTATGGTTTCTCCGTTTTAGGACAAAATAGGAATAAGTGGTTTTTAAACTCTCCAAATCAATCTCAATCTCCTATAATTAGTCATTTACATTGGATTATGATACATTTTAACCCTAGAAACACTAACAAAGCTGTACACAGCTTCTAAGCCCTGTTTTCTCAGTTTTAGCCTGTTTTGGGACGAAATGGGTATAAGTGTTTTTTAAACTCTTTAAATCCATCTCAAACTCTTATAATTAGTCAGTTGCATTGGATTGTGATACATTTGAACCCGAGAAACACTAACAAAGCTGTTTGAAGCTTCTAAGCCCTGTTTTCTTGGTTTTAGCCTGTTTTGGGACAAAATTGGTATAAGTGTTTTTTAAACTCTCCAAATCCATCTCAACCTCCTATAACTAGTCATTTACATTGGATTACGATATATTTTAACCCTAGAAAAACAAACAAAGTTGTTTACAGCTTCTAAGCCCTGTTTTCTTGGTTTTAGCCTGTTTTGGGACAAAATGGGTATAAGTGTTTTTTAAACTCTCCAACTCCATCTCAAACTCTTATAATTGGTCAGTTGCATTGAATTATGATACATTTTAACCCTAGAAACAGTAACATAGCTGTTTACAGCTTCTAACCCCTGTTTTCTCGGTTTTAGCCTGTTTTGAGACAAAATGGGTATATGTGTTTCTTAAACTCTCCAAATCCATCTCAAACTCTTATAATTAGTCAGTTGCATTGGGTTGTGATACATTTTAACCATAATAACATAAGAAAGCTGTTTTGAGCTTCTAACCCCTATTTTCTCGGTTTTAGCCTGTTTTGGGACAAAATAGGAAGAAGTGTTTTTTTAACTCTCCAAATCCATCTCAAGCTCTTATAATTAGTCATTTACATTGGATTATGATACTTTTTAACCCTAGAAACACTAACAAAGCTGTTTACAGCTTCTAAGCCCCGTTTTCTCGGTTTTAGCCGGTTTTAAGACAAAATGGGTATAAGTGTTTTTTAAACTCTCCAAATCCATCTCAACCTCCTATAACTAGTCATTTACATTGGATTAGGATACATTTTAACCCTAGAAACACAAACAAAGATATTTACTGCTTCTAAGCCATGTTTTCTCGGTTTTAGCCTATTTTGAGACAAAATGGGTATAAGTGTTTTTTAAACTCTCCAAATCCATCTCAAACTCATATAATTTGTCAGTTGCATTGGATTGTGATACATTTTAACTATAGCAACACTAACATAGCTGTTTACAGTTTCAAAGCTATGTTTTCTCGGTTTTAGGACAAAATAGGAATAAGTATTTTTTAAACTCTCCAAATCCATCTCAATCTCCTATAATTAGTCATTTACGTTGGATTATGGTACATTTTAACCCTAGAAACACAAACAAAACTGTTTACAGCTTCTAAGTCCTGTTTTTTTGGTTTTAGCCTGTTTTGGGACAAAATGGGTATAAGTGTTTTTTAAACTCTCCAACTCCATCTCAAACTCTTATAATTTGTCAGTTGCGTTGGATTATGATACATTTTAACCATAAAAACACTAACAAAGCTATTTTGAGCTTCTGACCCCTATATTCTCGGTTTTAGCCTGTTTTGGGACAAAATAGGAAGAAGTGTTTTTTAATCTCTCCAAATCCATCTCAAGCTCTTATAATTAGTCATTTACATTGGATTATGATACTTTTTAACCCTAGAAAGAGTAACAAAGCTGTTTACAGCTTCTAAGCCCCGTTTTCTCGGTTTTTACCGGTTTTAAGACAAAATGGGTATAAGTGTTTTTTAAACTCTCCAAATCAATCTCAAACTCATATAATTTGTCAGTTGCATTGGATTGTGATACATTTTAACTATAGAAACATTAACAAAGCTGTTTCCAGTTTCTAAGCTATGTTTTCTCGGTTTTAGGACAAAATAGGAATAAGTGGTTTTTTAACTCTCCAAATCCATCTCAATCTCCTATAATTAGTCATTTACATTGGATTATGATACATTTTAACCCTAGAAACACTAACAAAGCTGTACACAGCTTCTAAGCCATGTTTTCTCAGTTTTAGCTTGTTTTGGGACGAAATGGGTATAAGTGTTTTTTAAACTCTCCAAATCCATCTCAAACTCATATAATTTGCCAGTTGCATTGGATTGTGATACATTTTAACTATAGCAACACTAACATAGCTGTTTACAGTTTCAAAGCTATGTTTTCTCGGTTTTAGGACAAAATAGGAATAAGTATTTTTTAAACTCTCCAAATCCATCTCAATCTCCCATAATTAGTCATTTACATTGGATTATGATACATTTTAACCCTAGAAACACTAACAAAGCTGTACAAAGCTTCTAAGTCCTGTTTTTTTGGTTTTAGCCTGTTTTGGGACAAAATGGGTATAAGTGTTTTTTAAACTCTCCAACTCCATCTCAAACTCTTATAATTTGTCAGTTGCATTGGATTATGATACATTTTAACCATAAAAACACTAACAAAGCTATTTTGAGCTTCTGACCCCTATATTCTCGGTTTTAGCCTGTTTTGGGACAAAATAGGAAGAAGTGTTTTTTAATCTCTCCAAATCCATCTCAAGCTCTTATAATTAGTCATTTACATTGGATTATGATACTTTTTAACCCTAGAAAGAGTAACAAAGCTGTTTACAGCTTCTAAGCCCCGTTTTCTCGGTTTTTGCCGGTTTTAAGACAAAATGGGTATAAGTGTTTTTTAAACTCTCCAAATCAATCTCAAACTCATATAATTTGTCAGTTGCATTGGATTGTGATACATTTTAACTATAGAAACATTAACAAAGCTGTTTCCAGTTTCTAAGCTATGTTTTCTCGGTTTTAGGACAAAATAGGAATAAGTCGTTTTTTAACTCTCCAAATCCATCTCAATCTCCTATAATTAGTCATTTACATTGGATTATGATACATTTTAACCCTAGAAACACTAACAAAGCTGTACACAGCTTCTAAGCCATGTTTTCTCAGTTTTAGCTTGTTTTGGGACGAAATGGGTATAAGTGTTTTTTAAACTCTCCAAATCCATCTCAAACTCATATAATTTGCCAGTTGCATTGGATTGTGATACATTTTAACTATAGCAACACTAACATAGCTGTTTACAGTTTCAAAGCTATGTTTTCTCGGTTTTAGGACAAAATAGGAATAAGTATTTTTTAAACTCTCCAAATCCATCTCAATCTCCTATAATTAGTCATTTACATTGGATTATGGTACATTTTAACCCTAGAAACACAAACAAAACTGTTTACAGCTTCTAAGTCCTGTTTTTTTGGTTTTAGCCTGTTTTGGGACAAAATGGGTATAAGTGTTTTTTAAACTCTCCAACTCCATCTCAAACTCTTATAATTTGTCAGTTGCATTGGATTATGATACATTTTAACCATAAAAACACTAACAAAGCTATTTTGAGCTTCTGACCCCTATTTTCTCGGTTTTAGCCTGTTTTGGGACAAAATAGGAAGAAGTGTTTTTTAATCTCTCCAAATCCATCTCAAGCTCTTATAATTAGTCATTTACATTGGATTATGATACTTTTTAACCCTAGAAAGAGTAACAAAGCTGTTTACAGCTTCTAAGCCCCGTTTTCTCGGTTTTTGCCGGTTTTAAGACAAAATGGGTATAAGTGTTTTTTAAACTCTCCAAATCAATCTCAAACTCATATAATTTGTCAGTTGCATTGGATTGTGATACATTTTAACTATAGAAACATTAACAAAGCTGTTTACAGTTTCTAAGCTATGTTTTCTCGGTTTTAGAACAAAATAGGAATAAGTGTTTTTTTAACTTTCCAAATCCATCTCAAGCTCTTATAATTAGTCATTTACATTAAATTATGATACTTTTTAACCCTAGAAACACTAACAAAGCTGTTTACAGCTTCTAAGCCCTGTTTTCTTGGTTTTAGCCGGTTTTGAGACAAAATGGGTATAAGTGTTTTTTAAACTCTCCAACTCCATCTCAAACTCTTATAATTTGTCAGTTGCATTGGATTATGATACATTTTAACCATAAAAGTACTAACAAAGCTATTTTGAGCTTCTGACCCCTATTTTCTCGGTTTTAGCCTGTTTTGGGACTAAATAGAAAGAAGTGTTTTTTAATCTCTCCAAATCCATCTCAAGCTCTTATAATTAGTCATTTACATTGGTTTATGATACTTTTTAACCCTAGAAAGAGTAACAAAGCTGTTTACAGCTTCTAAGCCCCGTTTTCTCGGTTTTAGCCGGTTTTAAGACAAAATGGGTATAAGTGTTTTTTAAACTCTCCAAATCCATCTCAAACTCATATAATTTGTCAGTTGCATTGGATTGTGATACATTTTAACTATAGAAACATTAACAAAGCTGTTTACAGTTTCTAAGCTATGGTTTCTCCGTTTTAGGACAAAATAGGAATAAGTGGTTTTTAAACTCTCCAAATCAATCTCAATCTCCTATAATTAGTCATTTACATTGGATTATGATACATTTTAACCCTAGAAACACTAACAAAGCTGTACACAGCTTCTAAGCCCTGTTTTCTCAGTTTTAGCCTGTTTTGGGACGAAATGGGTATAAGTGTTTTTTAAACTCTTTAAATCCATCTCAAACTCTTATAATTAGTCAGTTGCATTGGATTGTGATACATTTGAACCCGAGAAACACTAACAAAGCTGTTTGAAGCTTCTAAGCCCTGTTTTCTTGGTTTTAGCCTGTTTTGGGACAAAATTGGTATAAGTGTTTTTTAAACTCTCCAAATCCATCTCAACCTCCTATAACTAGTCATTTACATTGGATTACGATATATTTTAACCCTAGAAAAACAAACAAAGTTGTTTACAGCTTCTAAGCCCTGTTTTCTTGGTTTTAGCCTGTTTTGGGACAAAATGGGTATAAGTGTTTTTTAAACTCTCCAACTCCATCTCAAACTCTTATAATTGGTCAGTTGCATTGAATTATGATACATTTTAACCCTAGAAACAGTAACATAGCTGTTTACAGCTTCTAACCCCTGTTTTCTCGGTTTTAGCCTGTTTTGAGACAAAATGGGTATATGTGTTTCTTAAACTCTCCAAATCCATCTCAAACTCTTATAATTAGTCAGTTGCATTGGGTTATGATACATTTTAACCATAATAACATAAGAAAGCTGTTTTGAGCTTCTAACCCCTATTTTCTCGGTTTTAGCCTGTTTTGGGACAAAATAGGAAGAAGTGTTTTTTTAACTCTCCAAATCCATCTCAAGCTCTTATAATTAGTCATTTACATTGGATTATGATACTTTTTAACCCTAGAAACACTAACAAAGCTGTTTACAGCTTCTAAGCCCTGTTTTCTTGGTTTTAGCCGGTTTTGAGACAAAATGGGTATAAGTGTTTTTTAAACTCTCCAAATCCATCTCAAACTCATATAATTTGTCAGTTGCATTGGATTGTGATACATTTTAACCATAAAAACACTAACAAAGCTATTTTGAGCTTTTGACCCCTATTTTCTCGGTTTTAGCCTGTTTTGGGACAAAATAGGAAGAAGTGTTTTTTAATCTCTCCAAATCCATCTCAAGCTATTATAATTAGTCATTTACATTGGATTATGATACTTTTTAACCCTAGAAAGACTAACAAAGCTGTTTACAGCTTCTAAGCCCTGTTTTTTTTGGTTTTAGCCTGTTTTGGGACAAAATGGGTATAAGTGTTTTTTAAACTCTCCAAATCCATCTCAACCTCCTATAACTAGTCATTTACATTGGATTAGGATACATTTTAACCCTAGAAACACAAACAAAGATATTTACTGCTTCTAAGCCATGTTTTCTTGGTTTTAGCCTATTTTGAGACAAAATGGGTATAAGTGTTTTTTAAACTCTCCAAATCCATCTCAAACTCATATAATTTGCCAGTTGCATTGGATTGTGATACATTTTAACTATAGAAACACTAACATAGCTGTCTACAGCTTCAAAGCTATGTTTTCTCGGTTTTAGGACAAAATAGGAATAAGTGTTTTTTAAACTCTCCAAATCCATCTCAATCTCCAATAATTAGTCATTTACATTGGATTATGGTACATTTTAACCCTAGAAACACAAACAAAGCTGTTTACAGCTTCTAAGCCCTGTTTTTTTGGTTTTAGCCTGTTTTGGGACAAAATGGGTATAAGTGTTTTTTAAACTCTCCAACTCCATCTTAAACTCTTATAATCAGTCATTTACATTGGATTATGATACATTTTAACCATAAAAACACTAACAAATCTATTTACAGCTTCTAAGCCCTGTTTTCTCGGTTTTAGCCTATTTTGAGACAAAATGGCTATAAGTGTTTTTTAAACTCTCCAAATCCATCTCAAACTCATATAATTTGTCAGTTGCATTGGATTGTGATACATTTTAGCTCTAGAAACATTAACAAAGCTGTTTACAGTTTCTAAGCTATGTTTTCTCGGTTTTAGGACAAAATAGGAATAAGTATTTTTTTAACTCTGCAAATCCATCTCAATCTCCTATAATTAGTCATTTACATTGGATTAAGATATATTTTAACCCTAGAAACACAAACAAAGCTATTTACAGCTTCTAAGCCATGTTTTCTCGGTTTTAGCCTGTTTTGAGACAAAATGGGTGTATGTGTTTTTTAAACTCTCCAAATCCATCTCAAACTCATATAATTTGCCAGTTGCATTGGATTGTGATACATTTTAACTATGGAAACACTAACATAGCTGTCTACAGTTTCAAAGCTATGTTTTCTCGGTTTTAGGACAAAATAGGAATAAGTGTTTTTTAAACTCTCCAAATCCATCTCAATCTCCTATAATTAGTCATTTACATTGGATTATGGTACATTTTAACCCTAGAAACACAAACAAAGCTGTTTACAGCTTCTAAGCCCTGTTTTTTTGGTTTTAGCCTGTTTTGGGACAAACTGGGTATAAGTGTTTTTTAAACTCTCCAACTCCATCTTAAACTCTTATAATCAGTCATTTACATTGGATTATGATACATTTTAACCATAAAAACACTAACAAATCTATTTACAGCTTCTAAGCCCTGTTTTCTCGGTTTTAGCCTATTTTGAGACAAAATGGCTATAAGTGTTTTTTAAACTCTCCAAATCCATCTCAAACTCATATAATTTGTCAGTTGCATTGGATTGTGATACATTTTAGCTCTAGAAACATTAACAAAGCTGTTTACAGTTTCTAAGCTATGTTTTCTCGGTTTTAGGACAAAATAGGAATAAGTATTTTTTTAACTCTGCAAATCCATCTCAATCTCCTATAATTAGTCATTTACATTGGATTAAGATACATTTTAACCCTAGAAACACTAACAAATCTATTTACAGCTTCTAAGCCCTGTTTTCTCGGTTTTAGCCTGTTTTGAGACAAAATGGGTGTATGTGTTTTTTAAACTCTCCAAATCCATCTCAAACTCATATAATTTGCCAGTTGCATTGGATTGTGATACATTTTAACTATAAAAACACTACAAAGCTGTTTACAGTTTCTAAGCTATGTTTTCTCGGTTTTAGGACAAAATAGGAATAAGTGTTTTTTAAACTCTCCAAATCCATCTCAATCTCCAATAATTAGTCATTTACATTGGATTATGGTACATTTTAACCCTAGAAACACAAACAAAACTGTTTACAGCTTCTAAGTCCTGTTTTTTGGGTTTTAGCCTGTTTTGGGACAAAAGGGGTATAAGTGTTTTTTAAACTCTCCAACTCCATCTCAAACTCATATAATTTGTCAGTTGCATTGGATTATGATACATTTTAACCATAAAAACACTAACAAAGCTATTTTGAGCTTCTGACCCCTATTTTCTCGGTTTTAGCCTGTTTTGGGACAAAATAGGAAGAAGTGTTTTTTAATCTCTCCAAATCCATCTCAAGCCCTTATAATTAGTCATTTACATTGGTTTATGATACTTTTTAACCCTAGAAAGAGTAACAAAGCTGTTTACAGCTTCTAAGCCCCGTTTTCTCGGTTTTAGCCGGTTTTAAGACAAAATGGGTATAAGTGTTTTTTAAACTCTCCAAATCCATCTCAAACTCATATAATTTGTTAGTTGCATTGGATTGTGATACATTTTAACTATAGAAACATTAACAAAACTGTTTACAGTTTCTAAGCTATGTTTTCTCCGTTTTAGGACAAAATAGGAATAAGTGGTTTTTTAACTCTCCAAATCAATCTCAATCTCCTATAATTAGTCATTTACATTGGATTATGATACATTTTAACCCTAGAAACACTAACAAAGCTGTACACAGCTTCTAAGCCCTGTTTTCTTAGTTTTAGCCTGTTTTGGGACGAAATGGGTCTAAGTGTTTTTTAAACTCTCCAAATCCATCTCAAACTCTTATAATTAGTCAGTTGCATTAGATTGTGATACATTTGAACCCGAGAAACACTAACAAAGCTGTTTGAAGCTTCTAAGCCCTGTTTTCTTGGTTTTAGCCTGTTTTGGGACAAAATTGGTATAAGTGTTTTTTAAACTCTCCAAATCCATCTCAACCTCCTATAACTAGTCATTTACATTGGATTACGATATATTTTAACCCTAGAAAAACAAACAAAGCTGTTTACAGCTTCTAAGCCCTGTTTTCTTGGTTTTAGCCTGTTTTGGGACAAAATGGGTATAAGTGTTTTTTAAACTCTCCAACTCCATCTCAAACTCTTATAATTGGTCAGTTGCATTGGATTATGATACATTTTAACCCTAGAAATAGTAACATAACTGTTTACAGCTTCTAACCCCTATTTTCACGGGTTTAGCCTGTTTTGAGACAAAATGGGTGTATGTGTTTCTTAAACTCTCCAAATCCATCTCAAACTCTTATAATTAGTCAGTTGCATTGGATTATGATACATTTTAACCATAATAACATAAGAAAGCTGTTTTGAGCTTCTAACCCCTATTTTCTCGGTTTTAGCCTGTTTTGGGACAAAATAGGAAGAAGTGTTTTTTAATGTCTCCAAATCCATCTCAAGCTATTATAATTAGTCATTTACATTGGATTATGATACTTTTTAACCCTAGAAAGACTAACAAAGCTGTTTACAGCTTCTAAGCCCCGTTTTCTCGGTTTTAGCCGGTTTTAAGACAAAATGGGTATAAGTGTCTTTTAAACTCTCCAAATCCATCTCAACCTCCTATAACTAGTCATTTACATTGGATTAGGATACATTTTAACCCTAGAAACACAAACAAAGCTATTTACAGCTTCTAAGCCATGCTTTCTTGGTTTTAGCCTATTTTGAGACAAAATGGGTATAAGTGTTTTTTAAACTCTCCAAATCCATCTCAAACTCATATAATTTGCCAGTTGCATTGGATTGTGATACATTTTAACTGTAGAAACACTAACATAGCTGTCTACAGTTTCAAAGCTATGTTTTCTCGGTTTTAGGACAAGATAGGAATAAGTGTTTTTTAAACTCTCCAAATCCATCTCAATCTCCTATAATTAGTCATTTACATTGGATTATGGTACATTTTAACCCTAGAAACACAAACAAAGCTGTTTACAGCTTCTAAGCCCTGTTTTTTTGGTTTTAGCCTGTTTTGGGACAAAATGGGTATAAGTGTTTTTTAAACTCTCCAACTCCATCTCAAACTCTTATAATTCGTCAGTTGCATTGGATTATGATACATTTTAACCATAAAAACACTAACAAAGCTATTTTGAGCTTTTGACCCTTACTTTCTCGGTTTTAGCCTGTTTTGGGACAAAATAGGAAGAAGTGTTTTTTAATCTCTCCAAATCCATCTCAAGCTCTTATAATTAGTCATTTACATTGGATTATGATACTTTTTAACCCTAGAAAGACTAACAAAGCTGTTTACAGCTTCTAAGACCCATTTTCTCGGTTTTAGCCGGTTTTAACACAAAATGGGTATAAGTGTTTTTTAAACTCTCCAAATCCATCTCAAACTCATATAATTTGTCAGTTACATTGGATTGTGATACATTTTAACTATAGAAACATTAACATAGCTGTTTACAGTTTCTAAGCTATGTTTTCTCGGGTTTAGGACAAATAGGAATAAGTGTTTTTTCAACTCTCCGAATCCATCTCAAGCTCTTATAATTAGTCATTTACATTGGATTATGATACTTTTTAACCCTATAAACACTAACAAAGCTGTTTACAGCTTGTAACCCCTGTTTTCTTGGTTTTAGCCGGTTTTAGAACAAAATAGGAATAAGTGTTTTTTTAACTCTCCAAATCCATCTCAAGCTCTTACAATTAGTCATTTACATTGGATTATGATACTTTTTAACCCTAGAAACACTAACAAAGCTGTTTACAGCTTCTAAGCCATGTTTTCTTGGTTTTAGCCGGTCTTGAGACAAAATGGGTATAAGTGTTTTTTAAACTCTCCAAATCCATCTCCAACTCATATAATTTGTCAGTTGCATTGGATTGTGATACATTTTAACCATAAAAACACTAACAAAGCTATTTTGAGCTTTTGACCCCTATTTTCTCGGCTTTAGCCTGTTTAGGGACAAAATAGGAAGAAGTGTTTTTTAATCTCTCCAAATCCACCTCAAGCTATTATAATTAGTCATTTACATTGGATTATGATACTTTTTAACCCTAGAAAGACTAAGAAAGCTGTTTACAGCTTCTAAGCCCCGTTTTCTCGGTTTTAGCCGGTTTTAAGACAAAATGGGTATAAGTGTTTTTTAAACTCTCCAAATCCATCTCAACCTCCTATAATTAGTCATTTACATTGGATTAGGATACATTTTAACCCTAGAAACACAAACAAAGCTATTTACAGCTTCTAAGCCATGTTTTCTCGGTTTTAGCCTATTTTGAGACAAAATGGGTATAAGTGTTTTTTAAACTCTCCAAATCCATCTCAAACTCATATACTTTGCCAGTTGCATTGGATTGTGATACATTTTAACTGTAGAAACACTAACATAGCTGTCTACAGTTTCAAAGCTATGTTTTCTCGGTTTTGGGACAAAATTGGTATAAGTGTTTTTTAAACTCTCCAAATCCATCTCAACCTCCTATAACTAGTCATTTACATTGGATTAGGATACATTTTAACCCTAGAAACACAAACAAAGCTGTTTACAGCTTCTAAGCCCTGTTTTTTTGGTTTTAGCCTGTTTTGGGACAAAATGGGTATAAGTGTTTTTTGAACTCTCCAACTCCATCTCAAACTCTTATAATTTGTCCGTTGCATTGGATTATGATACATTTTAACCGTAAAAACACTAACAAGCTATTTTGAGCTTTTGACCCCTATTTTCTCGGTTTTAGCCTGTTTTGGGACAAAATAGGAAGAAGTGTTTTTTAATCTCTCCAAATCCATCTCAAGCTCTTATAATTAGTCATTTACATTGGATTATGATACTTTTTAACCCTAGAAAGACTAACAAAGCTGTTTACAGCTTCTAAGCCCCATTTTCTCGGTTTTAGCCGGTTTTAAGACAAAATGGGTATAAGTGTTTTTTAAACTCTCCAAATCCATCTCAAACTCATATAATTTGTCAGTTGCATTGGATTGTGATACATTTTAACTATAGAAACATTAACAAAGCTGTTTACAGTTTCTAAGCTATGTTTTCTCGTGTTTAGGACAAATAGGAATAAGTGTTTTTTCAACTCTCCGAATCCATCTCAAGCTCTTATAATTAGTCATTTACATTGGATTATGATACTTTTTAACCCTATAAACACTAACAAAGCTGTTTACAGCTTGTAACCCCGGTTTTCTTGGTTTTAGCCGGTTTTGAGACAAAATGGGTATAAGTGTTTTTTTAACTCTCCAAATCCATCTCAAGCTCTTATAATTAGTCATTTACATTGGATTATGATACTTTTTAACCCTAGAAACACTAACAAAGCTGTTTACAGCTTCTAAGCCCTGTTTTCTTGGTTTTAGCCGGTTTTGAGACAAAATGGGTATAAGTGTTTTTTAAACTCTCCAAATCCATCTCAAACTCATATAATTTGTCAGTTGCATTGGATTGTGATACATTTTAACCATTAAAACACTAACAAAGCTATTTTGAGCTTTTGACCCCTATTTTCTCGGTTTTAGCCTGTTTAGGGACAAAATAGGAAGAAGTGTTTTTTAATCTCTCCAAATCCATCTCAAGCTATTATAATTAGTCATTTACATTGGATTATGATACTTTTTAACCCTAGAAAGACTAACAAAGCTGTTTACACCTCTAAGCCCCGTTTTCTCGGTTTTAGCCGGTTTTAAGACAAAATGGGTATAAGTGTTTTTTAAACTCTCCAAAAACATCTCAACCTCCTATAACTAGTCATTTACATTGGATTAGGATACATTTTAACCCTAGAAACACAAACAAAGCTATTTACAGCTTCTAAGCCATGTTTTCTCGGTTTTAGCCTATTTTGAGACAAAATGGGTATAAGTGTTTTTTAAACTCTCCAAATCCATCTCAAACTCATATAATTTGCCAGTTGCATTGGATTGTGATACATTTTAACTGTAGAAACATTAACAAAGCTGTTTACAGTTTCTAAGCTATGTTTTCTCGGTTTTAGGACAAATAGGAATAAGTGTTTTTTTAACTCTCCGAATCCATCTCAAGCTCTTATAATTAGTCATTTACATTGGATTATGATACTTTTTAACCCTATAAACACTAAAAAAGCTGTTTACAGCTTCTAACCCCTGTTTTCTTGGTTTTAGCCGGTTTTGAAACAAAATGGGTATAAGTGTTTTTTAAACTCTCCAAATCCATCTCAAACTCATATAATTTGTCAGTTGCATTGGATTGTGATACATTTTAACTATAGAAACATTAACAAAGCTGTATACAGCTTATAAGCCCTTTTTCTCAGTTTTAGCCTGTTTTGGGACAAAATGGGTATAAGTGTTTTTTAAACTCTCCAAATCCATCTCAAACTCTTATAATTAGTCAGTTGCATTGGATTGTGATACATTTCAACCCGAGAAACACTAACAAAGCTGTTTGAAGCTTCTAAGCCCTGTTTTCTTGGTTTTAGCCTGTTTTGGGACAAAATTGGTATAAGTGTTTTTTAAACTCTCCAAATCCATCTCAACCTCCTATAACTAGTCATTTACATTGGATTAGGATACATTTTAACCCTAGAAACACAAACAAAGCTGTTTACAGCTTCTAAGCCCTGTTTTTTTGGTTTTAGCCTGTTTTGGGACAAAATGGGTATAAGGGTTTTTTGAACTCTCCAACTCCATCTCAAACTCTTATAATTTGTCTGTTGCATTGGATTATGATACATTTTAACCGTAAAAACACTAACAAAGCTATTTTGAGCTTTTGACCCCTATTTTCTCGGTTTTAGCCTGTTTTGGGGACAAAATAGGAAGAAGTGTTTTTTAATCTCTCCAAATCCATCTCAAGCTCTTATAATTAGTCATTTACATTGGATTATGATACTTTTTAACCCTAGAAAGACTAACAAAGCTGTTTACAGCTTCTAAGCCCCATTTTCTCGGTTTTAGCCGGTTTTAAGACAAAATGGGTATAAGTGTTTTTTAAACTCTCCAAATCCATCTCAAACTCATATAATTTGTCAGTTGCATTGGATTGTGATACATTTTAACTATAGAAACATTAACAAAGCTGTATACAGCTTATAAGCCCTTTTTCTCAGTTTTAGCCTGTTTTGGGACAAAATGGGTATAAGTGTTTTTTAAACTCTCCAAATCCATCTCAAACTCTTATAATTAGTCAGTTGCATTGGATTGTGATACATTTCAACCCGAGAAACACTAACAAAGCTGTTTGAAGCTTCTAAGCCCTGTTTTCTTGGTTTTAGCCTGTTTTGGGACAAAATTGGTATAAGTGTTTTTTAAACTCTCCAAATCCATCTCAACCTCCTATAACTAGTCATTTACATTGGATTAGGATACATTTTAACCCTAGAAACACAAACAAAGCTGTTTACAGCTTCTAAGCCCTGTTTTTTTGGTTTTAGCCTGTTTTGGGACAAAATGGGTATAAGGGTTTTTTGAACTCTCCAACTCCATCTCAAACTCTTATAATTTGTCTGTTGCATTGGATTATGATACATTTTAACCGTAAAAACACTAACAAAGCTATTTTGAGCTTTTGACCCCTATTTTCTCGGTTTTAGCCTGTTTTGGGGACAAAATAGGAAGAAGTGTTTTTTAATCTCTCCAAATCCATCTCAAGCTCTTATAATTAGTCATTTACATTGGATTATGATACTTTTTAACCCTAGAAAGACTAACAAAGCTGTTTACAGCTTCTAAGCCCCATTTTCTCGGTTTTAGCCGGTTTTAAGACAAAATGGGTATAAGTGTTTTTTAAACTCTCCAAATCCATCTCAAACTCATATAATTTGTCAGTTGCATTGGATTGTGATACATTTTAACTATAGAAACATTAACAAAGCTGTTTACAGTTTCTAAGCTATGTTTTCTCGGTTTTAGGACAAATAGGAATAAGTGTTTTTTCAACTCTCCGAATCCATCTCAAGCTCTTATAATTAGTCATTTACATTGGATTATGATACTTTTTAACCCTATAAACACTAACAAAGCTGTTTACAGCTTCTAACCCCTGTTTTCTTGGTTTTAGCCGGTTTTGAGACAAAATGGGTATAAGTGTTTTTTAAACTCTCCAAATCCATCTCAAACTCATATAATTTGTCAGTTGCATTGGATTGTGATACATTTTAACTATAGAAACATTAACAAAGCTGTTTACAGTTTCTAAGCTGTGTTTTTGTCGGTTTTAGGACAAAATAGGAATAAGTGTTTTTTTAACTCTCCAAATCCATCTCAAGCTCTTATAATTAGTCATTTACATTGGATTATGATACTTTTTAACCCTAGAAAGACTAACAAAGCTGTTTACAGCTTCTAAGCCCCATTTTCTCGGTTTTAGCCGGTTTTAAGACAAAATGGGTATAAGTGTTTTTTAAACTCTCCAAATCCATCTCAAACTCATATAATTTGTCAGTTGCATTGGATTGTGATACATTTTAACTATAGAAACATTAACATAGCTGTTTACAGTTTCTAAGCTATGTTTTCTCGGTTTTAGGACAAAATAGGAATAAGTGTTTTTTTAACTCTCCAAATCTATCTCAATCTCCTATAATTAGTCATTTACATTGGATTAAGATACATTTTAACCCTAGAAACACTAACAAAGCTGTATACAGCTTATAAGCCCTTTTTCTCAGTTTTAGCTTGTTTTGGGACAAAATGGGTATAAGTGTTTTTTAAACTCTCCAAATCCATCTCAAACTCTTATAATTAGTCAGTTGCATTGGATTGTGATACATTTCAACCCGAGAAACACTAACAAAGCTGTTTGAAGCTTCTAAGCCCTGTTTTCTTGGTTTTAGCCTGTTTTGGGACAAAATTGGTATAAGTGTTTTTTAAACTCTCCAAATCCATCTCAACCTCCTATAACTAGTCATTTACATTGGATTAGGATACATTTTAACCCTAGAAACACAAACAAAGCTGTTTACAGCTTCTAAGCCATGTTTTTTTGGTTTTAGCCTGTTTTGGGACAAAATGGGTATAAGTGTTTTTTGAACTCTCCAACTCCATCTCAAACTCTTATAATTTGTCCGTTGCATTGGATTATGATACATTTTAACCGTAAAAACACTAACAAAGCTATTTTGAGCTTTTGACCCCTATTTTCTCGGTTTTAGCCTGTTTTGGGACAAAATAGGAAGAATTGTTTTTTAATCTCTCCAAATCCATCTCAAGCTCTTATAATTAGTCATTTACATTGGATTATGATACTTTTTAACCCTAGAAAGACTAACAAAGCTGTTTACAGCTTCTAAGCCCAATTTTGTCGGTTTTAGCCGGTTTTAAGACAAAATGGGTATAAGTGTTTTTTAAACTCTCCAAATCCATCTCAAACTCATATAATTTGTCAGTTGCATTGGATTGTGATACATTTTAACTATAGAAACATTAACAAAGCTGTTTACAGTTTCTAAGCTATGTTTTCTCGTGTTTAGGACAAATAGGAATAAGTGTTTTTTCAACTCTCCGAATCCATCTCAAGCTCTTATAATTAGTCATTTACATTGGATTATGATACTTTTTAACCCTATAAACACTAACAAAGCTGTTTACAGCTTCTAACCCCTGTTTTCTTGGTTTTAGCCGGTTTTGAGACAAAATGGGTATAAGTGTTTTTTAAACTCTCCAAATCCATCTCAAACTCATATAATTTGTCAGTTGCATTGGATTGTGATACATTTTAACTATAGAAACATTAACAAAGCTGTTTACAGTTTCTAAGCTATGTTTTTGTCGGTTTTAGGACAAAATAGGAATAAGTGTTTTTTTAATCTCTCCAAATCCATCTCAAGCTCTTATAATTAGTCATTTACATTGGATTATGATACTTTTTAACCCTAGAAAGACTAACAAAGCTGTTTACAGCTTCTAAGCCCCATTTACTCGGTTTTAGCCGGTTTTAAGACAAAATGGGTATAAGTGTTTTTTAAACTCTCCAAATCCATCTCAAACTCATATAATTTGTCAGTTGCATTGGATTGTGATACATTTTAACTATAGAAACATTAACAAAGCTGTTTACAGTTTCTAAGCTATGTTTTCTCGGTTTTAGGACAAATAGGAATAAGTGTTTTTTCAACTCTCCGAATCCATCTCAAGCTCTTATAATTAGTCATTTACATTGGATTATGATACTATTTAACCCTATAAACACTAACAAAGCTGTTTACAGCTTCTAACCCCTGTTTTCTTGGTTTTAGCCGGTTTTGAGACAAAATGGGTATAAGTGTTTTTTAAACTCTCCAAATCCATCTCAAACTCATATAATTTGTCAGTTGCATTGGATTGTGATACATTTTAACTATAGAAACATTAACAAAGCTGTTTACAGTTTCTAAGCTGTGTTTTTGTCGGTTTTAGGACAAAATAGGAATAAGTGTTTTTTTAACTCTCCAAATCCATCTCAAGCTCTTATAATTAGTCATTTACATTGGATTATGATACTTTTTAACCCTAGAAAGACTAACAAAGCTGTTTACAGCTTCTAAGCCCCATTTTCTCGGTTTTAGCCGGTTTTAAGACAAAATGGGTATAAGTGTTTTTTAAACTCTCCAAATCCATCTCAAACTCATATAATTTGTCAGTTGCATTGGATTGTGATACATTTTAACTATAGAAACATTAACATAGCTGTTTACAGTTTCTAAGCTATGTTTTCTCGGTTTTAGGACAAAATAGGAATAAGTGTTTTTTTAACTCTCCAAATCTATCTCAATCTCCTATAATTAGTCATTTACATTGGATTAAGATACATTTTAACCCTAGAAACACTAACAAAGCTGTATACAGCTTATAAGCCCTTTTTCTCAGTTTTAGCCTGTTTTGGGACAAAATGGGTATAAGTGTTTTTTAAACTCTCCAAATCCATCTCAAACTCTTATAATTAGTCAGTTGCATTGGATTGTGATACATTTCAACCCGAGAAACACTAACAAAGCTGTTTGAAGCTTCTAAGCCCTGTTTTCTTGGTTTTAGCCTGTTTTGGGACAAAATTGGTATAAGTGTTTTTTAAACTCTCCAAATCCATCTCAACCTCCTATAACTAGTCATTTACATTGGATTAGGATACATTTTAACCCTAGAAACACAAACAAAGCTGTTTACAGCTTCTAAGCCATGTTTTTTTGGTTTTAGCCTGTTTTGGGACAAAATGGGTATAAGTGTTTTTTGAACTCTCCAACTCCATCTCAAACTCTTATAATTTGTCCGTTGCATTGGATTATGATACATTTTAACCGTAAAAACACTAACAAAGCTATTTTGAGCTTTTGACCCCTATTTTCTCGGTTTTAGCCTGTTTTGGGACAAAATAGGAAGAATTGTTTTTTAATCTCTCCAAATCCATCTCAAGCTCTTATAATTAGTCATTTACATTGGATTATGATACTTTTTAACCCTAGAAAGACTAACAAAGCTGTTTACAGCTTCTAAGCCCAATTTTGTCGGTTTTAGCCGGTTTTAAGACAAAATGGGTATAAGTGTTTTTTAAACTCTCCAAATCCATCTCAAACTCATATAATTTGTCAGTTGCATTGGATTGTGATACATTTTAACTATAGAAACATTAACAAAACTGTTTACAGTTTCTAAGCTATGTTTTCTCGTGTTTAGGACAAATAGGAATAAGTGTTTTTTCAACTCTCCGAATCCATCTCAAGCTCTTATAATTAGTCATTTACATTGGATTATGATACTTTTTAACCCTATAAACACTAACAAAGCTGTTTACAGCTTCTAACCACTGTTTTCTTGGTTTTAGCCGGTTTTGAGACAAAATGGGTATAAGTGTTTTTTAAACTCTCCAAATCCATCTCAAACTCATATAATTTGTCAGTTGCATTGGATTGTGATACATTTTAACTATAGAAACATTAACAAAGCTGTTTACAGTTTCTAAGCTATGTTTTTGTCGGTTTTAGGACAAAATAGGAATAAGTGTTTTTTTAACTCTCCAAATCCATCTCAAGCTCTTATAATTAGTCATTTACATTGGATTATGATACTTTTTAACCCTAGAAAGACTAACAAAGCTGTTTACAGCTTCTAAGACCCGTTTTCTCGATTTTAGCCGGTTTTAAGACAAAATGGGTATAAGTGTTTTTTAAACTCTCCAAATCCATCTCAAACTCATATAATTTGTCAGTTGCATTGGATTGTGATACATTTTAATTATAGAAACATTAACAAAGCTGTTTACAGTTTCTAAGCTATGTTTTCTCGGTTTTAGGACAAATAGGAATAAGTGTTTTTTCAACTCTCTGAATCCATCTCAAGCTCTTATAATTAGTCATTTACATTGGATTATGATACTTTTTAACCCTATAAACACTAACAAAGCTGTTTACAGCTTCTAACCCCTGTTTTCTTGGTTTTAGCCGATTTTGAAACAAAATGGGTATAAGTGTTTTTTAAACTCTCCAAATCCATCTCAAACTCATATAATTTGTCAGTTGCATTGGATTGTGATACATTTTAACTATAGAAACATTAACAAAGCTGTTTACAGTTTCTAAGCTATGTTTTCTCGGTTTTAGGACAAAATAGGAATAAGTGTTTTTTTAACTCTCCAAATCCATCTCAAGCTCTTATAATTAGTCATTTACATTGGATTATGATACTTTTTAACCCTATAAACACTAACAAAGCTGTTTACAGCTTCTAACCCCTGTTTTCTTGGTTTTAGCCGGTTTTAAGACAAAATGGGTATAAGTGTTTTTAAAACTCTCCAAATCCATCTCAAACTCATATAATTTGTCAGTTGCATTGGATTGTGATACATTTTAACTATAGAAACATTAACAAATCTGTTTACAGTTTCTAAGCTATGTTTTCTCGGTTTTAGGACAAATAGGAATAAGTGTTTTTTTAACTCTCCGAATCCATCTCAAGCTCTTATAATTAGTCATTTACATTGGATTATGATACTTTTTAACCCTATAAACACTAACAAAGCTGTTTACAGCTTCTAACCCCTGTTTTCTTGGTTTTAGCCGGTTTTGAGACAAAATGGGTATAAGTGTTTTTTAAACTCTCCAAATCCATCTCAAACTCATATAATTTGTCAGTTGCATTGGATTGTGATACATTTTAACTATAGAAACATTAACAAAGCTGTTTACAGTTTCTAAGCTATGTTTTCTCGGTTTTAGGACAAAATAGGAATAAGTGTTTTTTTAACTCTCCAAATCCATCTCAATCTCCTATAATTAGTCATTTACATTGGATTAAGATACATTTTAACCCTAAAAACACTAACAAAGCTGTATACAGCTTATAAGCCCTTTTTCTCAGTTTTAGCCTGTTTTGGGACAAAATGGGTATAAGTGTTTTTTAAACTCTCCAAATCCATCTCAAACTCTTATAATTAGTCAGTTGCATTGGATTGTGATACATTTCAACCCGAGAAACACTAACAAAGCTGTTTGAAGCTTCTAAGCCCTGTTTTCTTGGTTTTAGCCTGTTTTGGGATAAAATTGGTATAAGTGTTTTTTAAACTCTCCAAATCCATCTCAACCTCCTATAACTAGTCATTTACATTGGATTAGGATACATTTTAACCCTAAAAACACAAACAAAGCTGTTTACAACTTCTAAGCCCTGTTTTTTTGGTTTTAGCCTGTTTTGGGACAAAATGGGTATAAGTGTTTTTTAAACTCTCCAACTCCATCTCAAACTCTTATAATTTGTCTGTTGCATTGGATTATGATACATTTTAACCATAAAAACACTAACAAAGCTATTTTGAGCTTTTGACCCCTATTTTCTCGGTTTTAGTCTGTTTTGGGACAAAATAGGAAGAAGTGTTTTTTAATCTCTCCAAATCCATCTCAAGCTCTTATAATTAGTCATTTACATTGGATTATGATACTTTTTAACTATAGAAACATTAACAAAGCTGTTTACAGTTTCTAAGCTATGTTTTCTCGTGTTTAGGACAAATAGGAATAAGTGTTTTTTCAACTCTCCGAATCCATCTCAAGCTCTTATAATTAGTCATTTACATTGGATTATGATACTTTTTAACCCTATAAACACTAACAAAGCTGTTTACAGCTTCTAACCCCTGTTTTCTTGGTTTTAGCCGGTTTTGAGACAAAATGGGTATAAGTGTTTTTTAAACTCTCCAAATCCATCTCAAACTCATATAATTTGTCAGTTGCATTGGATTGTGATACATTTTAACTATAGAAACATTAACAAAGCTGTTTACAGTTTCTAAGCTATGTTTTCTCGTGTTTAGGACAAATAGGAATAAGTGTTTTTTCAACTCTCTGAATCCATCTCAAGCTCTTATAATTAGTCATTTACATTGGATTATGATACTTTTTAACCCTATAAACACTAACAAAGCTGTTTACAGCTTCTAACCCCTGTTTTCTTGGTTTTAGCCGGTTTTGAGACAAAATGGGTATAAGTGTTTTTTAAACTCTCCAAATCCATCTCAAACTCATATAATTTGTCAGTTGCATTGGATTGTGATACATTTTAACTATAGAAACATTAACAAAGCTGTTTACAGTTTCTAAGCTATGTTTTTGTCGGTTTTAGGACAAAATAGTAATAAGTGTTTTTTAAACTCTCCAAATCCATCTCAAGCTCTTATAATTAGTCATTTACATTGGATTATGATACTTTTTAACCCTAGAAAGACTAACAAAGCTGTTTACAGCTTCTAAGACCCGTTTTCTCGATTTTAGTCGGTTTTAAGACAAAATGGGTATAAGTGTTTTTTAAACTCTCCAAATCCATCTCAAACTCATATAATTTGTCAGTTGCATTGGATTGTGATACATTTCAACCCGAGAAACACTAACAAAGCTGTTTGAAGCTTCTAAGCCCTGTTTTCTTGGTTTTAGCCTGTTTTGGGATAAAATTGGTATAAGTGTTTTTTAAACTCTCCAAATCCATCTCAACCTCCTATAACTAGTCATTTACATTGGATTAGGATACATTTTAACCCTAGAAACACAAACAAAGCTGTTTACAGCTTCTAAGCCCTGTTTTTTTTGGTTTTAGCCTGTTTTGGGACAAAATGGGTATAAGTGTTTTTTAAACTCTCCAACTCCATCTCAAACTCTTATAATTTATCCGTTGCATTGGATTATGATACATTTTAACCATAAAAACACTACCAAAGCTATTTTGAGCTTTTGACCCCTATTTTCTTGGTTTTAGCCTGTTTTGGGACAAAATAGGAAGAAGTGTTTTTTAATCTCTCCAAATCCATCTCAAGCTCTTATAATTAGTCATTTACATTGGATTATGATACTTTTTAACCCTAGAAAGACTAACAAAGCTGTTTACAGCTTCTAAGCCCCATTTTCTCGGTTTTAGCCGGTTTTAAGAAAAAATGGGTATAAGTGTTTTTTAAACTCTCCAAATCCATCTCAAACTCATATAATTTGTCAGTTGCATTGGATTGTGATACATTTTAACTATAGAAACATTAACAAAGCTGTTTACAGTTTCTAAGCTATGTTTTCTCGGGTTTAGGACAAATAGGAATAAGTGTTTTTTCAACTCTCCGAATCCATCTCAAGCTCTAATAATTAGTCATTTACATTGGATTATGATACTTTTTAACCCTATAAACACTAACAAAGCTGTTTACAGCTTCTAACCCCTGTTTTCTTGGTTTTAGGCGGTTTTGAGACAAAATGGGTATAAGTGTTTTTTAAACTCTCCAAATCCATCTCAAACTCATATAATTTGTCAGTTGCATTGGATTGTGATACATTTTAACTACAGAAACATTAACAAAGCTGTTTACAGTTTCTAAGCTATGTTTTCTCGGTTTTAGGACAAAATAGGAATAAGTGTTTTTTTAACTCTCCAAATCCATCTCAAGCTCTTATAATTAGTCATTTACATTGGATTATGATACTTTTTAACCCTAGAAAGACTAACAAAGCTGTTTACAGCTTCTAAGCCCCGTTTTCTCGGTTTTAGCCGGTTTTAAGACAAAATGGGTATAAGTGTTTTTTAAACTCTCCAAATCCATCTCAAACTCATATAATTTGTCAGTTGCATTGGATTGTGATACATTTTAATTATAGAAACATTAACAAAGCTGTTTACAGTTTCTAAGCTATGTTTTCTCGGTTTTAGGACAAATAGGAATAAGTGTTTTTTCAACTCTCTGAATCCATCTCAAGCTCTTATAATTAGTCATTTACATTGGATTATGATACTTTTTAACCCTATAAACACTAACAAAGCTGTTTACAGCTTCTAACCCCTGTTTTCTTGGTTTTAGCCGGTTTTGAAACAAAATGGGTATAAGTGTTTTTTAAACTCTCCAAATCCATCTCAAACTCATATAATTTGTCAGTTGCATTGGATTGTGATACATTTTAACTATAGAAACATTAACAAAGCTGTTTACAGTTTCTAAGCTATGTTTTCTCGGTTTTAGGACAAAATAGGAATAAGTGTTTTTTTAACTCTCCAAATCCATCCAAGCTCTTATAATTAGTCATTTACATTGGATTATGATACTTTTTAACCCTATAAACACTAACAAAGCTGTTTACAGCTTCTAACCCCTGTTTTCTTGGTTTTAGCCGGTTTTAAGACAAAATGGGTATAAGTGTTTTTAAAACTCTCCAAATCCATCTCAAACTCATATAATTTGTCAGTTGCATTGGATTGTGATACATTTTAACTATAGAAACATTAACAAAGCTGTTTACAGTTTCTAAGCTATGTTTTCTCGGTTTTAGGACAAATAGGAATAAGTGTTTTTTTAACTCTCCGAATCCATCTCAAGCTCTTATAATTAGTCATTTACATTGGATTATGATACTTTTTAACCCTATAAACACTAACAAAGCTGTTTACAGCTTCTAACCCCTGTTTTTTTGGTTTTAGCCGGTTTTGAGACAAAATGGGTATAAGTGTTTTTTAAACTCTCCAAATCCATCTCAAACTCATATAATTTGTCAGTTGCATTGGATTGTGATACATTTTAACTATAGAAACATTAACAAAGCTGTTTACAGTTTCTAAGCTATGTTTTCTCGGTTTTAGGACAAAATAGGAATAAGTGTTTTTTTAACTCTCCAAATCCATCTCAATCTCCTATAATTAGTCATTTACATTGGATTAAGATACATTTTAACCCTAAAAACACTAACAAAGCTGTATACAGCTTATAAGCCCTTTTTCTCAGTTTTAGCCTGTTTTGGGACAAAATGGGTATAAGTGTTTTTTAAACTCTCCAAATCCATCTCAAACTCTTATAATTAGTCAGTTGCATTGGATTGTGATACATTTCAACCCGAGAAACACTAACAAAGCTGTTTGAAGCTTCTAAGCCCTGTTTTCTTGGTTTTAGCCTGTTTTGGGATAAAATTGGTATAAGTGTTTTTTAAACTCTCCAAATCCATCTCAACCTCCTATAACTAGTCATTTACATTGGATTAGGATACATTTTAACCCTAGAAACACAAACAAAGCTGTTTACAGCTTCTAAGCCCTGTTTTTTTGGTTTTAGCCTGTTTTGGGACAAAATGGGTATAAGTGTTTTTTAAACTCTCCAACTCCATCTCAAACTCTTATAATTTATCCGTTGCATTGGATTATGATACATTTTAACCATAAAAACACTACCAAAGCTATTTTGAGCTTTTGACCCCTATTTTCTTGGTTTTAGCCTGTTTTGGGACAAAATAGGAAGAAGTGTTTTTTAATCTCTCCAAATCCATCTCAAGCTCTTATAATTAGTCATTTACATTGGATTATGATACTTTTTAACCCTAGAAAGACTAACAAAGCTGTTTACAGCTTCTAAGCCCCATTTTCTCGGTTTTAGCCGGTTTTAAGAAAAAATGGGTATAAGTGTTTTTTAAACTCTCCAAATCCATCTCAAACTCATATAATTTGTCAGTTGCATTGGATTGTGATACATTTTAACTATAGAAACATTAACAAAGCTGTTTACAGTTTCTAAGCTATGTTTTCTCGGGTTTAGGACAAATAGGAATAAGTGTTTTTTCAACTCTCCGAATCCATCTCAAGCTCTTATAATTAGTCATTTACATTGGATTATGATACTTTTTAACCCTATAAACACTAACAAAGCTGTTTACAGTTTCTAACCCCTGTTTTCTTGGTTTTAGGCGGTTTTGAGACAAAATGGGTATAAGTGTTTTTTAAACTCTCCAAATCCATCTCAAACTCATATAATTTGTCAGTTGCATTGGATTGTGATACATTTTAACTACAGAAACATTAACAAAGCTGTTTACAGTTTCTAAGCTATGTTTTCTCGGTTTTAGGACAAAATAGGAATAAGTGTTTTTTTAACTCTCCAAATCCATCTCAAGCTCTTATAATTAGTCATTTACATTGGATTATGATACTTTTTAACCCTAGAAAGACTAACAAAGCTGTTTACAGCTTCTAAGCCCCATTTTCTCGGTTTTAGCCGGTTTTAAGAAAAAATGGGTATAAGTGTTTTTTAAACTCTCCAAATCCATCTCAAACTCATATAATTTGTCAGTTGCATTGGATTGTGATACATTTTAACTATAGAAACATTAACAAAGCTGTTTACAGTTTCTAAGCTATGTTTTCTCGGGTTTAGGACAAATAGGAATAAGTGTTTTTTCAACTCTCCGAATCCATCTCAAGCTCTTATAATTAGTCATTTACATTGGATTATGATACTTTTTAACCCTATAAACACTAACAAAGCTGTTTACAGTTTCTAACCCCTGTTTTCTTGGTTTTAGGCGGTTTTGAGACAAAATGGGTATAAGTGTTTTTTAAACTCTCCAAATCCATCTCAAACTCATATAATTTGTCAGTTGCATTGGATTGTGATACATTTTAACTACAGAAACATTAACAAAGCTGTTTACAGTTTCTAAGCTATGTTTTCTCAATTTTAGGACAAAATAGGAATAAGTGTTTTTTTAACTCTCCAAATCCATCTCAAGCTCTTATAATTAGTCATTTACATTGGATTATGATACTTTTTAACCCTAGAAAGACTAACAAAGCTGTTTACAGCTTCTAACCCCTGTTTTCTTGGTTTTAGCCGGTTTTAAGACAAAATGGGTATAGGTGTTTTTAAAACTCTCCAAATCCATCTCAAACTCATATAATTTGTCAGTTGCATTGGATTGTGATACATTTTAACTATAGAAACATTAACAAAGCTGTTTACAGTTTCTAAGCTATGTTTTCTCGGTTTTAGGACAAATAGGAATAAGTGTTTTTTTAACTCTCCGAATCCATCTCAAGCTCTTATAATTAGTCATTTACATTGGATTATGATACTTTTTAACCCTATAAACACTAACAAAGCTGTTTACAGTTTCTAACCCCTGTTTTCTTGGTTTTAGGCGGTTTTGAGACAAAATGGGTATAAGTGTTTTTTAAACTCTCCAAATCCATCTCAAACTCATATAATTTGTCAGTTGCATTGGATTGTGATACATTTTAACTACAGAAACATTAACAAAGCTGTTTACAGTTTCTAAGCTATGTTTTCTCAATTTTAGGACAAAATAGGAATAAGTGTTTTTTTAACTCTCCAAATCCATCTCAAGCTCTTATAATTAGTCATTTACATTGGATTATGATACTTTTTAACCCTAGAAAGACTAACAAAGCTGTTTACAGCTTCTAACCCCTGTTTTCTTGGTTTTAGCCGGTTTTAAGACAAAATGGGTATAAGTGTTTTTAAAACTCTCCAAATCCATCTCAAACTCATATAATTTGTCAGTTGCATTGGATTGTGATACATTTTAACTATAGAAACATTAACAAAGCTGTTTACAGTTTCTAAGCTATGTTTTCTCGGTTTTAGGACAAATAGGAATAAGTGTTTTTTTAACTCTCCGAATCCATCTCAAGCTCTTATAATTAGTCATTTACATTGGATTATGATACTTTTTAACCCTATAAACACTAACAAAGCTGTTTACAGCTTCTAACCCCTGTTTTCTTGGTTTTAGCCGGTTTTGAGACAAAATGGGTATAAGTGTTTTTTAAACTCTCCAAATCCATCTCAAACTCATATAATTTGTCAGTTGCATTGGATTGTGATACATTTTAACTATAGAAACATTAACAAAGCTGTTTACAGTTTCTAAGCTATGTTTTCTCGGTTTTAGGACAAAATAGGAATAAGTGTTTTTTTAACTCTCCAAATCCATCTCAATCTCCTATAATTAGTCATTTACATTGGATTAAGATACATTTTAACCCTAAAAACACTAACAAAGCTGTATACAGCTTATAAGCCCTTTTTTCTCAGTTTTAGCCTGTTTTGGGACAAAATGGGTATAAGTGTTTTTTAAACTCTCCAAATCCATCTCAAACTCTTATAATTAGTCAGTTGCATTGGATTGTGATACATTTCAACCCGAGAAACACTAACAAAGCTGTTTGAAGCTTCTAAGCCCTGTTTTCTTGGTTTTAGCCTGTTTTGGGATAAAATTGGTATAAGTGTTTTTTAAACTCTCCAAATCCATCTCAACCTCCTATAACTAGTCATTTACATTGGATTAGGATACATTTTAACCCTAGAAACACAAACAAAGCTGTTTACAGCTTCTAAGCCCTGTTTTTTTGGTTTTAGCCTGTTTTGGGACAAAATGGGTATAAGTGTTTTTTAAACTCTCCAACTCCATCTCAAACTCTTATAATTTATCCGTTGCATTGGATTATGATACATTTTAACCATAAAAACACTACCAAAGCTATTTTGAGCTTTTGACCCCTATTTTCTTGGTTTTAGCCTGTTTTGGGACAAAATAGGAATAAGTGTTTTTTTAACTCTCCAAATCCATCTCAAGCTCTTATAATTAGTCATTTACATTGGATTATGATACTTTTTAACCCTAGAAAGACTAACAAAGCTGTTTACAGCTTCTAAGCCCCATTTTCTCGGTTTTAGCCGGTTTTAAGAAAAAATGGGTATAAGTGTTTTTTAAACTCTCCAAATCCATCTCAAACTCATATAATTTGTCAGTTGCATTGGATTGTGATACATTTTAACTATAGAAACATTAACAAAGCTGTTTACAGTTTCTAAGCTATGTTTTCTCGGGTTTAGGACAAATAGGAATAAGTGTTTTTTCAACTCTCCGAATCCATCTCAAGCTCTAATAATTAGTCATTTACATTGGATTATGATACTTTTTAACCCTATAAACACTAACAAAGCTGTTTACAGCTTCTAACCCCTGTTTTCTTGGTTTTAGGCGGTTTTGAGACAAAATGGGTATAAGTGTTTTTTAAACTCTCCAAATCCATCTCAAACTCATATAATTTGTCAGTTGCATTGGATTGTGATACATTTTAACTACAGAAACATTAACAAAGCTGTTTACAGTTTCTAAGCTATGTTTTCTCGGTTTTAGGACAAAATAGGAATAAGTGTTTTTTTAACTCTCCAAATCCATCTCAAGCTCTTATAATTAGTCATTTACATTGGATTATGATACTTTTTAACCCTAGAAAGACTAACAAAGCTGTTTACAGCTTCTAAGCCCCGTTTTCTCGGTTTTAGCCGGTTTTAAGACAAAATGGGTATAAGTGTTTTTTAAACTCTCCAAATCCATCTCAAACTCATATAATTTGTCAGTTGCATTGGATTGTGATACATTTTAATTATAGAAACATTAACAAAGCTGTTTACAGTTTCTAAGCTATGTTTTCTCGGTTTTAGGACAAATAGGAATAAGTGTTTTTTCAACTCTCTGAATCCATCTCAAGCTCTTATAATTAGTCATTTACATTGGATTATGATACTTTTTAACCCTATAAACACTAACAAAGCTGTTTACAGCTTCTAACCCCTGTTTTCTTGGTTTTAGCCGGTTTTGAAACAAAATGGGTATAAGTGTTTTTTAAACTCTCCAAATCCATCTCAAACTCATATAATTTGTCAGTTGCATTGGATTGTGATACATTTTAACTATAGAAACATTAACAAAGCTGTTTACAGTTTCTAAGCTATGTTTTCTCGGTTTTAGGACAAAATAGGAATAAGTGTTTTTTTAACTCTCCAAATCCATCTCAAGCTCTTATAATTAGTCATTTACATTGGATTATGATACTTTTTAACCCTATAAACACTAACAAAGCTGTTTACAGCTTCTAACCCCTGTTTTCTTGGTTTTAGCCGGTTTTAAGACAAAATGGGTATAAGTGTTTTTAAAACTCTCCAAATCCATCTCAAACTCATATAATTTGTCAGTTGCATTGGATTGTGATACATTTTAACTATAGAAACATTAACAAAGCTGTTTACAGTTTCTAAGCTATGTTTTCTCGGTTTTAGGACAAATAGGAATAAGTGTTTTTTTAACTCTCCGAATCCATCTCAAGCTCTTATAATTAGTCATTTACATTGGATTATGATACTTTTTAACCCTATAAACACTAACAAAGCTGTTTACAGCTTCTAACCCCTGTTTTTTTGGTTTTAGCCGGTTTTGAGACAAAATGGGTATAAGTGTTTTTTAAACTCTCCAAATCCATCTCAAACTCATATAATTTGTCAGTTGCATTGGATTGTGATACATTTTAACTATAGAAACATTAACAAAGCTGTTTACAGTTTCTAAGCTATGTTTTCTCGGTTTTAGGACAAAATAGGAATAAGTGTTTTTTTAACTCTCCAAATCCATCTCAATCTCCTATAATTAGTCATTTACATTGGATTAAGATACATTTTAACCCTAAAAACACTAACAAAGCTGTATACAGCTTATAAGCCCTTTTTCTCAGTTTTAGCCTGTTTTGGGACAAAATGGGTATAAGTGTTTTTTAAACTCTCCAAATCCATCTCAAACTCTTATAATTAGTCAGTTGCATTGGATTGTGATACATTTCAACCCGAGAAACACTAACAAAGCTGTTTGAAGCTTCTAAGCCCTGTTTTCTTGGTTTTAGCCTGTTTTGGGATAAAATTGGTATAAGTGTTTTTTAAACTCTCCAAATCCATCTCAACCTCCTATAACTAGTCATTTACATTGGATTAGGATACATTTTAACCCTAGAAACACAAACAAAGCTGTTTACAGCTTCTAAGCCCTGTTTTTTTGGTTTTAGCCTGTTTTGGGACAAAATGGGTATAAGTGTTTTTTAAACTCTCCAACTCCATCTCAAACTCTTATAATTTATCCGTTGCATTGGATTATGATACATTTTAACCATAAAAACACTACCAAAGCTATTTTGAGCTTTTGACCCCTATTTTCTTGGTTTTAGCCTGTTTTGGGACAAAATAGGAAGAAGTGTTTTTTAATCTCTCCAAATCCATCTCAAGCTCTTATAATTAGTCATTTACATTGGATTATGATACTTTTTAACCCTAGAAAGACTAACAAAGCTGTTTACAGCTTCTAAGCCCCATTTTCTCGGTTTTAGCCGGTTTTAAGAAAAAATGGGTATAAGTGTTTTTTAAACTCTCCAAATCCATCTCAGACTCATATAATTTGTCAGTTGCATTGGATTGTGATACATTTTAACTATAGAAACATTAACAAAGCTGTTTACAGTTTCTAAGCTATGTTTTCTCGGGTTTAGGACAAATAGGAATAAGTGTTTTTTCAACTCTCCGAATCCATCTCAAGCTCTTATAATTAGTCATTTACATTGGATTATGATACTTTTTAACCCTATAAACACTAACAAAGCTGTTTACAGTTTCTAACCCCTGTTTTCTTGGTTTTAGGCGGTTTTGAGACAAAATGGGTATAAGTGTTTTTTAAACTCTCCAAATCCATCTCAAACTCATATAATTTGTCAGTTGCATTGGATTGTGATACATTTTAACTACAGAAACATTAACAAAGCTGTTTACAGTTTCTAAGCTATGTTTTCTCGGTTTTAGGACAAAATAGGAATAAGTGTTTTTTTAACTCTCCAAATCCATCTCAAGCTCTTATAATTAGTCATTTACATTGGATTATGATACTTTTTAACCCTAGAAAGACTAACAAAGCTGTTTACAGCTTCTAAGCCCCATTTTCTCGGTTTTAGCCGGTTTTAAGAAAAAATGGGTATAAGTGTTTTTTAAACTCTCCAAATCCATCTCAAACTCATATAATTTGTCAGTTGCATTGGATTGTGATACATTTTAACTATAGAAACATTAACAAAGCTGTTTACAGTTTCTAAGCTATGTTTTCTCGGGTTTAGGACAATTAGGAATAAGTGTTTTTTCAACTCTCCGAATCCATCTCAAGCTCTTATAATTAGTCATTTACATTGGATTATGATACTTTTTAACCCTATAAACACTAACAAAGCTGTTTACAGTTTCTAACCCCTGTTTTCTTGGTTTTAGGCGGTTTTGAGACAAAATGGGTATAAGTGTTTTTTAAACTCTCCAAATCCATCTCAAACTCATATAATTTGTCAGTTGCATTGGATTGTGATACATTTTAACTACAGAAACATTAACAAAGCTGTTTACAGTTTCTAAGCTATGTTTTCTCGGTTTTAGGACAAAATAGGAATAAGTGTTTTTTTAACTCTCCAAATCCATCTCAAGCTCTTATAATTAGTCATTTACATTGGATTATGATACTTTTTAACCCTAGAAAGACTAACAAAGCTGTTTACAGCTTCTAACCCCTGTTTTCTTGGTTTTAGCCGGTTTTAAGACAAAATGGGTATAAGTGTTTTTAAAACTCTCCAAATCCATCTCAAACTCATATAATTTGTCAGTTGCATTGGATTGTGATACATTTTAACTATAGAAACATTAACAAAGCTGTTTACAGTTTCTAAGCTATGTTTTCTCGGTTTTAGGACAAATAGGAATAAGTGTTTTTTTAACTCTCCGAATCCATCTCAAGCTCTTATAATTAGTCATTTACATTGGATTATGATACTTTTTAACCCTATAAACACTAACAAAGCTGTTTACAGCTTCTAACCCCTGTTTTCTTGGTTTTAGCC
This sequence comes from Camelina sativa, assembly GCF_030686135.1. Lineage (NCBI taxonomy): Eukaryota > Viridiplantae > Streptophyta > Magnoliopsida > Brassicales > Brassicaceae > Camelina > Camelina sativa. The sequence continues at coordinate 24,239,946 of NC_141893.1, read as the reverse complement.
GGTTTTGAGACAAAATGGGTATAAGTGTTTTTTAAACTCTCCAAATCCATCTCAAACTCATATAATTTGTCAGTTGCATTGGATTGTGATACATTTTAACTATAGAAACATTAACAAAGCTGTTTACAGTTTCTAAGCTATGTTTTCTCGGTTTTAGGACAAAATAGGAATAAGTGTTTTTTTAACTCTCCAAATCCATCTCAATCTCCTATAATTAGTCATTTACATTGGATTAAGATACATTTTAACCCTAAAAACACTAACAAAGCTGTATACAGCTTATAAGCCCTTTTTTCTCAGTTTTAGCCTGTTTTGGGACAAAATGGGTATAAGTGTTTTTTAAACTCTCCAAATCCATCTCAAACTCTTATAATTAGTCAGTTGCATTGGATTGTGATACATTTCAACCCGAGAAACACTAACAAAGCTGTTTGAAGCTTCTAAGCCCTGTTTTCTTGGTTTTAGCCTGTTTTGGGATAAAATTGGTATAAGTGTTTTTTAAACTCTCCAAATCCATCTCAACCTCCTATAACTAGTCATTTACATTGGATTAGGATACATTTTAACCCTAGAAACACAAACAAAGCTGTTTACAGCTTCTAAGCCCTGTTTTTTTGGTTTTAGCCTGTTTTGGGACAAAATGGGTATAAGTGTTTTTTAAACTCTCCAACTCCATCTCAAACTCTTATAATTTATCCGTTGCATTGGATTATGATACATTTTAACCATAAAAACACTACCAAAGCTATTTTGAGCTTTTGACCCCTATTTTCTTGGTTTTAGCCTGTTTTGGGACAAAATAGGAAGAAGTGTTTTTTAATCTCTCCAAATCCATCTCAAGCTCTTATAATAAGTCATTTACATTGGATTATGATACTTTTTAACCCTAGAAAGACTAACAAAGCTGTTTACAGCTTCTAAGCCCCATTTTCTCGGTTTTAGCCGGTTTTAAGAAAAAATGGGTATAAGTGTTTTTTAAACTCTCCAAATCCATCTCAAACTCATATAATTTGTCAGTTGCATTGGATTGTGATACATTTTAACTATAGAAACATTAACAAAGCTGTTTACAGTTTCTAAGCTATGTTTTCTCGGGTTTAGGACAAATAGGAATAAGTGTTTTTTCAACTCTCCGAATCCATCTCAAGCTCTTATAATTAGTCATTTACATTGGATTATGATACTTTTTAACCCTATAAACACTAACAAAGCTGTTTACAGTTTCTAACCCCTGTTTTCTTGGTTTTAGGCGGTTTTGAGACAAAATGGGTATAAGTGTTTTTTAAACTCTCCAAATCCATCTCAAACTCATATAATTTGTCAGTTGCATTGGATTGTGATACATTTTAACTACAGAAACATTAACAAAGCTGTTTACAGTTTCTAAGCTATGTTTTCTCGGTTTTAGGACAAAATAGGAATAAGTGTTTTTTTAACTCTCCAAATCCATCTCAAGCTCTTATAATTAGTCATTTACATTGGATTATGATACTTTTTAACCCTAGAAAGACTAACAAAGCTGTTTACAGCTTCTAAGCCCCGTTTTCTCGGTTTTAGCCGGTTTTAAGACAAAATGGGTATAAGTGTTTTTTAAACTCTCCAAATCCATCTCAAACTCATATAATTTGTCAGTTGCATTGGATTGTGATACATTTTAACTATAGAAACATTAACAAAGCTGTTTACAGTTTCTAAGCTATGTTTTCTCGGGTTTAGGACAAATAGGAATAAGTGTTTTTTCAACTCTCCGAATCCATCTCAAGCTCTTATAATTAGTCATTTACATTGGATTATGATACTTTTTAACCCTATAAACACTAACAAAGCTGTTTACAGCTTCTAACCCCTGTTTTCTTGGTTTTAGGCGGTTTTGAGACAAAATGGGTATAAGTGTTTTTTAAACTCTCCAAATCCATCTCAAACTCATATAATTTGTCAGTTGCATTGGATTGTGATACATTTTAACTACAGAAACATTAACAAAGCTGTTTACAGTTTCTAAGCTATGTTTTCTCGGTTTTAGGACAAAATAGGAATAAGTGTTTTTTTAACTCTCCAAATCCATCTCAAGCTCTTATAATTAGTCATTTACATTGGATTATGATACTTTTTAACCCTAGAAAGACTAACAAAGCTGTTTACAGCTTCTAAGCCCCGTTTTCTCGGTTTTAGCCGGTTTTAAGACAAAATGGGTATAAGTGTTTTTTAAACTCTCCAAATCCATCTCAAACTCATATAATTTGTCAGTTGCATTGGATTGTGATACATTTTAATTATAGAAACATTAACAAAGCTGTTTACAGTTTCTAAGCTATGTTTTCTTGGTTTTAGGACAAATAGGAATAAGTGTTTTTTCAACTCTCTGAATCCATCTCAAGCTCTTATAATTAGTCATTTACATTGGATTATGATACTTTTTAACCCTATAAACACTAACAAAGCTGTTTACAGCTTCTAACCCCTGTTTTCTTGGTTTTAGCCGGTTTTGAAACAAAATGGGTATAAGTGTTTTTTAAACTCTCCAAATCCATCTCAAACTCATATAATTTGTCAGTTGCATTGGATTGTGATACATTTTAACTATAGAAACATTAACAAAGCTGTTTACAGTTTCTAAGCTATGTTTTCTCGGTTTTAGGACAAAATAGGAATAAGTGTTTTTTTAACTCTCCAAATATATCTCAATCTCCTATAATTAGTCATTTACATTGGATTAAGATACATTTTAACCCTAGAAACACTAACAAAGCTGTATACAGCTTATAAGCCCTTTTTCTCAGTTTTAGCCTGTTTTGGGACAAAATGGGTATAAGTGTTTTCTAAACTCTCCAAATCCATCTCAAACTCTTATATTTAGTCAGTTGCATTGGATTGTGATACATTTCAACCCGAGAAACACTAACAAAGCTGTTTGAAGCTTCTAAGCCCTGTTTTCTTGGTTTTAGCCTGTTTTGGGATAAAATTGGTATAAGTGTTTTTTAAACTCTCCAAATCCATCTCAACCTCCTATAACTAGTCATTTACATTGGATTAGGATACATTTTAACCCTAAAAACACAAACAAAGCTGTTTACAACTTCTAAGCCCTGTTTTTTTGGTTTTAGCCTGTTTTGGGACAAAATGGGTATAAGTGTTTTTTAAACTCTCCAACTCCATCTCAAACTCTTATAATTTGTCAGTTGCATTGGATTATGATACATTTTAACCATAAAAACACTAACAAAGCTATTTTGAGCTTTTGACCCCTATTTTCTCGGTTTTAGTCTGTTTTGGGACAAAATAGGAAGAAGTGTTTTTTAATCTCTCCAAATCCATCTCAAGCTCTTATAATTAGTCATTTACATTGGATTATGATACTTTTTAACTATAGAAACATTAACAAAGCTGTTTACAGTTTCTAAGCTATGTTTTCTCGTGTTTAGGACAAATAGGAATAAGTGTTTTTTCAACTCTCCGAATCCATCTCAAGCTCTTATAATTAGTCATTTACATTGGATTATGATACTTTTTAACCCTATAAACACTAACAAAGCTGTTTACAGCTTCTAACCCCTGTTTTCTTGGTTTTAGCCGGTTTTGAGACAAAATGGGTATAAGTGTTTTTTAAACTCTCCAAATCCATCTCAAACTCATATAATTTGTCAGTTGCATTGGATTGTGATACATTTTAACTATAGAAACATTAACAAAGCTGTTTACAGTTTCTAAGCTATGTTTTTGTCGGTTTTAGGACAAAATAGGAATAAGTGTTTTTTTAACTCTCCAAATCCATCTCAAGCTCTTATAATTAGTCATTTACATTGGATTATGATACTTTTTAACCCTAGAAAGACTAACAAAGCTGTTTACAGCTTCTAAGACCCGTTTTCTCGGTTTTAGCCGGTTTTAAGACAAAATGGGTATAAGTGTTTTTTAAACTCTCCAAATCCATCTCAAACTCATATAATTTGTCAGTTGCATTGGATTGTGATACATTTTAATTATAGAAACATTAACAAAGCTGTTTACAGTTTCTAAGCTATGTTTTCTCGGTTTTAGGACAAATAAGAATAAGTGTTTTTTCAACTCTCTGAATCCATCTCAAGCTCTTATAATTAGTCATTTACAATGGATTATGATACTTTTTAACCCTATAAACACTAACAAAGCTGTTTACAGCTTCTAACCCCTGTTTTCTTGGTTTTAGCCGGTTTTGAAACAAAATGGGTATAAGTGTTTTTTAAACTCTCCAAATCCATCTCAAACTCATATAATTTGTCAGTTGCATTGGATTGTGATACATTTTAACTATAGAAACATTAACAAAGCTGTTTACAGTTTCTAAGCTATGTTTTCTCGGTTTTAGGACAAAATAGGAATAAGTGTTTTTTAACTCTCCAAATCCATCTCAAGCTCTTATAATTAGTCATTTACATTGGATTATGATACTTTTTAACCCTAGAAAGACTAACAAAGCTGTTTACAGCTTCTAAGCCCCATTTTCTCGGTTTTAGCCGGTTTTAAGAAAAAATGGGTATAAGTGTTTTTTAAACTCTCCAAATCCATCTCAAACTCATATAATTTGTCAGTTGCATTGGATTGTGATACATTTTAACTATAGAAACATTAACAAAGCTGTTTACAGTTTCTAAGCTATTTTTTCTCGGGTTTAGGACAAATAGGAATAAGTGTTTTTTCAACTCTCTGAATCCATCTCAAGCTCTTATAATTAGTCATTTACATTGGATTATGATACTTTTTAACCCTATAAACACTAACAAAGCTGTTTACAGTTTCTAACCCCTGTTTTCTTGGTTTTAGGCGGTTTTGAGACAAAATGGGTATAAGTGTTTTTTAAACTCTCCAAATCCATCTCAAACTCATATAATTTGTCAGTTGCATTGGATTGTGATACATTTTAACTACAGAAACATTAACAAAGCTGTTTACAGTTTCTAAGCTATGTTTTCTCGGTTTTAGGACAAAATAGGAATAAGTGTTTTTTTAACTCTCCAAATCCATCTCGAGCTCTTATAATTAGTCATTTACATTGGATTATGATACTTTTTAACCCTAGAAAGACTAACAAAGCTGTTTACAGCTTCTAAGCCCCGTTTTCTCGGTTTTAGCCGGTTTTAAGACAAAATGGGTATAAGTGTTTTTTAAACTCTCCAAATCCATCTCAAACTCATATAATTTGTCAGTTGCATTGGATTGTGATACATTTTAACTATAGAAACATTAACAAAGCTGTTTACTGTTTCTAAGCTATGTTTTCTCGGGTTTAGGACAAATAGGAATAAGTGTTTTTTCAACTCTCCGAATCCATCTCAAGCTCTTATAATTAGTCATTTACATTGGATGATGATACTTTTTAACCCTATAAACACTAACAAAGCTGTTTACAGCTTCTAACCCCTGTTTTCTTGGTTTTAGCCGGTTTTGAGACAAAATGGGTATAAGTGTTTTTTAAACTCTCCAAATCCATCTCAAACTCATATAATTTGTCAGTTGCATTGGATTGTGATACATTTTAACTATAGAAACATTAACAAAGCTGTTTACAGTTTCTAAGCTATGTTTTTGTCGGTTTTAGGACAAAATAGGAATAAGTGTTTTTTTAACTCTCCAAATCCATCTCAAGCTCTTATAATTAGTCATTTACATTGGATTATGATACTTTTTAACCCTAGAAAGACTAACAAAGCTGTTTACAGCTTCTAAGACCCGTTTTCTCGGTTTTAGCCGGTTTTAAGACAAAATGGGTATAAGTGTTTTTTAAACTCTCCAAATCCATCTCAAACTCATATAATTGTCAGTTGCATTGGATTGTGATACATTTTAATTATAGAAACATTAACAAAGCTGTTTACAGTTTCTAAGCTATGTTTTCTCGGTTTTAGGACAAATAAGAATAAGTGTTTTTTCAACTCTCTGAATCCATCTCAAGCTCTTATAATTAGTCATTTACAATGGATTATGATACTTTTTAACCCTATAAACACTAACAAAGCTGTTTACAGCTTCTAACCCCTGTTTTCTTGGTTTTAGCCGGTTTTGAAACAAAATGGGTATAAGTGTTTTTTGTAAGACTTTGTAGAATAAAGAAGAGAATCAAGAGAATGGATATAGGTTTCGGTAGACAAAGAGAATGAGGAAGGAGAAAAGATTAGGTTTTCTTATTCCATAAGAAGCGATAATACAAGGTGGCTATGAGCCTATTTAAGGAAACACAAACTAGGGCTACACCCTTGACCGAGACACACAAGTGGGATAGGGACATTAGGAGAGAGACACACTACATCCCAAGGTGAAAGCGACAGCCCATCCTTACCAAACATGTGACTATTTCCTTCCCTTCTCTCTAACGGTTATAATGTGCTTCTCGATCCTTCTAGTGGGCTTCAGGCCTCCTCTCCATTCCTTATCACTAGAAGACTCGGCCATTTCACCACACTTGTACGGACAGCCCATATTCAACACTCGTACGGACGGCCATGGCTGCCTTAGGCTTATTCTTTTGATCAATACTCCCCCTCAAGCTTAGCCTAATGAAATGGCTAAGCTTGGAACCCGTGAAGCAGCACCTCATTAAAAACCTTGACTTAGAAAACCTCATGGGACAAAACCAAGTCAAGGGAAAAAGAGTGTGCTGTCCACGGATTAGAGAAGCTTGATCATGGCCGTGTAATGTCTACAAGTCCAAGTTTGCTATAGATGTGATCACAAACCTTGGAGCTTGCAGACTTGGTGAAGATGTCAGCTAGCTGATCTTGACTCCTTGTGTGGCATGGTAACACCACTCCTTCTTCAATCTTCTCTCTCACCTTGTGGCAATCGCTTTCTATGTGCTTGGTCCTCTCATGAAAGACCGAGTTTGTGGCAATGTGGATGGCCGCTTCATTGTCGCAATGCATGGTCATGGGCTGCTTTGTTTCGATGCCTAAGTCCTTGAGTAGACCCTTCAGCCATGTCATCTCGTTAGTGAGCTTCCTCATAGCTCTATACTCGGCCTCGGCGCTAGAGCATGAAACCACCTTTTGTTTCTTAGACCTCCATGTAACCATGTTGCCTCCAACGAACGTGCAGTACCCAGTAGTGGATCTTCTATCCAGCGTGTCGCCATTGTAATCCGCATCACAGTAGCCAACAATCTCGGTGTTGTCATTCTTGCCCATCCAAATACCTTGACCCGGACTGCCCTTGAGATAGCTTAGGATCCTCTCGACTTGACTCCATTGGTACTTGCTTGGTGCCTTCATATGTTGGCTAACCTGATTCACAGCATAACATATGTCAGGTCGTGTGATAGTAAGGTATATTAGCTTACCTACAAGCCGGCGGTAGCGTGTGACGTCTAAGAATGGCTCGTCCATTGGTTCCTTAGGTCGGCCTTCTTTTTCCCGTAAGCTCTCCCCCTTTCGCTTGAGCTGGTAGTCGTCATCAAGTGGCGTAGCGACCGGAGACACACCAAGCTTGCCAGTCTCCTCTAACAAGTCAAGAGTGTACTTGCGTTGTGAGAGGAAGAGTCCTTCCGGTGAGCGACAAATTTCAATACCAAGAAAGTATTTGAGTTCCCCAAGGTCCTTGATGTCAAATGCCGACTTGAGGGAGTCCTTGGTGTCCTGAATGGCCGCCTTATCATCACCAGTCACGATGATGTCGTCGACGTATATGAGCACCACCACCCAACCAATAGAGGTGCGACGTGTGAAGAGAGTATGATCAGCCTCCGATCGCTTAAAACCATAAGTCTTGAGAGTAGAGCTTAGTTTGTGGTACCAAGCTCGTGGGGACTGCTTAAGGCCATAGATGGCCTTACGTAGCCTCAAGACTTTTCCGGGTGTAACCATGTCTTCAAGGCCGGGAGGAGGCGTCATGTACACTTCTTCATCAAGTTCACCTTGAAGAAAGGCGTTCTTCACATCCATCTGCCATAAGTCCCATGATAGGTTGACAGCAAGAGACAGCACAACCCGAACCGTATGGAGCTTGGCCACGGGTGCAAAGGTGTCCGTGTAGTCCGCACCATAGGTTTGGGTGAAGCCACGGGCCACTAACCGGGCTTTATGCCGTTCAATGTCACCATTGCTCAAATACTTTATGGTGAACACCCATTTGGAGCTAACTGCCCGCTTGCCTTGAGGAAGATCCGATTCGTCCCACGTATGATTCCGGATCATGGCGCCGGTTTCATCCTTGACCGCATCTAACCAAACCTGATGCTCCTTGGCTTCATCATATGTCTGCGGGATCCAATTGGCGTCAACTTGGCCAAAGAAAGCTTGGTGATCAGCAGGTAACAGCTCAAGGGAACAAACGGCTTGGATGGGATGAGCGACGGCTTGACTGTTGTAATATACACGCTTGTTCTTCCAAGTGGAGGGGTCAGATCGAGGTCTGGTGCTCCGACGCAGGACTGGTGCAGGAGGTGGATCCGTCCTAGGCAACTCCGTTGACGTACCGTCCGTAAGAACCGTCTCCGTGTTTTCCTCGGTAGGAGCCGCTGCCGGAGCATGTGTGTCCGGTGTAGGGCCAGGAACAGGAACACCGGCTATGGGTAGGCCAGACTCAAGGGACACACTATCTTGGGCTGAAACATTGTTATTCGTATCTCCTTGGTCAGACCCACCGTCGGTAGGACTTTGGCGTAGCATAGGCTGCACGACACCCGTTGGTGGAGACGGGTTGCCAAGGTGATCAAGAAGGAACCTTAGACTTGAAGCTCGGTCATTAGGTGAGTGAGAGAGGTCTTTAAGGTTGTTCCAGTCCTTCTTGTCATAGTAGCCCACATTCTCTAGGAACCGGACATCTCGGGAGACATATAGACGACTTGTGGCCGGATCATAACATTTGTACCCCTTTTGTGTGGTAGAGTAGCCAATGAACATGCACTTTGTACTCTTGGCATCCAGCTTACTCCTTTGTTCTCCTGGTACTAACACAAAACAAACACAACCAAAAACGCGTAAGTGATCAAGGGATGGTTTAAATTTGTTTAGTACTTCAAATGGAGATAAGTCATGAAGAACTCGGGTTGGTGTCCGGTTGATGAGATAGCATGCAGTCATCACAGCATCACCCCAATATCGTTTGGGAACACTAGAGTGGAACATGATTGCCCGCGCCACTTCCATGAGATGCCGGTTCTTTCTCTCGGCCACACCATTTTGTTGTGGCGTGTAGGGACAACTAGTTTGATGGAGAATGCCATGCTTGGAGAGATGTTCTTTGAACTTGCAACTTGTGTATTCTCCACCATTATCAGACCTAAGTACCTTAAGTTTTGCATTAAAATGATTAGTCACATAGTTTTGAAAGTTGACAAAGGCATCAAACACTCTATCTTTAGAAGGCAATAAGGTAATCCAAGTATATTTTGATTTTTCATCAATAAAAGTCACAAAATACTTGTTATTATCTCTAGATAGGCATGGTGAAGTCCAAACATCTGAGTGAACTAAATCAAAACAATTTTCATAAATAGTAGTTGACTTAGGAAAGATAGACTTGCAATGTTTTCCAAGAATACAAGGTTCACAAGTAGAATTATCAAAAGAAATATTAGGAAACATTAGTCCTAAAGCACGCGAATGAGGGTGGCCTAGCCTAGCATGCCACACCATATTCGAATCAACAACAAAACAAGACTTAATAGAAGATAAATTTGGATCGGTTTTCTCTAGGACATAGAGATCTCCACTCCCTTGCCCTTCTCCAAGAACCTTTCCAGTCTCAATATCCTGAAAATGAACACTGTTAGGACCAAAAATTGCATAACAATTCAAATCATTTGTGGCCCTCTTAACCGATAGAAGATTGGAGGTAAATGTAGGCATAAAGAAAGCTTTTGAGGTTTTATCAAAAAGTTTCAAGTCCCCTATCCCTTTTACTGGTATTTGATCTCCATTAGCAATAACAACATTCCCTAAAGCCGGTTTTATGTTGTCAATTAACCTAGGGTTGCTAATCATATGATGTGAAGCCCCCGAGTCAATAACAAGCGATTTACTAGGCTTAGAGGTAAAGAAAGAGATACCAGACTCCTTGAGTGAGGCAATGGAGCGGATGAGAGCCTCAAGGTCTGACTTCCTCACCACATCTCCATAGGCTGCGGTCATGGCCACCTCATCTCCCTGCTTTGATGATCCGGCTCCCTTGTCGCTAACCGCTTCCTTTGAGAAGTTGGCTTTGAACTTGGCCGGCTTGAGATGAGGATGTAGAACCCAGCATTTGTCTTTCAGGTGGCCCCGCTTCTTGCAGTGGTCGCATACCCACACCTTCCTCTCCTCTTGCTTGTACACTCCTTTGTTGGCCGTAGCAAGCTCCCCCTTACCGCTAAACAAATCAAGAGATCCTTGTTCTTTCTGAATTTGGGAGCAAATATCTTCAAAGGAGGGAAGCTTCTCTGCCCTTAGGATGTGCTTCAAGAGGTCATTGAAGGATGGGTTCAAGGTAAGGAGGAGTCCAAAGATCTTGTCTTGCTCCTTCCTTTCGTTTAGCACACTCGCCTCAAGTGTACTTGGCCGCAACATGTCAAGCTCGGACCATAGTGCACGGAACTTACCAAGATGCTTAGTGAACTCCACATCATCTTGGTTAAGGTCGTTTATGGCCTTCTTGACCTCAAAGACTCTAGTCATGTTAGAGACATTACCATACACGCCTTTAAGTGTTTCCCACAGTTCCTTGGCCGTCTCGCAGTATGAGTAGGCCTCAAGGATAGGCGTGTCCAGAGAGTTTTGGAGAACAGATAGGACAACTTGGTCTTCTTGGAACCATTTGGCCTTCCTCTCGCTCTCTTCCTCCGCTTCCGCCTCGGAAGCATCTTCTTCTTTGGGGTTTTGCTTTGGGACATAGTCGGACTCGACATGACTCCAAAGGCCACGACCTCCAAGGGCGGTTCTTGTGGTTCTTGTCCACAGCAAGTAGTTTGTCCCCTTTAGGACAATCGGTGAAACGATGGGCTTGGCGTTTTCCATGGTCGGATTTCTATGGACCGATGGATAAAGCTTTTACCCGGAGAATAAACAAAAGAATGCGAGTGAGAAGAAAAGAAGGAAAGGAGACTAGAGAATAGAAACAAGTAGAAGAATGAGATTAGACTGTAGAGAATCGAACAACTTGCTCTGATACCATGTAAGACTTTGTAGAATAAAGAAGAGAATCAAGAGAATGGATATAGGTTTCGGTAGACAAAGAGAATGAGGAAGGAGAAAAGATTAGGTTTTCTTATTCCATAAGAAGCGATAATACAAGGTGGCTATGAGCCTATTTAAGGAAACACAAACTAGGGCTACACCCTTGACCGAGACACACAAGTGGGATAGGGACATTAGGAGAGAGACACACTACATCCCAAGGTGAAAGCGACAGCCCATCCTTACCAAACATGTGACTATTTCCTTCCCTTCTCTCTAACGGTTATAATGTGCTTCTCGATCCTTCTAGTGGGCTTCAGGCCTCCTCTCCATTCCTTATCACTAGAAGACTCGGCCATTTCACCACACTTGTACGGACAGCCCATATTCAACACTCGTACGGACGGCCATGGCTGCCTTAGGCTTATTCTTTTGATCAATATTTTTTAAACTCTCCAAATCCATCTCAAACTCATATAATTTGTCAGTTGCATTGGATTGTGATACATTTTAACTATAGAAACATTAACAAAGCTGTTTACAGTTTCTAAGCTATGTTTTCTCGGTTTTAGGACAAAATAGGAATAAGTGTTTTTTAACTCTCCAAATCCATCTCAAGCTCTTATAATTAGTCATTTACATTGGATTATGATACTTTTTAACCCTAGAAAGACTAACAAAGCTGTTTACAGCTTCTAAGCCCCATTTTCTCGGTTTTAGCCGGTTTTAAGAAAAAATGGGTATAAGTGTTTTTTAAACTCTCCAAATCCATCTCAAACTCATATAATTTGTCAGTTGCATTGGATTGTTATACATTTTAACTATAGAAACATTAACAAAGCTGTTTACAGTTTCTAAGCTATTTTTTCTCGGGTTTAGGACAAATAGGAATAAGTGTTTTTTCAACTCTCCGAATCCATCTCAAGCTCTTATAATTAGTCATTTACATTGGATTATGATACTTTTTAACCCTATAAACACTAAAAAAGCTGTTTACAGTTTCTAACCCCTGTTTTCTTGGTTTTAGGCGGTTTTGAGACAAAATGGGTATAAGTGTTTTTTAAACTCTCCAAATCCATCTCAAACTCATATAATTTGTCAGTTGCATTGGATTGTGATACATTTTAACTACAGAAACATTAACAAAGCTGTTTACAGTTTCTAAGCTATGTTTTCTCGGTTTTAGGACAAAATAGGAATAAGTGTTTTTTTAACTCTCCAAATCCATCTCAAGCTCTTATAATTAGTCATTTACATTGGATTATGATACTTTTTAACCCTAGAAAGACTAACAAAGCTGTTTACAGCTTCTAAGCCCCGTTTTCTCGGTTTTAGCCGGTTTTAAGACAAAATGGGTATAAGTGTTTTTTAAACTCTCCAAATCCATCTCAAACTCATATAATTTGTCAGTTGCATTGGATTGTGATACATTTTAACTATAGAAACATTAACAAAGCTGTTTACAGTTTCTAAGCTATGTTTTCTCGGGTTTAGGACAAATAGGAATAAGTGTTTTTTCAACTCTCCGAATCCATCTCAAGCTCTTATAATTAGTCATTTACATTGGATTATGATACTTTTTAACCCTATAAACACTAACAAAGCTGTTTACAGCTTCTAACCCCTGTTTTCTTGGTTTTAGGCGGTTTTGAGACAAAATGGGTATAAGTGTTTTTTAAACTCTCCAAATCCATCTCAAACTCATATAATTTGTCAGTTGCATTGGATTGTGATACATTTTAACTACAGAAACATTAACAAAGCTGTTTACAGTTTCTAAGCTATGTTTTCTCGGTTTTAGGACAAAATAGGAATAAGTGTTTTTTTAACTCTCCAAATCCATCTCAAGCTCTTATAATTAGTCATTTACATTGGATTATGATACTTTTTAACCCTAGAAAGACTAACAAAGCTGTTTACAGCTTCTAAGCCCCGTTTTCTCGGTTTTAGCCGGTTTTAAGACAAAATGGGTATAAGTGTTTTTTAAACTCTCCAAATCCATCTCAAACTCATATAATTTGTCAGTTGCATTGGATTGTGATACATTTTAATTATAGAAACATTAACAAAGCTGTTTACAGTTTCTAAGCTATGTTTTCTTGGTTTTAGGACAAATAGGAATAAGTGTTTTTTCAACTCTCTGAATCCATCTCAAGCTCTTATAATTAGTCATTTACATTGGATTATGATACTTTTTAACCCTATAAACACTAACAAAGCTGTTTACAGCTTCTAACCCCTGTTTTCTTGGTTTTAGCCGGTTTTGAAACAAAATGGGTATAAGTGTTTTTTAAACTCTCCAAATCCATCTCAAACTCATATAATTTGTCAGTTGCATTGGATTGTGATACATTTTAACTATAGAAACATTAACAAAGCTGTTTACAGTTTCTAAGCTATGTTTTCTCGGTTTTAGGACAAAATAGGAATAAGTGTTTTTTTAACTCTCCAAATATATCTCAATCTCCTATAATTAGTCATTTACATTGGATTAAGATACATTTTAACCCTAGAAACACTAACAAAGCTGTATACAGCTTATAAGCCCTTTTTCTCAGTTTTAGCCTGTTTTGGGACAAAATGGGTATAAGTGTTTTCTAAACTCTCCAAATCCATCTCAAACTCTTATATTTAGTCAGTTGCATTGGATTGTGATACATTTCAACCCGAGAAACACTAACAAAGCTGTTTGAAGCTTCTAAGCCCTGTTTTCTTGGTTTTAGCCTGTTTTGGGATAAAATTGGTATAAGTGTTTTTTAAACTCTCCAAATCCATCTCAACCTCCTATAACTAGTCATTTACATTGGATTAGGATACATTTTAACCCTAAAAACACAAACAAAGCTGTTTACAACTTCTAAGCCCTGTTTTTTTGGTTTTAGCCTGTTTTGGGACAAAATGGGTATAAGTGTTTTTTAAACTCTCCAACTCCATCTCAAACTCTTATAATTTGTCAGTTGCATTGGATTATGATACATTTTAACCATAAAAACACTAACAAAGCTATTTTGAGCTTTTGACCCCTATTTTCTCGGTTTTAGTCTGTTTTGGGACAAAATAGGAAGAAGTATTTTTTAATCTCTCCAAATCCATCTCAAGCTCTTATAATTAGTCATTTACATTGGATTATGATACTTTTTAACTATAGAAACATTAACAAAGCTGTTTACAGTTTCTAAGCTATGTTTTCTCGTGTTTAGGACAAATAGGAATAAGTGTTTTTTCAACTCTCCGAATCCATCTCAAGCTCTTATAATTAGTCATTTACATTGGATTATGATACTTTTTAACCCTATGAACACTAACAAAGCTGTTTACAGCTTCTAACCCCTGTTTTCTTGGTTTTAGCCGGTTTTGAGACAAAATGGGTATAAGTGTTTTTTAAACTCTCCAAATCCATCTCAAACTCATATAATTTGTCAGTTGCATTGGATTGTGATACATTTTAACTATAGAAACATTAACAAAGCTGTTTACAGTTTCTAAGCTATGTTTTCTCGGTTTTAGGACAAAATAGGAATAAGTGTTTTTTTAACTCTCCAAATCCATCTCAAGCTCTTATAATTAGTCATTTACATTGGATTATGATACTTTTTAGCCCTATAAAAACTAACAAAGCTGTTTACAGCTTCTAACCCCTGTTTTCTTGGTTTTCGGCGGTTTTGAGACAAAATGGGTATAAGTGTTTTTTAAACTCTCCAAATCCATCTCAAACTCATATAATTTGTCAGTTGCATTGGATTGTGATACATTTTAACTATAGAAACATTAACAAAGCTGTTTACAATTTCTAAGCTATGTTTTCTCGGTTTTAGGACAAAATAGGAATAAGTGTTTTTTTAACTCTCCAAATCCATCTCAATCTCCTATAATTAGTCATTTACATTGGATTATGGTACATTTTAACCCTAGAAACACAAACAAAGCAGTTTACAGCTTTTAAGCCCTGTTTTCTTGGTTTTACCCTGTTTTGGGACAAAATGGGTATAAGTGTTTTTTAAACTCTCCAACTCCATCTCAAACTCTTATAATTTGTCAGTTGCATTGGATTATGATACGTTTTAACCATAAAAACACTAACAAACCTGTTTAAAGTTTCTAAGCTATGTTTTCTCGGTTTTAGGACAAAATAGGAATAAGTGTTTTTTTAACTCTCCAAATCCATCTCAATCTCCTATAATTAGTCATTTACATTGGATTAAGATACATTTTAACCCTAGAAACACTAACAAAGCTGTATACAGCTTATAAGCCCTTTTTCTCAGTTTTAGCCTGTTTTGGGACAAAATGGGTATAAGTGTTTTTTAAACTCTCCAAATCCATCTCAAACTCTTATAATTAGTCAGTTGCATTGGATTGTGATACATTTCGACCCGAGAAACACTAACAAAGCTGTTTGAAGCTTCTAAGCATTGTTTTCATGGTTTTAGCCTGTTTTGGGACAAAATTGGTATAAGTGTTTTTTAAACTCTCCAAATCCATCTCAACCTCCTATAACTAGTCATTTACATTGGATTAGGATACATTATAACCTAGAAACACAAACAAAGCTGTTTACAGCTTCTAAGTCCTGTTTTCTTGGTTTTAGTCTGTTTTGGGACAAAATGGGTATAAGTGTTTTTTTAACTCTCCAACTCCATCTCAAACTCTTATAATTAGTCATTTGCATTGGATTATGATATATTTTAACCCTAGAAACAGTAACATAGCTGTTTACAGCTTCTAACCCCTGTTTTCTTGGTTTTAGCCTGTTTTGAGACAAAATGGGTATAAGTGTTTTTTAAACTCTCCAAATCCATCTCAAACTCTTATAATTAGTCAGTTGCATTGGATTATGATACATTTTAACTCTAGAAACAGTAACAAAGGTGGTTACAGCTTCTAAGCCCTATTTGCTTGGTTTTAGCTTGTTTTGGGACAAAATGGGTATAAGTGTTTTTTAAACTCTCCAAATCCATCTCAAACTCTTATAATTAGTCAGTTGCATTGGATTGTGATACATTTCAACCCGAGAAACACTAACAAAGCTGTTTGAAGCTTCTAAGCCCTGTTTTCTTAGTTTTAGCCTGTTTTGGGACAAAATTGGTATAAGTGTTTTTTAAACTCTCCAAATCCATCTCAACCTCCTATAACTAGTCATTTACATTGGATTAGGATACATTTTAACCTAGAAACACAAACAAAGCTGTTTACAGCTTCTAAGCCCTGTTTTCTTCGTTTTAGCCTGTTTTGGGACAAAATGGGTATAAGTGTTTTTTAAACTCTCCAACTCCATCTCAAACTCTTATAATTAGTCATTTGCATTGGATTATGATACATTTTAACCCTAGAAACAGTAACATAGCTGTTTACAGCTTCTAACCCCTGTTTTCTCGGTTTTAGCCTGTTTTGAGACAAAATGGGTATAAGTGTTTTTTAAACTCTCCAAATCCATCTTAAACTCTTATAATTAGTCAGTTGCATTGGATTTTGATACATTTTAACTCTAGAAACAGTAACAAAGGTGGTTACAGCTTCTAAGCCCTATTTGCTCGGTTTTAGCTTGTTTTGGGACAAAATGGGTATAAGTGTTTTTTAAACTCTCCAAATCCATCTCAAGCTCTTATAATTAGTCAGTTGCATTGGATTGTGATACATTTCAACCCGAGAAACACTAACAAAGCTGTTTGAAGCTTCTAAGCCCTGTTTTCTTGGTTTTAGCCTGTTTTGGGACAAAATTGGTATAAGTGTTTTTCAAACTCTCCAAATCCATCTCAACCTCCTATAACTAGTCATTTACATCGGATTAGGATACATTTTAACCCTAGAAAGACTAACAAAGCTGTTTACAGCTTCTAAGCCCCATTTTTTCGGTTTTAGCCGGTTTTAAAACAAAATAGGTATAAGTGTTTTTTAAACTCTCCAAATCCATCTCAAACTCATATAATTTGTCAGTTGCATTGGATTATGATACATTTTAACTATAGAAACATTAACAAAGCTGTTTACAGTTTCTAAGCTATGTTTTCTCGGTTTTAGGACAAATAGGAATAAGTGTTTTTTCAACTCTCTGAATCCATCTCAAGCTCTTATAATTAGTCATTTACATTGGATTATGATACTTTTTAACCCTAGAAAGACTAACAAAGCTGTTTACAGCTTCTAAGCCTCGTTTTCTCGGTTTTAGCCGGTTTTAAGACAAAATGGGTATAAGTGTTTTTTAAAGTCTCCAAATCCATCTAAAACTCATATAATTTGTCAGTTACATTGGATTGTGATACATTTTAATTATAGAAACATTAACAAAGCTGTTTACAGTTTCTAAGCTATGTTTTCTCAGTTTTAGGACAAATAGGAATAAGTGTTTTTTTAACTCTCCGAATCCATCTCAAGCTCTTATAATTAGTCATTTACATTGGATTATGATACTTTTTAGCCCTATAAAAACTAACAAAGCTGTTTACAGCTTCTAACCCCTGTTTTCTTGGTTTTCGGCGGTTTTGAGACAAAATGGGTATAAGTGTTTTTTAAACTCTCCAAATCCATCTCAAACTCATATAATTTGTCAGTTGCATTGGATTGTGATACATTTTAACTATAGAAACATTAACAAAGCTGTTTACAATTTCTAAGCTATGTTTTCTCGGTTTTAGGACAAAATAGGAATAAGTGTTTTTTTAACTCTCCAAATCCATCTCAATCTCCTATAATTAGTCATTTACATTGGATTATGGTACATTTTAACCCTAGAAACACAAACAAAGCAGTTTACAGCTTTTAAGCCCTGTTTTCTTGGTTTTACCCTGTTTTGGGACAAAATGGGTATAAGTGTTTTTTAAACTCTCCAACTCCATCTCAAACTCTTATAATTTGTCAGTTGCATTGGATTATGATACGTTTTAACCATAAAAACACTAACAAACCTGTTTAAAGTTTCTAAGCTATGTTTTCTCGGTTTTAGGACAAAATAGGAATAAGTGTTTTTTTAACTCTCCAAATCCATCTCAATCTCCTATAATTAGTCATTTACATTGGATTAAGATACATTTTAACCCTAGAAACACTAACAAAGCTGTATACAGCTTATAAGCCCTTTTTCTCAGTTTTAGCCTGTTTTGGGACAAAATGGGTATAAGTGTTTTTTAAACTCTCCAAATCCATCTCAAGCTCTTATAATTAGTCATTTACATTGGATTATGATACTTTTTAACCCTAGAAAGACTAACAAAGCTGTTTACAGCTTCTAAGCCCCATTTTCTCGGTTTTAGCCGGTTTTAAGAAAAAATGGGTATAAGTGTTTTTTAAACTCTCCAAATCCATCTCAACCTCCTATAACTAGTCATTTACATTGGATTAGGATACATTTTAACCTAGAAACACAAACAAAGCTGTTTACAGCTTCTAAGTCCTGTTTTCTTGGTTTTAGTCTGTTTTGGGACAAAATGGGTATAAGTGTTTTTTTAACTCTCCAACTCCATCTCAAACTCTTATAATTAGTCATTTGCATTGGATTATGATATATTTTAACCCTAGAAACAGTAACATAGCTGTTTACAGCTTCTAACCCCTGTTTTCTCGGTTTTAGCCTGTTTTGAGACAAAATGGGTATAAGTGTTTTTTAAACTCTCCAAATCCATCTCAAACTCTTATAATTAGTCAGTTGCATTGGATTATGATACATTTTAACTCTAGAAACAGTAACAAAGGTGGTTACAGCTTCTAAGCCCTATTTGCTCGGTTTTAGCTTGTTTTGGGACAAAATGGGTATAAGTGTTTTTTAAACTCTCCAAATCCATCTCAAACTCTTATAATTAGTCAGTTGCATTGGATTGTGATACATTTCAACCCGAGAAACACTAACAAAGCTGTTTGAAGCTTCTAAGCCCTGTTTTCTTAGTTTTAGCCTGTTTTGGGACAAAATTGGTATAAGTGTTTTTTAAACTCTCCAAATCCATCTCAACCTCCTATAACTAGTCATTTACATTGGATTAGGATACATTTTAACCTAGAAACACAAACAAAGCTGTTTACAGCTTCTAAGCCCTGTTTTCTTCGTTTTAGCCTGTTTTGGGACAAAATGGGTATAAGTGTTTTTTAAACTCTCCAACTCCATCTCAAACTCTTATAATTAGTCATTTGCATTGGATTATGATACATTTTAACCCTAGAAACAGTAACATAGCTGTTTACAGCTTCTAACCCCTGTTTTCTCGGTTTTAGCCTGTTTTGAGACAAAATGGGTATAAGTGTTTTTTAAACTCTCCAAATCCATCTTAAACTCTTATAATTAGTCAGTTGCATTGGATTTTGATACATTTTAACTCTAGAAACAGTAACAAAGGTGGTTACAGCTTCTAAGCCCTATTTGCTCGGTTTTAGCTTGTTTTGGGACAAAATGGGTATAAGTGTTTTTTAAACTCTCCAAATCCATCTCAAGCTCTTATAATTAGTCAGTTGCATTGGATTGTGATACATTTCAACCCGAGAAACACTAACAAAGCTGTTTGAAGCTTCTAAGCCCTGTTTTCTTGGTTTTAGCCTGTTTTGGGACAAAATTGGTATAAGTGTTTTTTAAACTCTCCAAATCCATCTCAACCTCCTATAACTAGTCATTTACATCGGATTAGGATACATTTTAACCTAGAAACACAAACAAAGCTGTTTACAGCTTCTAAGCCCTGTTTTCTTGGTTTTAGCCTGTTTTGGGACAAAATGGGTATAAGTGTTTTTTAAACTCTCCAACTCCATCTCAAACTCTTATAATTAGTCATTTGCATTGGATTATGATACATTTTAACCCTAGAAACAGTAACATAGCTGTTTACAGCTTCTAACCCCTGTTTTCTCGGTTTTAGCCTGTTTTGAGACAAAATGGGTATAAGTATTTTTTAAACTCTCCAAATCCATCTCAAACTCTTATAATTAGTCAGTTGCATTGGATTATGATACATTTTAACTCTAGAAACAGTAACAAAGGTGGTTACAGCTTCTAAGCCCTATTTGCTCAGTTTTAGCTTGTTTTGGGACAAAATGGGTATAAGTGTTTTTTAAACTCTCCGAATCCATCTCAAACTCTTATAATTAGTCAGTTTTATTGGATTGTGATACATTTTAACCCGAGAAACACTAACAAAGCTGTTTGAAGCTTCTAAGCCCTGTTTTCTTGGTTTTAGCCTGTTTTGGGACAAAATTGGTATAAGTGTTTTTTAAACTCTCCAAATCCATCTCAACCTCCTATAACTAGTCATTTACATTGGATTAGGATACATTTTTACCTAGAAACACAAACAAAGCTGTTTACAGCTTCTAAGCCCTGTTTTCTTGGTTTTAGCCTGTTTTGGGACAAAATGGGTATAAGTGTTTTTTAAACTCTCCAACTCCATCTCAAACTCTTATAATTAGTCATTTGCATTGGATTATGATACATTTTAACCCTAGAAACAGTAACATAGCTGTTTACAGCTTCTAACCCCTGTTTTCTCGGTTTTAGCCTGTTTTGGGACAAAATGGGTATAAGTGTTTTTTAAACTCTCCAAATCCATCTCAAACTCTTATAATTAGTCAGTTGCATTGGATTATGATACATTTTAACTCTAGAAACAGTAACAAAGGTGGTTACAGCTTCTAAGCCCTATTTGCTCAGTTTTAGCTTGTTTTGGGACAAAATGGGTATAAGTGTTTTTTAAACTCTCCAAATCCATCTCAAACTCTTATAATTAGTCAGTTGCATTGGATTGTGATACATTTCAACCCGAGAAACACTAACAAAGCTGTTTGAAGCTTCTAAGCCCTGTTTTCTTGGTTTTAGCCTGTTTTGGGACAAAATTGGTATAAGTGTTTTTTAAACTCTCCAAATCCATCTCAACCTCCTATAACTCGTCATTTACATTGGATTAGGATACATTTTAACCTAGAAACACAAACAAAGCTGTTTACAGCTTCTAAGCCCTGTTTTCTTGGTTTTAGCCTGTTTTGGGACAAAATGGGTATAAGTGTTTTTTAAACTCTCCAACTCCATCTCAAACTCTTATAATTAGTCATTTGCATTGGATTATGATACATTTTAACCCTAGAAACAGTAACATAGCTGTTTACAGCTTCTAACCCCTGTTTTCTCGGTTTTAGCCTGTTTTGAGACAAAATGGGTATAAGTGTTTTTTAAACTCTCCAAATCCATCTTAAACTCTTATAATTAGTCAGTTGCATTGGATTTTGATACATTTTAACTCTAGAAACAGTAACAAAGGTGGTTACAGCTTCTAAGCCCTATTTGCTCGGTTTTAGCTTGTTTTGGGACAAAATGGGTATAAGTGTTTTTTAAACTCTCCAAATCCATCTCAAGCTCTTATAATTAGTCAGTTGCATTGGATTGTGATACATTTCAACCCGAGAAACACTAACAAAGCTGTTTGAAGCTTCTAAGCCCTGTTTTTTTGGTTTTAGCCTGTTTTGGGACAAAATTGGTATAAGTGTTTTTTAAACTCTCCAAATCCATCTCAACCTCCTATAACTAGTCATTTACATCGGATTAGGATACATTTTAACCTAGAAACACAAACAAAGCTGTTTACAGCTTCTAAGCCCTGTTTTCTTGGTTTTAGCCTGTTTTGGGACAAAATGGGTATAAGTGTTTTTTAAACTCTCCAACTCCATCTCAAACTCTTATAATTAGTCATTTGCATTGGATTATGATACATTTTAACCCTAGAAACAGTAACATAGCTGTTTACAGCTTCTAACCCCTGTTTTCTCGGTTTTAGCCTGTTTTGAGACAAAATGGGTATAAGTATTTTTTAAACTCTCCAAATCCATCTCAAACTCTTATAATTAGTCAGTTGCATTGGATTATGATACATTTTAACTCTAGAAACAGTAACAAAGGTGGTTACAGCTTCTAAGCCCTATTTGCTCAGTTTTAGCTTGTTTTGGGACAAAATGGGTATAAGTGTTTTTTAAACTCTCCGAATCCATCTCAAACTCTTATAATTAGTCATTTTTATTGGATTGTGATACATTTTAACCCGAGAAACACTAACAAAGCTGTTTACAGGTTCTAAGCATTGTTTCTCGGTTGTAGCCTATTTTCTCGGTTTGAGCCTGTTTTGGGACAAAATGGGTATAAGGGTATTTTAAACTCTCCAAATCCATCTCAAACTCTTATAATTAGTCAGTTGCATTGGATTATGATACATTTTAACCATAATAACATAAGAAAGCTGTTTTGAGCTTCTAACCCCTATTTTCTCGGTTTTAGCCTATTTTCTCGGTTTTAGCCTGTTTTGGGACAAAATAGGAAGAAGTGTTTTTTAATCTCTCCAAATTCATCACAAGCTATTATTATCAGTCATTTACATTGGATTATGATACATTTTAACCCTAGAAACACTAACAAAGCTATTTACAGCTTCTAAGCCTTGTTTTCTCGGTTTTAGCCTATTTTGAGACATAATGGGTATAAGTGTTTTTTAAACTCTACAAATCCATCTCAAACTCATATAATTTGCCAGTTGCATTTGATTGTGATACATTTTAACTATAGAAACACTAACATAGCTGTTTACAGTTTCAAAGCTATGTTTTCTCGGTTTTAGGACAAAATAGGAATAAGTGTTTTTTAAACTCTCCAAATCCATCTCAATCTCCTATAATTAGTCATTTACATTGGATTATGGTACATTTTAACCCTAGAAACACAAACAAAGCTGTTTACAGCTTCTAAGCCCTGTTTTTTTGGTATTAGCCTGTTTTGGGACAAAATGGGTATAAGTGTTTTTTAAACTCTCCAACTCCATCTCAAACTCTTATAATTAGTCAGTAGCATTGGATTATGATACATTTTAACCCTAGAAACAGTAACATAGCTGTTTACAGCTTCTAACCCCTGTTTTCTCGGTTTTAGCCTGTTTTGAGACAAAATGGGTATAAGTGTTTTTTAAACTCTCCAAATCCATCTCAAACTCTTATAATTAGTCAGTTGCATTGGATTATGATAAATTTTAACTCTAGAAACAGTAACAAAGGTGGTTACAGCTTCTAAGCCCTATTTGCTCGGTTTTAGCTTGTTTTGGGACAAAATGGGTATAAGTGTTTTTTAAACTCTCCAAATCCATCTCAAACTCTTATAATTAGTCAGTTTTATTGGATTGTGATACATTTTAACCCGAGAAACACTAACAAAGCTGTTTACAGGTTCTAAGCATTGTTTCTCGGTTGTAGCCTATTTTCTCGGTTTGAGCCTGTTTTGGGACAAAATGGGTATAAGGGTATTTTAAACTCTCCAAATCCATCTCACTCTCTTATAATTAGTCAGTTGCATTGGATTATGATACATTTTAACCTTAATAACATAAGAAAGCTGTTTTGAGCTTCTAACCCCTATTTTCTCTGTTTTAGCCTATTTTCTCGGTTTTAGCCTGTTTTGAGACAAAATAGGAAGAAGTGTTTTTTAATCTCTCCAAATTCATCACAAGCTATTATTATCAGTCATTTACATTGGATTATGATACATTTTAACCCTAGAAACACTAACAAAGCTAATTACAGCTTCCAAGCCCTATTTTCTCGATTTTAGCCTATTTTGAGACAAAATGGGTATAAGTGTTTTTTAAACTCTCCAAATCCATCTTAAACTCTTATAATTAGTCAGTTGCATTGGATTTTGATACATTTTAACTATAGAAACAGTAACAAAGGTGGTTACAGCTTCTAAGCCCTATTTGCTCGGTTTTAGCTTGTTTTGGGACAAAATGGGTATAAGTGTTTTTTAAACTCTCCAAATCCATCTCAAGCTCTTATAATTAGTCAGTTTTATTGGATTGTGATACATTTCAACCCGAGAAACACTAACAAAGCTGTTTGAAGCTTCTAAGCCCTGTTTTCTTGGTTTTAGCCTGTTTTGGGACAAAATTGGTATAAGTGTTTTTTAAACTCTCCAAATCCATCTCAACCTCCTATAACTAGTCATTTACATTGGATTAGGATACATTTTTACCTAGAAACACAAACAAAGCTGTTTACAGCTTCTAAGCCCTGTTTTCTTGGTTTTAGCCTGTTTTGGGACAAAATGGGTATAAGTGTTTTTTAAACTCTCCAACTCCATCTCAAACTCTTATAATTAGTCATTTGCATTGGATTATGATACATTTTAACCCTAGAAACAGTAACATAGCTGTTTACAGCTTCTAACCCCTGTTTTCTCGGTTTTAGCCTGTTTTGGGACAAAATGGGTATAAGTGTTTTTTAAACTCTCCAAATCCATCTCAAACTCTTATAATTAGTCAGTTGCATTGGATTATGATACATTTTAACTCTAGAAACAGTAACAAAGGTGGTTACAGCTTCTAAGCCCTATTTGCTCAGTTTTAGCTTGTTTTGGGACAAAATGGGTATAAGTGTTTTTTAAACTCTCCAAATCCATCTCAAACTCTTATAATTAGTCAGTTGCATTGGATTGTGATACATTTCAACCCGAGAAACACTAACAAAGCTGTTTGAAGCTTCTAAGCCCTGTTTTCTTGGTTTTAGCCTGTTTTGGGACAAAATTGGTATAAGTGTTTTTTAAACTCTCCAAATCCATCTCAACCTCCTATAACTCGTCATTTACATTGGATTAGGATACATTTTAACCTAGAAACACAAACAAAGCTGTTTACAGCTTCTAAGCCCTGTTTTCTTGGTTTTAGCCTGTTTTGGGACAAAATGGGTATAAGTGTTTTTTAAACTCTCCAACTCCATCTCAAACTCTTATAATTAGTCATTTGCATTGGATTATGATACATTTTAACCCTAGAAACAGTAACATAGCTGTTTACAGCTTCTAACCCCTGTTTTCTCGGTTTTAGCCTGTTTTGAGACAAAATGGGTATAAGTGTTTTTTAAACTCTCCAAATCCATCTTAAACTCTTATAATTAGTCAGTTGCATTGGATTTTGATACATTTTAACTCTAGAAACAGTAACAAAGGTGGTTACAGCTTCTAAGCCCTATTTGCTCGGTTTTAGCTTGTTTTGGGACAAAATGGGTATAAGTGTTTTTTAAACTCTCCAAATCCATCTCAAGCTCTTATAATTAGTCAGTTGCATTGGATTGTGATACATTTCAACCCGAGAAACACTAACAAAGCTGTTTGAAGCTTCTAAGCCCTGTTTTTTTGGTTTTAGCCTGTTTTGGGACAAAATTGGTATAAGTGTTTTTTAAACTCTCCAAATCCATCTCAACCTCCTATAACTAGTCATTTACATCGGATTAGGATACATTTTAACCTAGAAACACAAACAAAGCTGTTTACAGCTTCTAAGCCCTGTTTTCTTGGTTTTAGCCTGTTTTGGGACAAAATGGGTATAAGTGTTTTTTAAACTCTCCAACTCCATCTCAAACTCTTATAATTAGTCATTTGCATTGGATTATGATACATTTTAACCCTAGAAACAGTAACATAGCTGTTTACAGCTTCTAACCCCTGTTTTCTCGGTTTTAGCCTGTTTTGAGACAAAATGGGTATAAGTATTTTTTAAACTCTCCAAATCCATCTCAAACTCTTATAATTAGTCAGTTGCATTGGATTATGATACATTTTAACTCTAGAAACAGTAACAAAGGTGGTTACAGCTTCTAAGCCCTATTTGCTCAGTTTTAGCTTGTTTTGGGACAAAATGGGTATAAGTGTTTTTTAAACTCTCCAAATCCATCTCAAACTCTTATAATTAGTCAGTTGCATTGGATTGTGATACATTTCAACCCGAGAAACACTAACAAAGCTGTTTGAAGCTTCTAAGCCCTGTTTTCTTGGTTTTAGCCTGTTTTGGGACAAAATTGGTATAAGTGTTTTTTAAACTCTTCAACTCCATCTCAAACTCTTATAATTAGTCAGTAGCATTGGATTATGATACATTTTAACCCTAGAAACAGTAACATAGCTGTTTACAGCTTCTAACCCTTGTTTTCTCGGTTTTAGCCTATTATGAGACAAAATGGGTATAAGTGTTTTTTAAACGCTCCAAATCCATCTCAAATTCATATAATTTGCCAGTTGCATTGGATTGTGATACATTTTAACTATAGAAACACTAACATAGCTGTTTACAGTTTCAAAGCTATGTTTTCTCGGTTTTAGGACAAAATAGGAATAAGTATTTTTTTAACTCTCCAAATCCATCTCAATCTCCTATAATTAGTCATTTACATTGGATTATGGTACATGATATGATCATGAGACCATCCAAGACGACCCTTGAGTCTTGCTCAACACGAACGAAGTCAAAGATCAACTCTTCCTACCAAACTGCTATTTGGGATGCATTCTTACCGCATCTAGAGCATATCTCGAAGTTGAATCAGTCCAATCAGAGTTTAGGTGAAGGAGTTATTCATTTTACAAATCAGGTGAACTCATGGCTATGCGACTTAGACCTACGAGCATTCAAAGGAGGATTCCGACCAAGCCAGAAGTACTCAAGCTATGAACAAAACTGTTCTGAAATCTTGATCCATCCTAGAACCACTGAGAATTGGAAGCACGTTAAAATCAGTTCATACTTGAAAGATATGGATATTTCAAGTCAGTGGATCTGTCCTAGTTCCATTTTCGCGTCTGAGCGAAAGATCGTGTTACACAGACCAACTCAGAATCAACTGGAGGATGTCAATGGATCTCTTATGTTTCCAACAAGCTCAAGAACACAAGATTTGGCCAACAAACCACAGAGTTACGTCCCATTTGCCAAAGGAGGTGGATCTATTTCTTAACTTGATGAGTTTCAGGTCCAGTTGGTTTAAGAGCTTCCAGAATTAGGTTTGGCAACCAGGAGTTGTTTTCTACTAAGTCCAAGATGAAGAAATGATACAGCCTATGCTGTTTCTCATCAGCAAATTGGATCAAGGAGTCAAAGAGAGTTAAAAAGATCAAGGAGGTACTTAATGGGCTAATACAAGAACTTATGGCAAAAGAGAGCATGGGAAATTATTTTGGGGATGATACCTATCAAGTCCAGCCCAGTTTGAGCCTAATTAAAGTCCAAGAAAGCCCAAAATAATCACTTTATTTTGTGGTCAAAGAGAAGTGACGAAAATTGGAGTTCAACTCACCTTGGGAAGGAAACCTTGGGAAGACAAAATTCAAGAGTTGAATCTTCATTCAACTATCTATCTTTATTGTTTTTAGTTTCAAGAATAATACTTGGCTTTGTTACCAAGTTTTCTTATCTTATATAAACTCATGTAAGAGTAAAGAAATAATCAACAATCCAACTTTTTATCAAAACCTTTTCTTTTTGAGAGTGATTCTCTTCTGTTCTTTGTGAACAAAACCGATTGCTTGGTGTGATTCCCACAATCAAAACCGACTACTTGGTGTGATTCTGATAGTCAAAACCCCGATCTCTTTGGTGCGAGGCTGAGAGATCCGATCTTTTTGGTGCGAGGCTGAAAGATCAAACCGGTATATCAAGAGTCTTTCCGCAACTCTTGTGCGACCATTCATTCCACCATCCTTATTCTTGAGGCTTCGTCGTCTTTAGAATCAAGGTGTCTCTATCAACCAACTCGAAGGTGCCGAATCCTTGGGAGGATCATATCAGTACATTTTAACCCGAGAAACACAAACAAAGCTGTTTACAGCTTCTAAGCCCTGTTTTTTTGGTTTTAGCCTGTTTTGGGACAAAATGGGTATAAGTGTTTTTTAAACTCTCCAATTCCATCTCAAGCTCTTATAATTTGTCAGTTGCATTGGATTATGATACATTTTAACCATAAAAACACTAACAAAGCTATTTTGAGCTTTTGACCCCTATTTTCTCGGATTTAGCCTGTTTTGGGACAAAATAGGAAGAAGTGTTTTTTAATCTCTCCAAATCCATCTCAAGCTCTTGTAATTAGTCATTTACATTGGATTATGATACTTTTTAACCCTAGAAAGACTAACAAAGCTGTTTACAGCTTCTAAGCCATGTTTTCTCGGTTTTAGCCGGTTTTAAGACAAAATGGGTATAAGTGTTTTTTAAACTCTCCAAATCCATCTCAAACTCATATAATTTGTCAGTTGCATTGGATTGTGATACATTTTAACTATAGAAACATTAACAAAGCTGTTTACAGTTTCTAAGCTATGTTTTCTCGGTTTTAGGACAAATAGGAATAAGTGTTTTTTTTTAACTCTCCAAATCCATCTCAAGCTCTTATAATTAGTCATTTACATTGGATTATGATACTTTTTAACCCTAGAAACACTAACAAAGCTGTTTACAGCTTCTAACCCCTGTTTTCTTGGTTTTAGCCGGTTTTGAGACAAAATGGGTATAAGTGTTTTTTAAACTCTCCAAATCCATCTCAAACTCATATAATTTGTCAGTTGCATTGGATTGTGATATATTTTAACTATAGAAACATTAACAAAGCTGTTTACAGTTTTTAAGCTATGTTTTCTATGTTTTAGGACAAAATAGGAATAAGTGTTTTTTTAACTCTCCAAATCCATCTCAAGCTCTTATAATTAGTCATTTACATTGGATTATGATACTTTTTAACCCTAGAAAGACTAACAAAGCTGTTTACAGCTTCTAAGCCCCATTTTCTCGGTTTTAGCCGGTTTTAAGACAAAATGGGTATAAGTGTTTTTTAAACTCTCCAAATCCATCTCAAACTCATATAATTTGTCAGTTGCATTGGATTGTGATACATTTTAACTATAGAAACATTAACAAAGCTGTTTACAGTTTCTAAGCTATGTTTTCTCGGTTTTAGGACAAAATAGGAATAAGTGTTTTTTTAACTCTCCAAATCTATCTCAATCTCCTATAATTAGTCATTTACATTGGATTAAGATACATTTTAACCCTAGAAACACTAACAAAGCTGTATACAGCTTATAAGCCCTTTTTCTCAGTTTTAGCCTGTTTTGGGACAAAATGGGTATAAGTGTTTTTTAAACTCTCCAAATCCATCTCAAACTCTTATAATTAGTCAGTTGCATTAGATTGTGATACATTTCAACCCGAGAAACACTAACAAAGCTGTTTGAAGCTTCTAAGCCCTGTTTTCTTGGTTTTAGCCGGTTTTGGGACAAAATTGGTATAAGTGTTTTTTAAATTCTCCAAATCCATCTCAACCTCCTATAACTAGTCATTTACTGAAACTGACTTTCTTTGTGGTGTGGTGAATGAATGATGTATGGAATGATGATGTATGGAATGAATAGAAGTCAGGGTGTTTCAATTCCCCTTATGCAGTTGCAGTATAAGAGGTGTCAATCCTATCTGAGTGATTGTGAACAATTAAGATGTGCATATGAGTCTAAGTCAAGCCAATTGTAAAGATTGTTTGTCACTAACAATCCTAAAATGAGATATGAAATGCAGGAAGTGAAAACAACTAAAACAAGATACTAAATGCAAACAGAACAGACAAATTAAAGCTATAATGAAACTAGAACAGAGATAGACATTATGCTAATGAACTAATGCAAGACAAGTAATGAACAGAAAACTAAGTGAATGCAATGGAAATGAAACAGGAATGAAACAAGACAATCACAAACCAAAGACACAAGTTCTGGGGATGAACTCGAGCAGCACTCGACCGAGTGTAGGTCGAGTACGTGGTCGAGCTAGCCTAAACGTGAAAACAGAGCAACACAAGAAAAACAGAGCAATGCAAAAACTAATCAAACAACAAGCAAGCAATGATATTTAGACTAAGATATTAATAAACAAAGAAGGCCTTGAGGAGAGATTCATGGGCTGAGCTAATCATTGTGGTTATCTAACTTGGTCAACAAATCTCAAGAAAACTTTGAGATGATCTCTAGACATACTATTCTAAGACATGTTTAATCCACTCTCATGGCAAGAAAAAATCAAACCTATGCATTTCTAGACTTGTTCTCACAAAGAAAAGAATCTACACAAGCAGGCATTAAGAAATACATCTCAAACCAAACAAGACTTCTAATCTCTTAGCAAGCCTAATGGTAAGCTCTAGATCTAGCCTTATCTATGCTCCTTAGACATTGGTGTGATGCTAAGATGCTTGAAATCAAACCCTACCTTCTCAGATATAGGATCAGCATTAAGATCATCTA
Organism: Camelina sativa; assembly: GCF_030686135.1. Classification (NCBI taxonomy): domain Eukaryota; kingdom Viridiplantae; phylum Streptophyta; class Magnoliopsida; order Brassicales; family Brassicaceae; genus Camelina; species Camelina sativa. The sequence goes on along the minus strand of NC_141893.1, from coordinate 24,209,775 downwards.
GCCTAGAAGAGATATACAACAATCAAGCTTGACCAAATCAAACAAACCACAAGATCAACCCAGCCTAACCCATCCTCAAGGTCCTAAGCAAACTACTCACAAGAACACATGGTGAAATATGTCAAAAACCCAGAAAATATTGAAATTTGCATCATTAGAAAGATGAAACAGAGATCTACAATATTGATGAAGGAATAAAACTCGAAATCTTAATATTTTGAAAGTTATGAAACAAACAAAATATAAGAATCTAGTCTTTCTCTCTCAAACAAGTACAAAATCTAAAATAAAAGAAAGTGCAAAAGGAATAAAATCTAAAAAAGGTAAAAACTAGGTTTTAGACTCTCTAAAAAGCTGGACTCTTTGGTGGCTGCAGGTACAAGGGCCTTATATAGGACGTGAGGTGGAAGGCCTAAAAATACAAAAAGTCAAAGCAGTCAACGGCTCGGTCAACTCGACCAGTGCTCGGTCGAGTGGCTGGTCGAGCTGGCTTCTCTCGTGCATTCTCCACTCGGTCGAGTCCTTCTCAGCACACGGTCGAGTGGTGGTCGATTGGTGCGGTCGAGTTGGACTCCGGACCTTGATTCTACAGCCTTTACTCTCTTGTTTTCTCCTCAGGATTGCTTCACTTCTCCTCAGCATTGCTTCACTTCTCCTCAGCATTGCTTTCATGCTCCTTAAGCTCCAAAATCACCTGTTTGTGCATGAAAAGATGCAAATGCAATGCAACTATATTCTAATGCATGATTAGTCCTAAAACTACACAATAATGGCCTAAATGGATAGCAAAAGATGCAAAAGTTGTGAATAAACTAAGGGAAAACAAGGTAAAATATATGAACATCAACACCCCCAAACTTAGTCTTTGCTTGCCCTCAAGCAAATAATCAAGACAAAAGAAGGTAGGTGAGGTTTGAAAGTGGGATCTCAGCTCCTAAAGCTTGCAAATAGACTATCTAGAATCAATGTCCAAGTTACTAGTACTATGATGCAAGTTGAATGAGCTATACTTAAAGACTTTAGACAAGCATATCACAACCTTTACTGATTTGAGCCTTAGATGTCCACATGCATTCAAATCAACCATTCCCTTTAACATTCATTAATCAAGAACATGAATCAATTATGTGCAATGCTTAAACTCATTTGGCTTGGCAGTAAAAGGTTTAGAGACAATGATGGTCTCTCTTTAGAGTGGGGTTAATCAATATCAAGGTTCTCTCATAAAAAATGGATTGAGCTTTAGAAGAATGCTAAAGGTAAGAACACTTAGACACATACAAGAACAAAACCTTGTCTACCCAAAGGCACCCAAAGTGTTTATCCTATCAATCTAAACCCAATTGATCCTAGTGCTACCCTTTAACTTCTTCTCTTCTTTTTCACCCTTTTCTCTTTTGGTTTTAAAGTCTTAGGAGAGGTTTCTTATTTGATCTTTCTAGTGGAATGGGGGATTCTTACTTATTTGCTATGATTCTCTTTTCTTCTTATTCTTAAGACATATAAGCATTTTGCTAGACTTCTCTTTTCTTTCTTTCTTTTCTTTAACTAGAACCATCTTTAAACAACCTTATTCTTCCCATTCTTTCACTAGACTTTAAATTTACTTAAACACATTCCCCTCCTAAAGACTCTAACCTTTTCTCTCTCTTTTTCCTCTTTTCTTTTCATGACAGCCAAGTCCCAAACCCAACAAGTGAACCACCTAGTCCTATCTAGTTTGAAAAATGCAAACTAGAACTACACAAGGCTTTACTCTTGTCAGTTCAAACCTAACACTTTCTACCAAGCTCAATCCCAAAAATAGGCCTCACACACACAAGAATAAACATGGCTTGAAAGAAGGTTTGGTTTAGGGGTAGGGGAACTGATTCTTAATGAGGAAATCAGCTACTTGGATCTACAAGAGTGGTAAAAAGGAAGAAGATGATCCAAATATGTATATGGTATCCATGAGTTTAAAGCAATGCACACATTGATAATTGAAAGTCAATATTAGGTTCTTATAAATAAGAAATGGTTTCAAATCTCAACATGCTTCAATTTAGACCAAATGCAATGTAGGAATTCAAGGCTTGGTTCAATCTTATTCTTCTAACCACTCAACTAGCATCAAAGTACTATTAACTTGGGCATTGATCCTAGTCTAGTGAATAAACAAGCTAACAAGGGAATACTCATCATAGATCCCTAATGCAAATACTATACAATCCTACATGAAACATGCTAAACAAGATCCTAATGTGCAGTGCAAAGTACATGAACACTCTTTTTTTATAAAGATTTTTGCAAAAAATTTCAAATTTTTAGGGTTTTTCTATGCCTTAGATGCTATGCAAGTATTAACATGATGATGCTAAAAATTTGAAATAAGAATCACAAAACACAATGTCAAATGCTATCTCAAACCCTCCCCCAAAATTAAATCACACAGTCCCTGTGTGAAAGAAATTTGAGTGAGGATTCAAGATGAAAAACAAAAAACAAAACACAATGTCAAATGCAATGATATCTACAAGTGAAGGTGATAGTGGTACCTTAGGGATTGTGGAAGTAGTTGTCCACATCCATCTGCATGCTGTCATAGGAGTAGTTGGGGTCTTGCTGGTGACTTGGAGGTGGAGATTGGGGCAGCTCGACGATGGGAATCGACCGGGACTCGGTCGAGTACGTGCTCGAGTGGGGGGGTCGAGCTGGCTGCCGAGTCTTCTTTTCCTCTTCTATCTGGTCTCCCTTGCTTCCCTGATCGTGAAAATACCAAAACAAAATCAAAATACCAAAAACCTTAAACAATATGTACATGGATACCTTAGGGACTTCCTCCCTAGTGAGCTTGTTTAAAGTCACTAAGCTTGACTTTGGTGTCCTTTTTAGGCTTGTGGAGCATCTTGGAGAAGCATTGTGAACTTCTCAGGTGTTTCCTTTTCTCCCAAATACTTCTTAACTCTCTGACCATTGACTGTGAACTCACTACCATCCTTGTTGAGAAGTGTGACAGCCCCATATGGTAGGATCTCCTTTATCTTAAAAGGGCCTCCCCATCTACTTTTCAACTTCCCAGGGAATAACTTGAGTCTTGAATTGTAAAGCAAAGCTTGGTCTCCAGCCTGTAAGTCTTTGATGAGAATCTTCTTATCATGGAAGGCTTTAGTTCTTTCCTTGTAGATTTTGGAGTTTTCATAAGCTTCCAATCTGATTTCCTCAAGCTCATGCAATTCAAGGCTTCTCTTACCTTGTGCTGTCTCTAGATCCAAGTTCAAAAGTTTGATTGCCCATAGGGCTTTGTACTCAACTTCAACTGGGAGATGGCAAGACTTGCCATAGACCAGTTGGAATGGGGTTCTTCCTACAGGTGTCTTGAAAGCTGTTCTATAGTATTAGAATGTACCAAGGAGGAGAGAGGAGAGGCCGGTAAGGCCGAGCCTTGGAAGAAGAGAAGAAAGGCCGGAAAGGCCATGTAAAGGCCGGTAAGGCCATGTCCGTGTCCGTGAGCGACCATGTACCGTGTCCGGTACCATGTACCGTGTCCGTGAACGGACCCATGTCCGGTGAGCGGCCAGTTAGGCCGTGAACACATTGAAGAGAAGGCCCGTCCGTACAGGCCCGTCCGTACAGGCCCGTCCGTACAGGCCCGTCCGTACAGGCCCGTCCGTACAGGCCCGTCCGTACGATGAAGAGAAGGCCCGTCCGTACAATGAAGAGAAGGCCCGTCCGTACGGTCGTGCTCTTAGGGCTGCTCTCGGTCCATGTGATGGAAAGGCCGAAGTTTGAGTGGCTTAGGAGAAGGAAAACGAGGCCTTACAAGAGAGAGAGGCCCATCTCACAAGGAAAAGGAAGGAAGAAGGAAAAGGAAGGAAGGGAGATTCACGTGTGCTTTTGGTTAGGTGAAGGAAGAGAGAAGTCGCTCTCTTCTTCCTCTACTCGAGACAAACGGCTACAAGTCACTTTCATACCTTCCCCTTCTCTCTTTGTGTCTAACGGTCATATGACCTTGTTTTTCCTATATTAAGATGTAATCTCTCATATGTACAATAATCACAACATTATTCAATAGAAGAGAAACCGATTTCCTCTCTATACTTGTGTTCTTGTTTCATATTAACAATGTAGAGAGTTTAGGATTAGCGGTTAGGGGCTGCCCTTAAGGCAGCCTATTCTCCTCTCAAATCCACCTAAACTCTTCTTATTTACTGCTTTACTTAGCCTAGATTACTGATTCTTAATCCTCCTTCTCCTAAGTACACAAACTCTAAGTGTTGTGATACTAGAAGAGGATAAGTCTCAAACTAGTGCTTCTCCTAGTTAGGATCCGCTTACTCTCTAGTATTTGGGTTCTATCTAGCTTGTTTATGGGGAGTTCATCACAAGTTGATGTTCTCTCCTCCCCCTTGAGAATGAGTTAGTTTGTTGTGGGTAAAGGGGGATTCATTCACCAAGTGTTTGTCTACCCTCTCTTGTGAGCTTTGTCTCATAAATCCCAACATGGTATCAGAGCAGGTTCTGTTCTTGGTGATTTAAACTCATTCTCAAAGTCGTTTTCTTAGGAGTTAGCTTAGTTAAAGTTTTAGACTTTGCTTAGGTGTTAAATCGCTTAGCTTAGTTTCTTTAAAGCTTTAATTTTGCTTTTGTTGATTAAATCGATTCTCTAGCAGCTCATTGTTGAGTAAGCTTGGTCTCTTGTCTTGTTAGAATTTGTAGACCAAGTGTGTGGAAAGAAATCGATTTTACAAGCCCCATCCTTAAGCTTTACCGATTTGGTAATAGCTTTGTTTATTTTGGGATGTGTGGGAAGTGATGAACCATTGAGCAAATTGTGTTGTTCATGGTGAGGATTCACGGTTCTTGTGTGCTTGTATGAGCCACGAAATTCTTAGGATTTAGCTCTCTTAGGATTTAGTTAATTTTCCTCTAAAGGTTTAATTTTGCTTTTGTTAAATTTCCTTTAAAGGCTTAATTACTAAATCGCTACTTCTTCTTCTCAATGTTGAGAAAGCTTTGTTTCTGGCCCTATGGTGTGTCCAGATTCAAGCTTGAAGAAGAGAGAGATCTTAATTTTCGCATCTCATGTCCGCTTGGTCAACTAGACTAAAGCTGTTCAAAGATGCATTCTTTTAACCGTTGGACAATAGGTTGTTCCAAAGGCTTTTGTTGTTTCTTCTTTGCTTGGGACCACGAAAAACATCTTCTATATGTTATTTTCGTGGATCTAAAGCCTTAAGATCTTGGAGAACACTTTGTTTAAGTGATTCTACCATGAGTTAGGTCCAAACCGTTGGAGAAATTAATTTTCCAAACGGTCCATGTGTTTCAGCCATTAAAGCACCAAAGTCTTGTTGAATGTTGGATGCTCTTGGCTGTCAAAGCTTCTGCAAACTCAAGAAAACAGAGTATAACTCTGTCCATAAGAACTCTTGAGCAAATTCTCTATTCTACTCTCCACTCACCTTATACTTCCGCCCATATACTCTACTATACTCTATACTCTTGGTTACTAATTCTCTGGTTACTTATTCTCTAAATTCTATTTTATTTTCAGTAATATTCTATATTCTCTATACTCTAATCTCTAACAATCCCTTGTTTAGAATCTGTTCCATTGATTTTTGGTTTCAGTTTCAGCATTGAAGATTGTGTGGAGCTCGCTCACTATCTCAAGGAGAAGAAGTGGCGAGGTTGAAGGCTACAAGATAGCCATGTAAGAGCGCAGCACAATGCCTGGAGTTAGAACCAAGGGCCACCAAGTCTTTGTTAAGCTGGTGGAAGGTGATGAATCAGTCCAAGAGCATGTGTGTTAGTGCCAAGTTGTTGATCGGATGTGCACAATGGTCTTTAGGAAAGGTGATGCACAAGGTTTCAACTGTTGATTGGATGTGCACAAGAACGGTGATGCACAAGGCTTCAACTGAGGTGATGAGGTTTCAGCCCATCATCAAGTAAAGGTTACGGGGGAGATCAAGTGACTTCAGACCGTACCTCACAGATTCTGCTCGGCCACAAGCAAAAGTCTCTACTTAAAGCTCAGCCGAAGCGTCTCAAAGATCGACTCGGACGAAACCCTTCCACTGCGATTCAGCTTCCGCGTTCTTCACAAAAGTTCTAGACCATGGAGTCATCTTGCCAGTGGAAGTGGAATCATACCAATCCGAGCAGCCGTTCGAAAGTTATGCCCGATTCAGTGGGCATATGTCAGTCTGACGAATAAAGCTAGCCGGGTTTAAAACCATGGTTAGAGAAGCGGTCTCAAGGAGGAATTCCAAACCGCATCAGTGATCAACTCTCTCCTTCCTATCCATCAAAACACCATAAAGGCTGTGCTCTAAACTCTACTCTATTTAAATTTCTTAAATCCATTACCTTAGCTTCATTACTAGTCTTTACTCTTTAATATGTTCTCTTAAATTGTCACATTTTTTTAGAAATTTTCTTTGATATTCCTCATAGCAAACACTTATTCTTTTCTTCTTTATCACTTGTTTAAGGGGTAAAGGAGACTATGAGAGCCTCAAAGAAATTCTAAAGGCGCAAGGATGGAGATCATAAGGAATGTGCTAAAGGCAAGGTGGGCTAAGGAGTAGGAGCGGTTCAATTCATGAAGAGAAGGGAGCTAGTTCTTTGCAAACCAAGGTCAGGGGACATCATGGATAGTGGAGTCTATACTCTTTTTCCCTTAACAAAGTTTTATCCCAAGAGGTTTTCTTTGTTGAGGTTTTTAATGAGGTAGATGACACTAGTCCACCCTTGATCTTTGGTCCCCATGGTGTCCCACCGATCAAGCGTGCGGGGGAGTATTAGAATGTACCAAGGAGGAGAGAGGAGAGGCCGGTAAGGCCGAGCCTTGGAAGAAGAGAAGAAAGGCCGGAAAGGCCATGTAAAGGCCGGTAAGGCCATGTCCGTGTCCGTGAGCGACCATGTACCGTGTCCGGTACCATGTACCGTGTCCGTGAACGGACCCATGTCCGGTGAGCGGCCAGTTAGGCCGTGAACACATTGAAGAGAAGGCCCGTCCGTACAGGCCCGTCCGTACAGGCCCGTCCGTACAGGCCCGTCCGTACGATGAAGAGAAGGCCCGTCCGTACAATGAAGAGAAGGCCCGTCCGTACGGTCGTGCTCTTAGGGCTGCTCTCGGTCCATGTGATGGAAAGGCCGAAGTTTGAGTGGCTTAGGAGAAGGAAAACGAGGCCTTACAAGAGAGAGAGGCCCATCTCACAAGGAAAAGGAAGGAAGAAGGAAAAGGAAGGAAGGGAGATTCACGTGTGCTTTTGGTTAGGTGAAGGAAGAGAGAAGTCGCTCTCTTCTTCCTCTACTCGAGACAAACGGCTACAAGTCACTTTCATACCTTCCCCTTCTCTCTTTGTGTCTAACGGTCATATGACCTTGTTTTTCCTATATTAAGATGTAATCTCTCATATGTACAATAATCACAACATTATTCAATAGAAGAGAAACCGATTTCCTCTCTATACTTGTGTTCTTGTTTCATATTAACAATGTAGAGAGTTTAGGATTAGCGGTTAGGGGCTGCCCTTAAGGCAGCCTATTCTCCTCTCAAATCCACCTAAACTCTTCTTATTTACTGCTTTACTTAGCCTAGATTACTGATTCTTAATCCTCCTTCTCCTAAGTACACAAACTCTAAGTGTTGTGATACTAGAAGAGGATAAGTCTCAAACTAGTGCTTCTCCTAGTTAGGATCCGCTTACTCTCTAGTATTTGGGTTCTATCTAGCTTGTTTATGGGGAGTTCATCACAAGTTGATGTTCTCTCCTCCCCCTTGAGAATGAGTTAGTTTGTTGTGGGTAAAGGGGGATTCATTCACCAAGTGTTTGTCTACCCTCTCTTGTGAGCTTTGTCTCATAAATCCCAACATATAGGCCCAAAGTGTTTCATCAAGTTTACTAGACCAATCCTTTCTTGTTGCTCCTACTATTCTTGATAGAATGGCCTTGATTTGTTTGTTTGATACTTCAACTTGTCCACTTGTTTGGGGGTGGTAGGCTGTAGACACCTTGTGTTTGACTCCATACTTCCTTAGCATTCCTTCAAAGATCTTGTTGATGAAGTGTGTTCCTCCATCACTAATCACAGCTCTTGGAATTCCATACCTTGGGAAGATTATGGTCTTAAAAAGTTTAAGTAACACTTTGTGATCATTAGTAGGGCTGGCAATAGCCTCTACCCACTTGGAGACATAGTCCACTGCCACTAATATGTAGACATTCCCATTTGAAGGAGGATTAAAAGGTCCCATGAAATCAATTCCCCACACATCAAATATCTCAACTTCCAGAATTGGGTTTTGGGGCATTTCATTCCTTCTTGTGATATTTCCCATTCTTTGGCAAGCATCACACTTTGTGATGAACTTGTGAGTGTCTTTGAATAGTGTAGGCCACCATAGACCAGCTTGTAAGACCTTCTGGGCAGTCTTGAAAGTTGCAAAATGGCCTCCATAAGTAGAACCATAACAATGCCCTAGCACTCCTTCAACTTCATTTTCTGCTATGCACCTTCTAAACAACCCATCTGATCCCTTTTTGTATAAGTAAGGTTCATCCCAATAGTACCCATTGATGTCCTTGAGGAGCTTTTTCTTCTTATAAGGGTCCATATCTGCTGGGACTTCTTCACACACCTTGTAATTGACTATGTCAGCATACCAAGGTAGATCTTCACTTTCAAGTGCCATCCACTCCTCCATCTCATCCTGCTCGATCGTGTGCCCAAACATACTCGATCGAGTGCATGCTCGAGTAGGCGGTCGAGTTGGAGGCCGAGTTGTCCCTATCTGCATCAGCTTCTCCTCAGGCATTGAATCATCGATTGGAATCTCCTCCTCTATCCTCATTCTGGACAAATGATCAGCTACTCCATTCTCTATCCCTTTTTTATCAACTATTTCCATGTCAAACTCTTGGAAAAGCAGAATCCATCTTAAAAACCTTGGTTTTGTGTCCTTCTTTGAGTAGATGTGCCTCAAAGCAGCATGATCGGTGTACACAATTACTTTGGACCCTACTAAGTAGCTTCTGAATTTTTCAAAGGCAAAGACCACTGCTAGAAGCTCTTTCTCTGTTGTTGAATATCTTCCTTGAGTTTCATCCAAGGTCCTGCTTGCATAGTGAATAACATGCAGCTTCTTATCCTTCTTCTGTCCCAGAACTGCTCCTACTGCAAATTTTGACGCATCACACATAATCTCAAATGGAAGATCCGAGTTTGGAGCTTGGACTATTGGGGCTGATATCAAAGCAGCCTTGATCTCCTTGAAAGCCTTCAAGCAATTTTCATCAAAGTTGAACTCAGTCTCCTTGCAAAGCAACCTTGTCAATGGCCTAGCTATCTTTGAGAAATCCTTGATGAACCTTCTATAAAATCCAGCATGACCAAGAAAGCTTCTTATGTCCTTAACTGTTTTTGGTGGTTGAAGTTGAACCATGACTTCAATTTTTGCTTTGTCAACCTCAATACCCTTCTCTGAAATCTTATGACCAAGAACTATCCCTTCTTCAACCATGAAGTGACATTTTTCCCAATTTAGGACTAGATTTGTCTCCTCACATCTCTTTAAAACTCTGCATAGATTAGTAAGACAAAAAGAAAAGGAATCTCCATAGACAGAGAAGTCATCCATAAAAACTTCAACCACATCCTCAATAAGATCAGAGAAGATTGACATCATGCACCTTTGAAAGGTAGCTGGAGCATTACATAATCCAAATGGCATCCTCCTATATGCAAAGGTACCATATGGACATGTGAATGTTGTCTTCTCTTGATCATTGGGATGAATAGGAATTTGGAAAAATCCAGAATATCCATCCAAGAAACAGTAATGAGTATGATTGGCTAATCTTTCCAACATTTGATCAATAAATAGAAGAGGAAAATGATCTTTCCTAGTAGCAGAATTAAGCTTCCTATAGTCAATGCACATTCTATGTCCTGTTATGGTTCTAGTGGGAATTAACTCATCATGATCATTCTTTACTACAGTGATTCCTCCTTTTTTAGGGACACAGTGGACTGGTGAGACCCAAATACTATCAGAAATAGGATAGATCACACCAGCTCCAAGCAATTTTAGAATCTCCTTTTTGACTACTTCTTTTAGGTTGGGATTAAGCCTTCTTTGAGGTTCAATACTAGAGTAGGATTCATTTTCAAGGTGGATTCTATGCATGCAGAGACTAGGTGAAATTCCTTTAATGTCATCCAAAGTATAACCAATAGCTTTTCTAAACTTCCTTAGCTCAACAACTAGCAAATCAAGCTCTTTCCTACTCAAGTTAGCATTTACTATCACAGGATAAGTAGAGTTCTCACCTAAAAAGACGTACCTTAGCCTAGAAGGGAGAGGTTTTAGCTCTACTTTTGGTGCGTTCAGTTCAGACCAGTCGTCTGTGTGGGATTCGGCAGTGCACTCGGTCGAGTAGTGTTGGCGCTAGGCCGAGTGTGTGCTCGAGTGGGTGGTCGAGCTATCCGTATCTGCTGTTTGAACTGCCCAAACTTCCTCTCTTAATGCTGGTAACCCCTCAAAAACCTCTGGATGGTGTGATTCTTCACAGGAGTCCAATATATCTTCATAGGCCTTAGTTTCTTCATGGATAAACCCTTCCTCTCCACTTTTGGTCAAAACAGTTCTAAGGTGATCTTGTTCTGCTAGCTCTTCCATCAATTCTCCTGATAATTTGTCCAACTCTTCAACCCAAAAGACTTGTCCTCCAATTGTTGGTTTCTTCATAGCCTCTACAATGTCAAATGTCATTTTGAGGTCTTCTCCCAAGTTGAGATCAATCTTCCCTTATCTCACATCAATTATTGCTCCTGCTGTAGCTAGGAAAGGTCTCCCCAAGATCAAAGGATCTTTTGGTTCTTCATCCATTTCCAAGACTACAAAGTCTGTTGGGACTTCCACTGCTCCAACTCTAACTGGTAGATCTTCCAAAACACCATGTGGTAATCTTATTGATCTATCAGCTAGGATTAGGGAGATGTTGCATGGCTTATACCTTGTAAACCCTAGGCGCTTAGCAACTGATAGAGGCATTAGGCTTACTGAGGCTCCCAAATCACAAAGGCATCTATTGAAGGTTAAGGGCCCTATAGAGCAAGGTAGAGTAAAGGAACCAGGATCTCTTAGCTTTTGAGGGTTCACTTGCTTTTGGATTATGGCTGAGAATCACCATTCCTTGAACTTCCTTGATCCTTTCCATCACAGCATCTTTCAAGAATTTTTGGTAAGGAGGAATCATTACAAAGGCATCTATTAGAGGCATCCTAAGCTCAATCTCTCTAACTTGTTTGTTAAACAATGCCTTGTATTTTTCAACCATCTGTTTCTTAAATCTTCCTGGGAAAGGTAGTGGAGGCTTGTAAGGAGGAGGAATGAACCGGACTTCTTTTTCTTTGGAGGTAACTGGATTGATTTTCTCCTGAGAATCAGCTCGATCGGGTACTCGACCACCTACTCGGTCGAGTGAGTGGTCGAGTGGTACGTCGAATTCAATGGTGTGTTCATCCTGAGTTTCAGCTTGTTGGAAACCCTCCCCTTCCTGAATTCCACTGTCCTCAGTGTTGGGATGTGCTCCTAGCCTTGTTGGTAAGACTCTTCCACTGCAAAGATTGATAGCATTGGCAAATTCAGTAGTTTGTACAATGGCTGTGCCCTTGTGATGGTCATTCTTTGAGGCAGAAGCTTGGTGGTTCTCCATAGTCACAATCCTGGATGTTAGTGTGTCAAACTTGGCATAAAGTTCACTGTAAATATCATCTATCCTCTTGTTCAGCTTAGCAATCCTGTTTGTTGTCTCAATCTTGCCTTGTGTTTGCCCAATCAACAACTGTTGCATCATTGCTCTTAAGTCTTGTTCCTGGCCTTGGTTAGTCTGAAACCCTGGTGGGAGACACAATTGGGGCTGGAACACTTGATGTTGTTGCTTGGGGATGTAGTTTTGTTGCTGTTGAGGTTGTTGAGGTGGATAGACTTGGTCTTGAGGGTTTGCCACATTGGTGCTCCTATAAGAGAGATTGTTGTTTTTGAAACCTCCTTGGTTGTAGCCTTTGAATCCTCCCTGGTTTTGCATGTAGCACAACTCAGCAAATTCAGGCTCCCCCTCTTGAACTGGAGCTTCTTCTTCACCAATGAAGTGAATAGACTTGGACTGGCTGAGGAGTATCTTGTCAAGCTTCTCATTGACCATCTTCAAATCCTTCTTATACTTGTCCTCTTGATCAGTTGAGGAGCCCCTTATGGTCCTATCATAATCCTCATTATAGTTGCCATCAGATTGAGCAAGGTTCTCAACTAATTCCCATCCTTCTTCCACATTCTTGTTGAGGAAGTTGCCATTAGAGGCTGTATCAAGAAGCATTCTTATCTTGGGGAGCACTCCTCAATACAAGGTGCTTAGAAGTGACTCATTGCTGAAGCCATGGTGAGGACACTGAGTCTGGAATCCTTTAAACCTCTCCCAATCTTCACAAAAACTCTCATTATTCCTTTGAGCAAACCCAGAAATTTCATTCCTCAACCTAGCGGTCCTTGCATTGGAGAAGAACTTGGCCAGAAAAGCTTTCTTGCATGCATCCCATGTGGTGATAGCTCCAGTAGGAAGAGTCTTCTCCCAAAGGTGAGCTTTGTCTCCAAGAGAAAATAGGAAGAGCCTTAATTTGAATCCATCTTCACTCACTCCATTGATCTTAGTGAGTCCACATATTCTGTCAAACTCATCAAGGTGATCTAGTGGATCCTCCATTGGCAACCCATGAAACTTGTTGGCTTGTATCATTGAGATCAATCCACTTTTGATCTCAAAGTTATTGTTTGCTACTGAAGGTGGCACAATTCCAGCCCTTTGGTTGTGGGTATTGGGTGCATCTCCTGCACCAATGTGCCTTGGTCTCTGCTCATGGATAGCTTGTTGCTCCATGATGTCTTGACCTTGTTGTTGTTGAACTACTCTTCCCTGCTTATGTCTCAAACCCTTTTGTAGCCTGTGGATGTTGTCAATAGGCTGTTGAAGACTGTCGTTGCCTTTTGACCTTGTGTGCATCAACAAACTCTACTACAGACTCGAACAGGTACACGGTCGAGCGTAGGCTCGAGTGGGTGGTCGAGTCGACTGGGAAGTAATGGCTATTTAGGTCCGGCTTCTGGCTCGATCAAGTGCTCGATCACAGCTCGGTCGAGTGGTGGTCGAGTAGGTGGTCGAGTGGGTACCTGAAACACAAAACAGCCAAGCAAAGGAAGATTCGAGTTCAGTAACTGCACAAGTGTTTAAACGAACTTAATCTTAGACTAATAATGATCCTAAATGTCACAAAACACACTCAAATGGGCAACGGCGCCAAATTGAAACTGACTTTCTTTGTGGTGTGGTGAATAAATGATGTATGGAATGAATAGAAGTCATGGTGTTTCAATTCCCCTTATGCAGTTGCAGTATAAGAGGTGTCAATCTTATCTGAGTGATTGTGAACAATTAAGATGTGCATATGAGTCTAAGTCAAGCCAATTGTAAAGATTGTTTGTCACTAACAATCCTAAAATGAGATATGAAATGCAGAAAGTGAAAACAACTAAAACAAGATACTAAATGCAAACTGAACAGACAAATTAAAGCTATAATGAAACTAGAACAGAGATAGACACTATGCTAATGAACTAATGCAAGACAAGTAATGAACAGAAAACTAAGTGAATGCAATGGAAATGAAACAGGAATGAAACAAGACAATCACAAACCAAAGACACAAGTTCTGGGGATGAACTCGAGCAGCACTCGACCGAGTGTAGGTCGAGTACGTGGTCGAGCTAGCCTAAATGTGAAAACAGAGCAACACAAGAAAAACAAAGCAATGCAAAAACTAATCAAACAACAATCAAGCAATGATATTTAGACTAAGATATTAATAAACAAAGAAGGCCTTGAGGAGGGATTCATGGGCTGAGCTAATCATTGTGGTTATCTAACTTGGTCAACAAATCTCAAGCAAACTTTGAGCTGATCTCTAGACATACTATTCTAAGACATGTTTAATCCACTCTCATGGCAAGAAACAATCAAACCTATGCATTTCTAGACTTATTCTCACAAAGAAAAGAATCTACACAAGCAGGCATTAAGCAATACATCTCAAACCAAACAAGACTTCTAATCTCTTAGCAAGCCTAATGGTAAGCTCTAGATCTAGCCTTATCTATGCTCCTTAGACATTGGTGTGATGCTAAGATGTTTGAAATCAAACCCTACCTTCTCAGATATAGGATCAGCATTAAGATCATCTAGCCTAGAAGAGATCTACAACAATCAAGCTTGACCAAATCAAACAAACCACAAGATCAACCCAGCCTAACCCATCCTCAAGGTCCTAAGCAAACTACTCACAAGAACACATGGTGAAATATGTCAAAAACCCAGAAAATATTCAAACTTGCATCATTAGAAAGATGAAACAGAGATCTACAATATTGATGAAGGAATAAAACTCGAAATCTTAATATTTTGAAAGTTATGAAACAAACAAAATATAAGAATCTAGTCTTTCTCTCTCAAACAAGTACAAAATCTAAAATAAAAGAAAGTGCAAAAGGAATAAAATCTAAAAAAGGTAAAAACTAGGTTTTAGACTCTCTAAAAAGCTGGACTCTTTGGTGGCTGCAGGTACAAGGGCCTTATATAGGAGGTGAGGAGGAAGCCCTAAAAATACAAAAAGTCAAAGCAGTCAACGGCTCGGTCAACTCGACCAGTGCTCGGTCGAGTGGCTGGTCGAGCTGGCTTCTCTCGTGCATTCTCCACTCGGTCGAGTCCTTCTCAGCACACGGTCGAGTGGTGGTCGATTGGTGCGGTCGAGTTGGACTCCGGACCTTGATTCTACAGCCTTTACTCTCTTGTTTTCTCCTCAGGATTGCTTCACTTCTCCTCAGCATTGCTTCCATGCTCCTTAAGCTCCAAAATCACCTGTTTATGCATGAAAAGATGCAAATGCAATGCAACTATATTCTAATGCATGATTAGTCCTAAAGCTACACAATAATGGCCTAAATGGATAGCAAAAGATGCAAAAGTTGTGAATAAACTAAGGGAAAACAAGGTAAAATATATGAACATCATTTACATTGGATTAGGATACATTTTAACCCTAGAAACACAAACAAAGCTATTTACAGCTTCTAAGCCCTGTTTTCTTGGTTTAGCCTGTTTTGGGACAAAATGGGTATAAGTGTTTTTTAAACTCTCCAACTCCATCTCAAACTCTTATAATTAGTCAGTTGCATTGGATTATAATACATTTTAACCCTAGAAACAGTAACATAGCTGTTTACAGCTTCTTACCCCTGTTTTCTCGGTTTTAGCCTGTTTTGAGACAAAATGGGTATAAGTGTTTTTTAAACTCTCCAACTCCATCTCAAACTCTTATAATTTGTCAGTTGCATTGGATTATGATATATTTTAACCATAAAAACACTAACAAAGCTATTTTGAGCTTTTGACCCCTATTTTATCGGTTTAAGCCTGTTTTGGGACAAAACAGGAAGAAGTGTTTTTTAATCTCTCCAAATCCATCTCAAGCTCTTATAATTAGTCATTTACATTGGATTATGATACTTTTTAACCCTAGAAAGACTAACAAAGCTGTTTACAGCTTCTAAGCCCCGTTTTCTCGGTTTTAGCCGGTTTTAAGACAAAATGGGTATAAGTGTTTTTTAAACTCTCCAAATCCATCTCAAACTCATATAATTTGTCAGTTGCATTGGATTGTGATACATTTTAACAATAGAAACATTAACAAAGCTGTTTACAATTTCTAAGCTATGTTTTCTCGGTTTTAGGACAAATAGGAATAAGTGTTTTTTTAACTCTCCAAATCCATCTCAAGCTCTTATAATTAGTCATTTACATTGGATTATGATACTTTTTAACCCTAGAAACACTAACAAAGCTGTTTACAG
Organism: Camelina sativa; assembly: GCF_030686135.1. NCBI lineage: Eukaryota > Viridiplantae > Streptophyta > Magnoliopsida > Brassicales > Brassicaceae > Camelina > Camelina sativa. The sequence continues at coordinate 24,193,823 of NC_141893.1, read as the reverse complement.
CTTCTAAACCCTGTTTTCTTGGTTTTAGCCGGTTTTGAGACAAAATGGGTATAAGTGTTTTTTAAACTCTCCAAATCCATCTCAAACTCATATAATTTGTCAGTTGCATTGGATTGTGATACATTTTAACTATAGAAACATTAACAAAGCTGTTTACAGTTTCTAAGCTATGTTTTCTCGGTTTTAGGACAAAATAGGAATAAGTGGTTTTTTAACTCTCCAAATCCATCTCAATCTCCTATAATTAGTCATTTACATTTGATTATGATACATTTTAACCCTAGAAACACTAACAAAGCTGTACAAAGCTTCTAAGCCCTGTTTTCTCGGTTTTAGCCTATTTTGGGACAAAATGGATATAAGTGTTTTTTAAACTCTCCAAATCCATCTCAAACTCTTATAATTAGTCAGTTGCATTGGATTGTGATATATTTTAACCCTAGAAACACTAACAAAGCTGTTTACAGGTTCTAAGCATTGTTTTCTCGGTTGTAGCCTATTTTCTCGGTTTGAGCCTGTTTTGGGACAAAATGGGTATAAGAGTATTTTAAACTCTCCAAATCCATCTCAAACTCTTATAATTAGTCAGTTGCATTGGATTACGATACATTTTAACCATAATAACATAAGAAAGCTGTTTTGAGCTTCTAACCCCTATTTTCTCGGTTTTAGCCTGTTTTGGGACAAAATAGGAAGAAGTGTTTTTTAATCTCTCCAAATCCATCACAAGCTATTATTATCAGCCATTTACATTGGATTATGATACATTTTAACCCTAGAAACACTAACAAAGCTATTTACAGCTTCTAAGCCCTGTTTTCTCGGTTTTAGCCTATTTTGAGACAAAATGGATATAAGTGTTTTTTAAACTCTCCAAATCCATCTCAAACTCATATAATTTGCCAGTTGCATTGGATTGTGATACATTTTAACTATAGAAACACTAACATAGCTGTTTACAGTTTCAAAGCTATGTTTTCTCGGTTTTAGGACAAAATAGGAATAAGTGTTTTTTAAACTCTCCAAATCCATCTCAATCTCCTATAATTAGTCATTTACATTGGATTATGGTACATTTTAACCCTAGAAACACAAACAAAGCTGTTTACAGCTTCTAAGTCCTGTTTTTTTTGGTTTTAGCCTGTTTTGGGACAAAATGGGTATAAGTGTTTTTTAAACTCTCCAACTCCATCTCAAACTCTTATAATTTGTCAGTTGTATTGGATGATGATACATTTTAACCATAAAAACACTAACAAAGCTATTTTGAGCTTCTGACCCCTATTTTCTCGGTTTTAGCCTGTTTTGGGACAAAATAGGAAGAAGTGCTTTTTAATCTCTCCAAATCCATCTCAAGCTCTTATAATTAGTCATTTACATTGGATTATGATACTTTTTAACCCTAGAAAGAGTAACAAAGCTGTTTACAGCTTCTAAGCCCCGTTTTCTCGGTTTTAGCCGGTTTTAAGACAAAATGGGTATACTTGTTTTTTAAACTCTCCAAATCCATCTCAAACTCATATAATTTGTCAGTTGCATTGGATTGTGATACATTTTAACTATAGAAACATTAACAAAGCTGTTTACAGTTTCTAAGCTATGTTTTCTCGGTGTTAGGACAAAATAGGAATAAGTGGTTTTTTAACTCTCCAAATCCATCTCAATCTCCTATAATTAGTCATTTACATTTGATTATGATACATTTTAACCCTAGAAACACTAACAAAGCTGTACAAAGCTTCTAAGCCCTGTTTTCTCGGTTTTAGCCTATTTTGGGACAAAATGGATATAAGTGTTTTTTAAACTCTCCAAATCCATCTCAAACTCTTATAATTAGTCAGTTGCATTGGATTGTGATATATTTTAACCCTAGAAACACTAACAAAGCTGTTTACAGGTTCTAAGCATTGTTTTCTCGGTTGTAGCCTATTTTCTCGGTTTGAGCCTGTTTTGGGACAAAATGGGTATAAGAGTATTTTAAACTCTCCAAATCCATCTCAAACTCTTATAATTAGTCAGTTGCATTGGATTACGATACATTTTAACCATAATAACATAAGAAAGCTGTTTTGAGCTTCTAACCCCTATTTTCTCGGTTTTAGCCTGTTTTGGGACAAAATAGGAAGAAGTGTTTTTTAATCTCTCCAAATCCATCACAAGCTATTATTATCAGCCATTTACATTGGATTATGATACATTTTAACCCTAGAAACACTAACAAAGCTATTTACAGCTTCTAAGCCCTGTTTTCTCGGTTTTAGCCTATTTTGAGACAAAATGGATATAAGTGTTTTTTAAACTCTCCAAATCCATCTCAAACTCATATAATTTGCCAGTTGCATTGGATTGTGATACATTTTAACTATAGAAACACTAACATAGCTGTTTACAGTTTCAAAGCTATGTTTTCTCGGTTTTAGGACAAAATAGGAATAAGTGTTTTTTAAACTCTCCAAATCCATCTCAATCTCCTATAATTAGTCATTTACATTGGATTATGGTACATTTTAACCCTAGAAACACAAACAAAGCTGTTTACAGCTTCTAAGTCCTGTTTTTTTTGGTTTTAGCCTGTTTTGGGACAAAATGGGTATAAGTGTTTTTTAAACTCTCCAACTCCATCTCAAACTCTTATAATTTGTCAGTTGTATTGGATGATGATACATTTTAACCATAAAAACACTAACAAAGCTATTTTGAGCTTCTGACCCCTATTTTCTCGGTTTTAGCCTGTTTTGGGACAAAATAGGAAGAAGTGCTTTTTAATCTCTCCAAATCCATCTCAAGCTCTTATAATTAGTCATTTACATTGGATTATGATACTTTTTAACCCTAGAAAGAGTAACAAAGCTGTTTACAGCTTCTAAGCCCCGTTTTCTCGGTTTTAGCCGGTTTTAAGACAAAATGGGTATACTTGTTTTTTAAACTCTCCAAATCCATCTCAAACTCATATAATTTGTCAGTTGCATTGGATTGTGATACATTTTAACTATAGAAACATTAACAAAGCTGTTTACAGTTTCTAAGCTATGTTTTCTCGGTTTTAGGACAAAATAGGAATAAGTGGTTTTTTAACTCTCCAAATCCATCTCAATCTCCTATAATTAGTCATTTACATTTGATTATGATACATTTTAACCCTAGAAACACTAACAAAGCTGTACAAAGCTTCTAAGCCCTGTTTTCTCGGTTTTAGCCTATTTTGGGACAAAATGGATATAAGTGTTTTTTAAACTCTCCAAATCCATCTCAAACTCTTATAATTAGTCAGTTGCATTGGATTGTGATATATTTTAACCCTAGATACACTAACAAAGCTGTTTACAGATTCTAAGCATTGTTTTCTCGGTTGTAGCCTATTTTCTCGGTTTGAGCCTGTTTTGGGACAAAATGGGTATAAGAGTATTTTAAACTCTCCAAATCCATCTCAAACTCTTATAATTAGTCAGTTGCATTGGATTATGATACATTTTAACCATAATAACATAAGAAAGCTGTTTTGAGCTTCTAACCCCTATTTTCTCGGTTTTAGCCTGTTTTGGGACAAAATAGGAAGAAGTGTTTTTTAATCTCTCCAAATCCATCACAAGCTATTATTATCAGCCATTTACATTGGATTATGATACATTTTAACCCTAGAAACACTAACAAAGCTATTTACAGCTTCTAAGCCCTGTTTTCTCGGTTTTAGCCTATTTTGAGACAAAATGGATATAAGTGTTTTTTAAACTCTCCAAATCCATCTCAAACTCATATAATTTGCCAGTTGCATTGGATTGTGATACATTTTAACTATAGAAACACTAACATAGCTGTTTACAGTTTCAAAGCTATGTTTTCTCGGTTTTAGGACAAAATAGGAATAAGTGTTTTTTAAACTCTCCAAATCCATCTCAATCTCCTATAATTAGTCATTTACATTGGATTATGGTACATTTTAACCCTAGAAACACAAACAAAGCTGTTTACAGCTTCTAAGTCCTGTTTTTTTTTGGTTTTAGCCTGTTTTGGGACAAAATGGGTATAAGTGTTTTTTAAACTCTCCAACTCCATCTCAAACTCTTATAATTTGTCAGTTGTATTGGATGATGATACATTTTAACCATAAAAACACTAACAAAGCTATTTTGAGCTTCTGACCCCTATTTTCTCGGTTTTAGCCTGTTTTGGGACAAAATAGGAAGAAGTGCTTTTTAATCTCTCCAAATCCATCTCAAGCTCTTATAATTAGTCATTTACATTGGATTATGATACTTTTTAACCCTAGAAAGAGTAACAAAGCTGTTTACAGCTTCTAAGCCCCGTTTTCTCGGTTTTAGCCGGTTTTAAGACAAAATGGGTATACATGTTTTTTAAACTCTCGAAATCCATCTCAAACTCTTATAATTAGTCAGTTGCATTGGATTGTGATATATTTTAACCCTAGATACACTAACAAAGCTGTTTACAGATTCTAAGCATTGTTTTCTCGGTTGTAGCCTATTTTCTCGGTTTGAGCCTGTTTTGGGACAAAATGGGTATAAGAGTATTTTAAACTCTCCAAATCCATCTCAAACTCTTATAATTAGTCAGTTGCATTGGATTATGATACATTTTAACCATAATAACATAAGAAAGCTGTTTTGAGCTTCTAACCCCTATTTTCTCGGTTTTAGCCTGTTTTGGGACAAAATAGGAAGAAGTGTTTTTTAATCTCTCCAAATCCATCACAAGCTATTATTATCAGCCATTTACATTGGATTATGATACATTTTAACCCTAGAAACACTAACAAAGCTATTTACAGCTTCTAAGCCCTGTTTTCTCGGTTTTAGCCTATTTTGAGACAAAATGGATATAAGTGTTTTTTAAACTCTCCAAATCCATCTCAAACTCATATAATTTGCCAGTTGCATTGGATTGTGATACATTTTAACTATAGAAACACTAACATAGCTGTTTACAGTTTCAAAGCTATGTTTTCTCGGTTTTAGGACAAAATAGGAATAAGTGTTTTTTAAACTCTCCAAATCCATCTCAATCTCCTATAATTAGTCATTTACATTGGATTATGGTACATTTTAACCCTAGAAACACAAACAAAGCTGTTTACAGCTTCTAAGTCCTGTTTTTTTTTGGTTTTAGCCTGTTTTGGGACAAAATGGGTATAAGTGTTTTTTAAACTCTCCAACTCCATCTCAAACTCTTATAATTTGTCAGTTGTATTGGATGATGATACATTTTAACCATAAAAACACTAACAAAGCTATTTTGAGCTTCTGACCCCTATTTTCTCGGTTTTAGCCTGTTTTGGGACAAAATAGGAAGAAGTGCTTTTTAATCTCTCCAAATCCATCTCAAGCTCTTATAATTAGTCATTTACATTGGATTATGATAATTTTTAACCCTAGAAAGAGTAACAAAGCTGTTTACAGCTTCTAAGCCCCGTTTTCTCGGTTTTAGCCGGTTTTAAGACAAAATGGGTATACTTGTTTTTTAAACTCTCCAAATCCATCTCAAACTCATATAATTTGTCAGTTGCATTGGATTGTGATACATTTTAACTATAGAAACATTAACAAAGCTGTTTACAGTTTCTAAGCTATGTTTTCTCGGTTTTAGGACAAAATAGGAATAAGTGGTTTTTTAACTCTCCAAATCCATCTCAATCTCCTATAATTAGTCATTTACATTTGATTATGATACATTTTAACCCTAGAAACACTAACAAAGCTGTACAAAGCTTCTAAGCCCTGTTTTCTCGGTTTTAGCCTATTTTGGGACAAAATGGATATAAGTGTTTTTTAAACTCTCCAAATCCATCTCAAACTCTTATAATTAGTCAGTTGCATTGGATTGTGATATATTTTAACCCTAGATACACTAACAAAGCTGTTTACAGATTCTAAGCATTGTTTTCTCGGTTGTAGCCTATTTTCTCGGTTTGAGCCTGTTTTGGGACAAAATGGGTATAAGAGTATTTTAAACTCTCCAAATCCATCTCAAACTCTTATAATTAGTCAGTTGCATTGGATTATGATACATTTTAACCATAATAACATAAGAAAGCTGTTTTGAGCTTCTAACCCCTATTTTCTCGGTTTTAGCCTGTTTTGGGACAAAATAGGAAGAAGTGTTTTTTAATCTCTCCAAATCCATCACAAGCTATTATTATCAGCCATTTACATTGGATTATGATACATTTTAACCCTAGAAACACTAACAAAGCTATTTACAGCTTCTAAGCCCTGTTTTCTCGGTTTTAGCCTATTTTGAGACAAAATGGATATAAGTGTTTTTTAAACTCTCCAAATCCATCTCAAACTCATATAATTTGCCAGTTGCATTGGATTGTGATACATTTTAACTATAGAAACACTAACATAGCTGTTTACAGTTTCAAAGCTATGTTTTCTCGGTTTTAGGACAAAATAGGAATAAGTGTTTTTTAAACTCTCCAAATCCATCTCAATCTCCTATAATTAGTCATTTACATTGGATTATGGTACATTTTAACCCTAGAAACACAAACAAAGCTGTTTACAGCTTCTAAGTCCTGTTTTTTTTTGGTTTTAGCCTGTTTTGGGACAAAATGGGTATAAGTGTTTTTTAAACTCTCCAACTCCATCTCAAACTCTTATAATTTGTCAGTTGTATTGGATGATGATACATTTTAACCATAAAAACACTAACAAAGCTATTTTGAGCTTCTGACCCCTATTTTCTCGGTTTTAGCCTGTTTTGGGACAAAATAGGAAGAAGTGCTTTTTAATCTCTCCAAATCCATCTCAAGCTCTTATAATTAGTCATTTACATTGGATTATGATACTTTTTAACCCTAGAAAGAGTAACAAAGCTGTTTACAGCTTCTAAGCCCCGTTTTCTCGGTTTTAGCCGGTTTTAAGACAAAATGGGTATACATGTTTTTTAAACTCTCGAAATCCATCTCAAACTCATATAATTTGTCAGTTGCATTGGATTGTGATACATTTTAACTATAGAAACATTAACAAAGCTGTTTACAGTTTCTAAGCTATGTTTTCTCGGTTTTAGGACAAAATAGGAATAAGTGGTTTTTTAACTCTCCAAATCCATCTCAATCTCCTATAATTAGTCATTTACATTTGATTATGATACATTTTAACCCTAGAAACACTAACAAAGCTGTACAAAGCTTCTAAGCCCTGTTTTCTCGGTTTTAGCCTATTTTGAGACAAAATGGGTATAAGTGTTTTTTAAACTCTCCAAATCCATCTCAAATTCATATAATTTGCCAGTTGCATTGGATTGTGATACATTTTAACTATAGAAACACTAACATAGCTGTTTACAGTTTCAAAGCTATGTTTTCTCGGTTTTAGGACAAAATAGGAATAAGTGTTTTTTAAACTCTCCAAATCCATCTCAATCTCCTATAATTAGTCATTTACATTGGATTATGGTACATTTTAACCCTAGAAACACAAACAAAGCTGTTTACAGCTTCTAAGTCCTTTTTTTTTTGGTTTTAGCCTGTTTTGGGACAAAATGGGTACAAGTGTTTTTTAAACTCTCCAACTCCATCTCAAACTCTTATAATTTGTCAGTTGTATTGGATGATGATACATTTTAACCATAAAAACACTAACAAAGCTGTTTACAGGTTCTAAGCATTGTTTTCTCGGTTGTAGCCTATTTTCTCGGTTTGAGCCTGTTTTGGGACAAAATGGGTATAAGGGTATTTTAAACTCTCCAAATCCATCTCAAACTCTTATAATTATTCAGTTGCATTGGATTATGATACATTTTAACCATAATAACATAAGAAAGCTGTTTTGAGCTTCTAACCCCTATTTTCTCGGTTTTAGCCTGTTTTGGGACAAAATAGGAAGAAGTGTTTTTTAATCTCTCCAAATCCATCACAAGCTATTATTATCAGCCATTTACATTGGATTATGATACATTTTAACCCTAGAAACACTAACAAAGCTATTTACAGCTTCTAAGCCCTGTTTTCTCGGTTTTAGCCTATTTTGAGACAAAATGGGTATAAGTGTTTTTTAAACTCTCCAAATCCATCTCAAACTCATATAATTTGCCAGTTGCATTGGATTGTGATACATTTTAACTATAGAAACACTAACATAGCTGTTTACAGTTTCAAAGCTATGTTTTCTCGGTTTTAGGACAAAATAGGAATAAGTGTTTTTTAAACTCTCCAAATCCATCTCAATCTCCTATAATTAGTCAATTACATTGGATTATGGTACATTTTAACCCTAGAAACACAAACAAAGCTGTTTACAGCTTCTAAGTCCTGTTTTTTTTTTGGTTTTAGCCTGTTTTGGGACAAAATGGGTATAAGTGTTTTTTAAACTCTCCAACTCCATCTCAAACTCTTATAATTTGTCAGTTGTATTGGATGATGATACATTTTAACCATAAAAACACTAACAAAGCTATTTTGAGCTTCTGACCCCTATTTTCTCGGTTTTAGCCTGTTTTGGGACAAAATAGGAAGAAGTGTTTTTTAATCTCTCCAAATCCATCTCAAGCTCTTATAATTAGTCATTTACATTGGATTATGATACTTTTTAACCCTAGAAAGAGTAACAAAGCTGTTTACAGCTTCTAAGCCCCGTTTTCTCGGTTTTAGCCGGTTTTAAGACAAAATGGGTATACTTGTTTTTTAAACTCTCCAAATCCATCTCAAACTCATATAATTTGTCAGTTGCATTGGATTGTGATACATTTTAACTATAGAAACATTAACAAAGCTGTTTACAGTTTCTAAGCTACGTTTTCTCGGTTTTAGGACAAAATAGGAATAAGTGGTTTTTTAACTCTCCAAATCCATCTCAATCTCCTATAATTAGTCATTTACATTTGATTATGATACATTTTAACCCTAGAAACACTAACAAAGCTGTACAAAGCTTCTAAGCCCTGTTTTCTCGGTTTTAGCCTATTTTAGGACAAAATGGATATAAGTGTATTTTAAACTCTCCAAATCCATCTCAAACTCTTATAATTAGTCAGTTGCATTGGATTGTGATATATTTTAACCCTAGAAACACTAACAAAGCTGTTTACAGGTTCTAAGCATTGTTTTCTCGGTTGTAGCCTATTTTCTCGGTTTGAGCCTGTTTTGGGACAAAATGGGTATAAGAGTATTTTAAACTCTCCAAATCCATCTCAAACTCTTATAATTAGTCAGTTGCATTGGATTATGATACATTTTAACCATAATAACATAAGAAAGCTGTTTTGAGCTTCTAACCCCTATTTTCTCGGTTTTAGCCTGTTTTGGGACAAAATAGGAAGAAGTGTTTTTTAATCTCTCCAAATCCATCACAAGCTATTATTATCAGCCATTTACATTGGATTATGATACATTTTAACCCTAGAAACACTAACAAAGCTATTTACAGCTTCTAAGCCCTGTTTTCTCGGTTTTAGCCTATTTTGAGACAAAATGGATATAAGTGTTTTTTAAACTCTCCAAATCCATCTCAAACTCATATAATTTGCCAGTTGCATTGGATTGTGATACATTTTAACTATAGAAACACTAACATAGCTGTTTATAGTTTCAAAGCTATGTTTTCTCGGTTTTAGGACAAAATAGGAATAAGTGTTTTTTAAACTCTCCAAATCCATCTCAATCTCCTATAATTAGTCATTTACATTGGATTATGGTACATTTTAACCCTAGAAACACAAACAAAGCTGTTTACAGCTTCTAAGTCCTGTTTTTTTTTGGTTTTAGCCTGTTTTGGGACAAAATGGGTATAAGTGTTTTTTAAACTCTCCAACTCCATCTCAAACTCTTATAATTTGTCAGTTGTATTGGATGATGATACATTTTAACCATAAAAACACTAACAAAGCTATTTTGAGCTTCTGACCCCTATTTTCTCGGTTTTAGCCTGTTTTGGGACAAAATAGGAAGAAGTGCTTTTTAATCTCTCCAAATCCATCTCAAGCTCTTATAATTAGTCATTTACATTGGATTATGATACTTTTTAACCCTAGAAAGAGTAACAAAGCTGTTTACAGCTTCTAAGCCCCGTTTTCTCGGTTTTAGCCGGTTTTAAGACAAAATGGGTATACTTGTTTTTTAAACTCTCCAAATCCATCTCAAACTCATATAATTTGTCAGTTGCATTGGATTGTGATACATTTTAACTATAGAAACATTAACAAAACTGTTTACAGTTTCTAAGCTATGTTTTCTCGGTTTTAGGACAAAATAGGAATAAGTGGTTTTTTAACTCTCCAAATCCATCTCAATCTCCTATAATTAGTCATTTACATTTGATTATGATACATTTTAACCCTAGAAACACTAACAAAGCTGTACAAAGCTTCTAAGCCCTGTTTTCTCGGTTTTAGCCTATTTTGAGACAAAATGGGTATAAGTGTTTTTTAAACTCTCCAAATCCATCTCAAATTCATATAATTTGCCAGTTGCATTGGATTGTGATACATTTTAACTATAGAAACACTAACATAGCTGTTTACAGTTTCAAAGCTATGTTTTCTCGGTTTTAGGACAAAATAGGAATAAGTGTTTTTTAAACTCTCCAAATCCATCTCAATCTCCTATAATTAGTCATTTACATTGGATTATGGTACATTTTAACCCTAGAAACACAAACAAAGCTGTTTACAGCTTCTAAGTCCTTTTTTTTTTGGTTTTAGCCTGTTTTGGGACAAAATGGGTATAAGTGTTTTTTAAACTCTCCAACTCCATCTCAAACTCTTATAATTTGTCAGTTGTATTGGATGATGATACATTTTAACCATAAAAACACTAACAAAGCTATTTTGAGCTTCTGACCCCTATTTTCTCGGTTTTAGCCTGTTTTGGGACAAAATAGGAAGAAGTGTTTTTTAATCTCTCCAAATCCATCTCAAGCTCTTATAATTAGTCATTTACATTGGATTATGATACTTTTTAACCCTAGAAAGAGTAACAAAGCTGTTTACAGCTTCTAAGCCCCGTTTTCTGGGTTTTAGCCGGTTTTAAGACAAAATGGTTATACTTGTTTTTTAAACTCTCCAAATCCATCTCAAACTCATATAATTTGTCAGTTGCATTGGATTGTGATACATTTTAACTATAGAAACATTAACAAAGCTGTTTACAGTTTCTAAGCTATGTTTTCTCGGTTTTAGGACAAAATAGGAATAAGTGGTTTTTTAACTCTCCAAATCCATCTCAATCTCCTATAATTAGTCATTTACATTTGATTATGATACATTTTAACCCTAGAAACACTAACAAAGCTGTACAAAGCTTCTAAGCCATGTTTTCTCAGTTTTAGCCTGTTTTGGGACAAAATGGGTATAAGTGTTTTTGAAACTCTCCAAATCCATCTCAAACTCTTATAATTAGTCAGTTGCATTGGATTGTGATACATTTCAACCCGAGAACACTAACAAAGCTGTTTGAAGCTTCTAAGCCCTGTTTTCTTGGTTTTAGCCTGTTTTGGGACAAAATTGGTATAAGTGTTTTTTAAACTCTCCAAGTCCATCTCAACCTCCTATAACTAGTCATTTACATTGGATTACGATATATTTTAACCCTAGAAACACAAACAAAGCTGTTTGCAGCTTCTAAGACCTGTTTTCTTGGTTTTAGCCTGTTTTGGGACAAAATGGTCCCAAGGGGTGAAAGCGACATGTCCTTGTCTCCCAAGTGGACTCACGACCCGTGACCTTCTTCCTTCTTCTCTTCTAACGGCTAGAATGCTGTTCTCAATCCTTCTCTTGGGCTATATGTGATAAGTCCTCATCTCCTTCATGTTACACTTAGTAAATCTCGGCCTTGTTCCACATACGTACGGACGTCCGTACATGTGACCGTACAGACCGTACGGACACTACCAAGTTCATGATCGATTATGGTCCATACTCCCCCTCAAGCTTAGCCAAATGGAATGGCTAAGCTTGGAACTCGTGAAGTATCACCTCATTAAAAACCTTAGCATAGAAAAACCTCATGGGACAAAATCTATGTTAAGGGAAAAAGAGTGTGATATCCACGAGTTAGACGAGTCTATCTTGGACGTGTAGGGTCTACAAGTCCCATCTTGCCATAGATATATTCACAAACTTGGGGACTTGCAGCCTTGGTGAAGATGTCTGCCAACTGGTCTTTACTTGGTGTGTGACATGGTAGGATCACCCCTTCTTCAATCTTCTCTCGAACCTTATGACAATCCACTTCAATGTGCTTGGTCCGTTCGTGAAAGACTGAGTTGGTTGCAATGTGTATTGCGGCATTGTTGTCACAGTGCATTGTGATCGGTTGATTAGACTCGAACCCAAGATCCTTGAGGAGTGATTTGAGCCATGTGAGTTCATTGGTGAGTTTCTTCATGGCCCGGTATTCGGACTCGGCACTTGAGCATGAGACCACCTTTTGTTTCTTTGATCGCCACGTTACCAGGTTCCCTCCAACAAACGTACAGTATCCAGACGTTGACCTCCTGTCCATCGTGTCACCTGCGTAATCCGCATCACAATACCCTACTATCTCCGTGCTGTTGTTCTTGCCCATCCAAACACCTTGGCCGGGACTCCCTTTTAGGTAACACATGATCCATTCCACCGTGTTCCAGTCCAAGTTTGTCGGTGCTTGCATATGTTGACTAACTTGGTTAACGGCATAGCACAAGTCCGGCCGTGTGATTGTGAGATACATCAGTTTCCCTACAAGCCTACGATATCTCCCCGGATCCGCATATGGTTCGGCCAGCTTGGTGGTCGGAGCATTTGGTGTCTGCTTCATCTCCCCCTTTCGCTTGACCTGGTGATATGATCCTCCCAAGGATTTGGCACCTTCGAGTTGGTTGATAGAGACACCTTGATTCTAAAGACGACGAAGCCTCAAGAATAAGGATGGTGGAATGAATGGTCGCACAAGAGTTGCGGAAAGACTCTTGATATACCGGTTTGATCTTTCAGCCTCGCACCAAAAAGATCGGATCTCTCAGCCTCGCACCAAAGAGATCGGGGTTTTGACTATCGGAATCACACCAAGTAGTCGGTTTTGATTGTTGGAATCACACCAAGCAATCGGTTTTGTTCATAAAGAACAGAAGAGAATCACTCTCAAAAAGAAAAGGTTTTGATAAAAAGTTGGATTGTTGATTATTTCTTTACTCTTACATGAGTTTATATAAGATAAGAAAACTTGGTAACAAAGCCAAATATTATTCTTGAAACTAAAAACAATAAAGATAGATAGTTGAATGAAGATTCAACTCTTGAATTTTGTCTTCCCAAGGTTTCCTTCCCAAGGTGAGTTGAACTCCAATTTTCGTCATTTCTCTTTGACCACAAAATAAAGTGATTGTTTTGGGCTTTCTTGGACTTGAATTAGGCTCAAACTGGGCTGGACTTGATAGGTATCATCCCCAAAATAATTTCCCATGCTCTCTTTTGCCATAAGTTCTTGTATTAGCCCATTAAGTACCTCCTTGATCTTTTTAACTCTCTTTGACTCCTTGATCCAATTTGCTGATGAGAAACAGCATGGGCTGTATCATTTCTTCATCTTGGGCTTAGTAGAAAACAACTCCTGGTTGCCAAACATAATTCTGGAAGCTCTTAAACCAACTGGACCTGAAACTCATCAAGTTAAGAAATAGATCCACCTCTTTTGGCAAATGGGACGTAACTCTGTGGTTTGTTGGCCAAATCTTGTGTTCTTGAGCTTGTTGGAAACATAAGAGATCCATTGAGATCCTCCAGTTGATTTCGTGTCCAAATTGATTCTGAGTTGGTCTGTGTAACACGATCTTTGGCTCAGACGCGAAAATGGAACTAGGACAGATCCACTGACTTGAAATATCCATATCTTTCAAGTATGAACTGATTTTAACGTGCTTCCAATTCTCAGTGGTTCTAGGATTGATCAAGATTTCAGAACAGTTTTGTTCATAGCTTGAGTACTTCTGGCTTGGTCGGAATCCTCCTTTGAATTCTCGTAGGTCTAAGTCGCGTAGCCATGAGTTCACCTGATTTGTAAAATGAATAAATCCTTCACCTAAACTCTGATTGGACTGATTCAACTTCGAGATATGCTCTAGATGAGGTAAGAATGCATCCCAAATAGCAGTTTGGTAGGAAGAGTTGATCTTTGACTTCGTTCGTGTTGAGCAAGACTCAAGGGTCGTCTTGGATGGTCTCATGATCATATCACCTGGTATCCTTCTTCAAGTGGAGTAGATACCGGCTTAGCTCCAAGTTTACCTGTCTCCGGAGAGCGAGAGATTTCAATCCCAAGGAAGTACTTGAGCGCACCAAGATCTTTAATATCAAAGGAGGAGTTAAGAAGGGCCTTGGTGGTGTCAATACCTTCCCTATCATCACCGGAGATAATGATTTCATCCACATAGATCAGGACCACAACAAGGCCATTGGCGGAGCGAAGGGTGAACAAGGTGTTATCAGCTTCAGACCGCTTGAAGCCATGGGCGCAAAGAGTGGAGCTGAGGTTATGGTACCATGCCCTTGGAGATTGTTTTAAACCGTAGATGGCCTTTCGGAGTCGGAGCACCTTACCCGGAGCAACAATATCTTCCAGACCCGGTGGAGGGTGCATGTAGACTTCTTCGGAAAGCTCCCCCTGAAGGAACACATTCTTGACGTCCATTTGCCATAAGTCCCAAGACAAGTTCGTAGCAAGGGAGAGAACGACATGGACAGTGTGAAGTTTAGCGACCGGAGCGATTGTGTCTGTGTAGTCAAGGCCATAGGTTTGTGTGAAGCCACGAGCGACCAGGCGAGCCTTGTAGCGTTCCACCTCACCAGTGCTAAGATACTTGATGGTAAACACCCACTTGGAGCTGACAGCCTTTTTTCCTTTTGGGAGATCTGCCTCGTCCCACGTGTGATTACGTACCATGGCCCCCGTTTCATCGTCTACTGCGTTGAGCCACTCCTTATGTTCTTTGGCCTCCTCATAGGATAGGGGAACAAAGTGAGCATCAATTTTGCTCAGGAAGGCCGCATGGTCCAATGGGACCAGGTCAAGCGAACATACAGCTTGGATAGGATGAGCGACAGCTTGGTTGTTATAATACACACGTTTCTCTTTCCAGGTTGACGGGTGAGACCTAATGCGTTCACTGCGTCTCGGCAAAGGCCGAGATTCCTGTGGGGCACCCTCATCATGTTCTTCACTCTCCTGATTAGTACAAATGGTTGTCTGTTCAGTGATGGTCGCCGTTGGTGAAGCCATGTCTGGTTCAGCACCGTGGACAGACTCCTCTTCGGGTAGGTGTGATGATGTTGAGTCATGCGGTGGGCACGGCTCAGAGTGATTCGGCTCAGTGACGTGTGGTGGTGTTGTGATGCCGAGGTGATCAAGAAGGAACCGCAAGTTAGTCGCCCGATCAGAGGTGGGCTGAGAGAGGTCCTTCAAGCTGTCCCAATCCCTCTTGTCGTGATATCCTTGATGTTCGAAGAACTTCACATCCCTAGAGATAAGCGTACGGCCTGTGGTAAGATCGTAGCACTTGTATCCCTTTTGACTTGTTGAGTAGCCGAGGAACATACACTTAGTGCTTTTGGCATCGAGCTTACTTCTTTGTTCTCCTGGTACTAACACAAAACACACACACCCGAACACACGTAAGTGATCAAGAGAAGGTTTAATTTTGTTTAATACCTCATAGGGTGACATGTCTTGTAAGACTTTCGTTGGTGTCCTATTGATCAAGTAACACGCCGTCATGACCGCATCTCCCCAAAACCTCTTTGTGACATTGGTGTGAAACATCATTGATCTTGCTACTTCCATGAGATGACGGTTCTTCCTCTCCGCCACTCCATTTTGTTGTGGTGTGTATGGGCAACTTGTTTGTTGTAGTATGCCATGCTTTGCTAAGTGTTCTTTGAGTTTGTGGCTTGTGTATTCTCCTCCATTATCCGATCTTAGTACCTTAATTTTAGCAATGAAGTGATTAGTGACATAGTTCTGAAAATTAACAAAGGCATCATAGACTCTATCTTTAGATGGTAACAAGGTAAGCCATGTGTACTTAGATTTTTCATCAATAAAGGTCACAAAATACTTGTTGTTATCTCTAGATAGGCAAGGAGATGTCCACACATCAGAATGTACCAAATCAAAGCAATGATCATATAAGGTAGTAGACTTAGGAAAAACTGACTTGCAATGTTTACCAAGAATACAAGCCTCACACTTAGAGTTATCAAATGAACCATTAGGCAACATTAATTTAAA
This sequence comes from Camelina sativa, assembly GCF_030686135.1. Taxonomy (NCBI): domain Eukaryota; kingdom Viridiplantae; phylum Streptophyta; class Magnoliopsida; order Brassicales; family Brassicaceae; genus Camelina; species Camelina sativa. Next base: position 24,177,601 of record NC_141893.1, on the reverse strand, counting down.
AGCATGAGAGTGAGGGTGGCCTAGCCTAGCATGCCACACATCACTTGAGTCACTACTAAGATTTGAAATAAACGAAAACAACTTTGAAGAACTTGGTGAAGTTTTCTCTAGGACATAGAGATCTCCTCTAGCCTCCCCTTCTCCAAGGATCTTTCCAGTCTCAATATCCTGAAAATGTACACTATTAGGTCCAAATATAGTATAACAATTGAGATCAGTAGTAGCTTTCTTAACCGATAGAAGATTAGATGTGAAAGTAGGCATAAAGAAGGCCTTTGAGTGTTTATCAAACAATTTAAAATCTCCTATTCCTTTAACTGGTATACGGTCTCCATTGGCAATAATAACATTCCCTACAACTGGTTTTATGTTGTTTATGAGACTAGGATTGCTTATCATATGGTGAGAAGCACCTGACTCAACAACAAGGGAGTTACTAGGTTTTGAGGCAAAGAAAGAGATACCGGAATCCTTTAGTGCAGCAATGGACTTGATGAGGGCCTCCAGGTCTGACTTCCTCACAAGATCTCCGTAGGATGCGGCCATGGCCGTGGCTGTTGTCCCTCCTTGGTTCGCTGCACCGGTACCTTGACCGCTAGGCCCTTCTTGCGAGAGGTTAGCCTGAACTTAGCCGGTTTGAGATGAGGGTGAAGGATCCAGCACTTGTCCTTCACATGGCCTCTCTTCTTACAGTGATCACATACCACCATCCTCCTGTCCTCGTGCTTGTAAGTCCCCTTGTTGGCGGTGGCCAACTCTTCTTTCCCACTAAAGAGACCAAGTGAACCTTGTTCTTTTTGGACTTGGGAACACACATCATCAAGGGTGGGTAGCTTATCACCACGAAGGATGTGTTTGATGAGATCGTTAAACACCGGGTTAAGAGTGAGTAAGAGGCCAAAGACCTTGTCTTGCTCTTTTCTCTCGTTGAGGATGGCCGGATCGATTGTACTTGGCCTAAGCATCTCAAGTTCGGCCCATAGTGACCTAAACTTCCCAAAATGCTTTGTGAACTCCAAGTCTTCTTGGTGGAGACTGTTAATCACCTTCTTGACTTCAAATACTCGAGTCAAGTTGGTCACATTCCCATAGACGTTCGCAAGCGTCTCCCATAGCTCCTTAGCCGTCTCGCAGTACGAGTAAGCTTCAAGGATTGGTGCGTCAAGCGAACTTTGGAGAATGGCAAGCACGGTCTGATCTTCTTGGAACCACTTGACTTCCTTTTCGAGATCAGCCTCCTTGTCTTCTTCCTTTTCTTCTTTATCGTCCTCTTTGGTGGCTTTCTTGGGGAATTGGTCCATCTCAACATGGATCCATAAGCCCCGGCCACTAAGTGCGGTCTTTGTGGTTCTTTTCCACAACAAATAATTTGCTCCTTTGAGCACCACTAGAGTAACAATCGGTTTGTTGTTATCCATTGTCACAGATTTGAGAGTAAGAGAGTATAATCGATAGAGTAGTGGCGAGTATGAGTAGAGTAGCGAGTAGAAAGTATAAGAGAATTATAGATTAGCAAGTATAACAGAGAATAGAAGTGTTAGGAGTAAGTTTAGAGAATTGTGGATCGAAAAATTTGTTCTGATACCATGTTGTTTTAAGTGGAAGTAAAGAGCTAAGAATGAGAATGAAGAGGATCTTTGATTCCATAAGTATATCGATTACAATGTGGCTAAGAGCCTTTAAATAGTGAAGACAGCTAGGGCTACTCCCTTACAAGAGACATTCTAGGCGATAGGGACATAAGGTAAGAGAGAAATGGTCCCAAGGGGTGAAAGCGACCTGTCCTTGTCTCCCAAGTGGACTCACGACCCGTGACCTTCTTCCTTATTCTCTTCTAACGGCTAGAATGCTGTTCTCGATCCTTCTCTTGGGATTTATGTGATAAGGCCTCATCTCCTTCATGTTACACTTAGTAAATCTCGGCCTTGTTCCACATACGTACGGACGTCCGTACATGTGACCGTACAGACCGTACGGACACTACCAAGTTCATGATCGATTATGGTCCATACCCTGTCTTCTTGGTTTTAGCCTGTTTTGGGACAAAATTGGTATAAGTGTTTTTTAAACTCTCCAAATCCATCTCAACCTCCTATAACTAGTCATTTACATCGGATTACGATACATTTTGACCCTAGAAACACAAACAAAGCTGTTTACAGCTTCTAAGCCATGTTTTCTTGGTTTTAGCCTGTTTTGGGACAAAATGGGTATAAGTGTTTTTTAAACTCTCAAACTCCATCTCAAACTCTTATAATTAGTCAGTTGCATTGGATTATGATACATTTTAACCCTAGAAACAGTAACATAGCTGTTTACAGCTTCTAACCCCTGTTTTCTCGGTTTTAGCCTGTTTTGAGACAAAATGGGTATATGTGTTTCTTAAACTCTCGAAATCCATCTCAAACTCTTATAATTAGTCAGTTGCATTGGATTATGATACATTTGAACCCTACAAACAGTAACAAAGCTGGTTACAGCTTCTAAGCCCTATTTTCTCGGTTTTAGCTTGTTTTGGGACAAAATGGGTATAAGTGTTTTTTAAACTCTCCAACTCCATCTCAAACTCTTATAATTAGTCAGTTGCATTGGATTATGATACATTTTAACCCTAGAAACAGTAACATAGCTGTTTACAGCTTCTAACCCCTGTTTTCTCGGTTTTAGCCTGTTTTGAGACAAAATAGGAATAAGTGTTTTTTTAACTCTCCAAATCCATCTCATTCTCCTATAATTAGTCATTTACATTGGATTATGATACATTTTAACCCTACAAACACTAACAAAGCTGTATACAGCTTCTAAGCCCTGTTTTCTCAGTTTTAGCCTGTTTTGGGACAAAATGGGTATAAGTGTTTTGTAAACTCTCCAAATCCATCTCAAAGTCTTATAATTAGTCAGGTGCATTGGATTGTGATATATTTCAACCCGAGAAACACTAACAAAGCTGTTTGAAGCTTCTAAGCCCTGTTTTCTCGGTTTTAGCCGGTTTTGAGACAAAATGGGTATAAGTGTTTTTTTAACTCTCCAAATCCATCTCAAACTCATATAATTAGTCAGTTGCATTGGATTGTGATACATTTTAACCCGAGAAACACTAACAAAGCTGTTTACAGGTTCTAAGCATTGTTTTCTGATGTTCATATATTTTACCCTGTTTTCCCTTAATATATTCACATCTTTTGCATCTTTTGCTATCCATTTTGACCATTATTGCATAGCTTTAGGACTGTTCTTGCATTAGAGTTTAGTTGCATTGCATTTGCATCTTTTCATGCATAAACAGGTGATTTTGGAGCTTAAGGAGCATGGAAGCAATGCTGAGGAAAAGTGAAGCAATCATGAGGAGAAAGCAAGAGAGCTAAGGCTGAAGAACCAAGGTCCGGAGTCCAACTCGACTGCCCACTCGACTAGACACTCGACCGTGTGCTGAGAGGGACTCGACCGAGTGGGAGGAGCACAAGAGGAGCCAACTCGACCGGTCACTCGACCGAGCACCAGGTCGAGTTGGTCGAGCCGCCTGGCTATTTTGTCTTCTAGTGTTTTTAGGGCTTCCACTACATTTTCTATATAAGGGCTTGTACCTGCAGCCACCAAAAGAGTCCAGCTTTTTAGAGAGTCAAAAACCTAGTTTTTACCTTTTTAATAATTATTTCTTTTGCACTTTTATTTTTAGATCTTGTACCTCCTTGGAGGAGAAAAACAAAGAATTCTTGGATTTTGTTGGTTTCATAACTTTCAAGATATTAAGAATTCGTATTTGATTCCTTCTTCAATATTGTAGATCTTTGCTTTATCTATCTAATCATGCAAGTTTCATCATTTTCTGGGTTTATGACTTTGATGTTCATCATGTGTTCTTGTGAGTAGTTGCTTAGGATCTTGAGGATGGGTTAGGCTGGGTTGTGTTTGAGGTTTGTTTGTGAAACTAGTTATTTTTTTGTGGTGTGGTGAATGAATGATGTATGGAATGATGACTTATGAATGAATGTATGTCAGGGTGTTTCAATTCCCCTTATGCAATTGTAGTATAAGAGGTGTCAATCCAATTTGAGTGTTTGTGAACAATTAAGATGTGCATACGAGTCTAAGTCAAGCCAGATGTAAAGGTTGTTTGTCACTAACAATCCTATAATGAAAATGCAAAGTGCAGAAAGCAAACTACAAGAACCAAGAACTAAATACAAATGAAACAGAATGATTATAATAGCAAGAACAGAAATAGAAACTATGTTGATGAAGAACTAATGGAAGACAAGTAATGAGCAGAAAGCTAAATGAATGCAACAGAAATAAAACAGGAATTAAACAGGACAATCACAAATCATAAACACAAGTTCTGGGGATGAACTCGAGCAAGCACTCGACCGAGTGTAGGTCGAGTACAGGGTCGAGCTAGACTAAACGTGAAAACAGAGCAACACAATAAAAACAGAGCAATGCAAAAACGAATCAAACAACAAGCAAGCAATGATATTTAGACTAAGATATTAATAAACAAAGAAGACCTTGAGGAGGGATTCATGGGCTGAACTAATCATTGTGGTTATCTAACTTGGTCAACAAATCTCAAGCAAACTTTGAGCTAATCTCTAGACATACTATTCTAAGACATGTTTAATCCACTCTCATGGCAAGAAACAATCAAACCTATGCATTTCTAGACTTGTTCTCACAAAGTAAAGAATCTAGACAAGCAGGCATTAAGCAATACATCTCAAACCAAACAAGACCTCTAATCTCTTAGCAAGCCTAATGGTAAGCTCTAGATCTAGCCTTATCTATGCTCCTTAAACATTGGTGTGATGCTAAGATGCTTGAAATCAAACCCTACCTTCTCAGATATAGGATCAGCATTAAGAACATCTAGCCTAGAAGAGATCTACAACAATCAAGCTTGACCAAATCAAATAAACCACAAGATCAACCCAGCCTAACCCATCCTCAAGGTCCTAAGCAAACTACTCACAAGAACACATGGTGAAATAAGTCAAAAACCCAGAAAATATTGAAACTTGCATTATTAGAAAGATGAAACAGAGATCTACAATATTGATGAAGAAATGAAACTCGAAATCTTAATATCTTGAAAGTTATGAAACCAACAAAATACAAGAATCTTGTCTTTCTTTCTTAAACAAGTACAAAATCTAAAAATAAAAGAAAGTGCAAAAGGAATAAATCTAAAAAAGGTAAAAACTAGGTTTTAGACTCTCTAAAAAGCTGGACTCTTTGGTGGCTGCAGGTACAAGGGCCTTATATAGGAGATGAGGTGGAAGCCCTAAAAATACAAAAAGTCAAAGCAGTCAACGGCTCGGTCAACTCGACCAGTGCTCGGTCGAGTGGCTGGTCGAGCTGGTTTCTCTCGTGCATTCTCCACTCGGTCGAGTCCTTCTCAGCACACGGTCGAGTGTCTGGTCGAGTGTGCGGTCGAGTTGGACTCTGGACCTTGATTCTTCAGCCTTAACTCTCTTGTTTTCTCCTCATGATTGCTTCACTTCTCCTCAGCATTGCTTCACTTCTCCTCAGCATTGCTTCCATGCTCCTTAAGCTCCAAAATCACCTGTTTATGCATGAAAAGATGCAAATGCAATGCAACTATACTCTAATGCATGATTAGTCCTAAAGCTACACAACAATGGCCTAAATGGATAGCAAAAGATGCAAAAGTTGTGAATAAATTAAGGGAAAACAAGGTAAAATATATGAACATCAACACCCCCAAACTTAGTCTTTGCTTGCCCTCAAGCAAATAATCAAGACAAAAGAAGGTAGGTGAGGTTTGAAAGTGGGATCTCAGCTCCTAAAGCTTGCAAATAGACTATCTAGAATCAATGTCCAAGTTACTAGTACTATGATGCAAGTTGAATGAGCTATACTTAAAGACTTTAGACAAGCATATCACAACCTTTATTGATTTAAGCCTTAGACATCCATATGCATTCAAATCAACCATTTCCTTTAACATTCATTAATCAAGAACATGAATCAATTCTATGCAATGCTTAAACTCATTTGGCTTGGAAATAAAGGCTTTGAGACAATGATGGTCTCTTTTTAGAGTAGGGCTTATCAATACCAAAGTTCTCTCATGAAAATGGATTGAGCTTTAGAAGAATGCTAAAGGTAAGAACACCTAGACACATACAAGAGTAAAACCTTGTCTACCCAAAGGCTCCCAAAGTGTTTTATCCTAGCAATCTAAACCCAAATGATCCTAGTTCTACCCTTTAACTTCTTCTTTTCTTTTTCACCCTTTTCTCTTTTGGTTTTCAAGTCTTAGGAGATGTTTCTTATTTGATCTTTCTAGTGGGATGGGGGATTCTTACTTATTTGCTATGGTTCTCTTTTCTTCTTATTCTTAAGACATATAAGCACTTTGCTAGACTTTCCTTTTCTTTCTTTTCTTTTCTTTAATTAGAACCATTCTCAACATTTTTTACTTCTCATCCTTTCACTAGACTTTTACTTAAACACATTCTCCTTTTAAAGACTCTACCCTCTTTTCTTTCTCTTTTTCCTCTTTTCTTTTCATAACAGCCAAGTCCCAAACCCAACAAGTGAACCACCTAGTCCTTTTAAAGACTCTACCCTCTTTTCTTTTCATAACATTCTCCTTTCAAACCTAACACTTTCTACCAAGCTCAATCCCAAAATAGGCCTCACACACACAAGAATAAACATGGCTTGAAAGAAGGTTTGGTTTAGGGGTAGGGGATCTGATTCTTAATGAGGAAATCAGCTACTTGGATCAACAAGAGTGGTAAAAAGGAAGAAGATGATCCAAATATGTATATGGTATCCATGAGTTTAAAGCAATGCACACATTGATAATTGAAAGTCAATATTAGGTTCTTATAAATAGGAAATGGTTTCAAATCTCAACATGCTTCAATTTAGACCAAATGCAATGTAGGAATTCATGGCTTGGTTCAATCTTATGCTTCTAACCACTCAACTAGCATCAAAGTACTATTAACTTGGGCATTGATCCTAGTCTAGTGAATAAACAAGCTAACAAGGGAATACTCATCATAGATCCCTAATGCAAATACTATACAATCCTACATGAAACATGCTAAACAAGATCCTAATATGCAATGCAAACTACATGAACACTCTTTTTTTTTTTTTTTTTTTTTAATAAAGATTTTTTCCAAATTTTTCAAATTTTTAGGGTTTTTCTATGCCTTAGATGGTATGCAAATACTAACATGATGATGCCAAAAATTTGAAATAAGAATCACAAAACACAATGTCAAATGCTATCTCAAACACTCCCCCAAACTTAAATCACACAGTCCTCTGTGTGACAGAAATTTGATTGAGGATTCAAGATTAAAAACAGAATCACAAAACACAATATGAAATGCATTGATATTTACTAGTGAAGGTGATAGTGGTACCTTAGGGATTGTGGAATTAGTTGTCCACATCCATCTGCATGCTGTCATAGGAGTAGTTGGGGTCTTGTTGATGACTTGGAGGTGGAGATTGGGGCAGCTCGACGATGGGAATCGACCGGGACTCGGTCGAGTACGTGCTCGAGTGGGGGGGTCGAGCTGGACCACGAGTGTCAAAATTCTGACCTTGCTGCTGGTAGAACTTTTGGTAGAGTGCTGGATCCATGAAGTACTGGGGTGGGATGGGAGGGTAACCTGGATATCCTGGATAAGCAGCTGGAGGTGGGAAGCCATATGGTGATCTGGGCTGGAACTCGGCCGAGTGCATTGGAGGTGCTCGGTCGAGTGGTTGCTCGAGTGACCCGGTAGAGTGCCTTGAAGATTGTTATTCTCGGGTACTTGAGCTCCTCTTCCTCTGATTTGGCTCATACATTGAAGCCCTAGCTGGTTCCACAGGGTTCGCAACTCTAGAAAGTGCTATAGTTGAGCTACTCCTCCTCAAAGGACTTGGTGGTGTAGGTGAAGAATTACCACTCTTCAACTCAGCTATCTCCTTCTTTAAGCCCTTGATAGACTTAACCATGTTGGCCACCTTCTTCTTCAGCTTATAAAACCTCTTCCCATGCCATTTGTTCCATTTTTGCAAAAGAGTTAATCTCTTGGTAGTCTCCCTCACTCCTCTACTATCTCTTGGGTTGAGCTCATAATACTCAAAGTAAAATTGCTCCTCCCCATCAGCCATTTGTGCATTCCCAGCTTCCTCAACTCTAGGTTGAACTATCCCATCAAACAAATGCTCCTCAGCTGGCAAAAGTCAATGTTGGCTCCTTCTTGAATGGTGGTGAGCTCTTGGTTAGGCAAAATCAGTTGCTTTTTCCCAAGTGTTGGAAGCTCAAAGTTGAAAATGTGATTCCCTTGATGCATCTCCTTGGCTAGGATGAGAGTAGAGGTAAGGTAGCTAGAGTCAATCCATCTTGGTGAAACCCTTTCTCCTCTAAGTGGAACCTTAGCAGCTTGTAGGATTGGAGTAATGATGCCTCCAATGGTTAGTGCTCCTCTTGATCCTTTGTTCTCCAACTTGCCTATCCAACTTCTCAAGTAAATCATGTGGTCAATGAGCACCATTGCTAGGTCAGTCTCCACAGTGCTCCCAAGAATGATGGCACCATTTCTTGCTTGAAAAATGATTCCATTGAGTGCCAAGTCAATCATATTAGCTCCCCCTCATTGATATTCCCAGTTTCCTTCCTAGCAAAGAAGGTGTTGGCAAGAGCTTTGTGGAAGTACCTTAGGATTGGGCTCATTATCCTTGAACTCTTGGAATTGGAGGATGAGTATAATTTGTTGTCCCCAATGGTTTCCCACACAGCATAGAGCTCTTCTCTTGGAATCATCAAACTCCTATTGCTCCCAACCTCAAATCCAAACACATTTGCTATCTTCTTCACTGAAAGATCATACCTCTTCCCCTTGATTGTGAAAGCAATATGACCAGCTCCAAACTCATCATCCTTCCTTGCATATGTGTGCAGCTTGACTGTGGCTAGAAACTCACAACTTTCTTCTTTATACCCCTCCATGCAAAGCCCCATGAACTTGGTTAGGCTGCTCTTCTCAAAAAGGTACTCCACATCTTTATCAATGGCTAGCTTCTCCATGGTCTCCTTGTGTGGATACCTAGTTCCCAGGAACTCCATTCTCATGAAGGCTTCATAAAGTTGCCTCTTTGTCAATCCACAAGATTCTGCTTCTCCATCATCCTCTCCCTCTTCTTCTTCACCTTCTTCTTCACTCTCACTCTCAACCTCCTCTTGTTCAATCTCAACTGCTGGCCTCTTCCCTTTGGCCTTGTTTCTCCTCATGAAATCACTAAGAGTTGGCTCCCTTTCTTCTTCACTTTCAGTTCTCTCAGGATCTTCCTCAACTGACTGATTTCTTGAACGCGGCAGCTGGCTCGATCGACCACTCGGACCACCACTCGGTCGAGCGCTTGATCGAGTGGTACGTCGAGCGGTCTTTGCAGCCTCTCCTCTTAATTCAAGGGCATCATCACGACGTTCCATGGAGCTCGCAGCGTTTTGTTGAGACTTCCTGGTAATCCTTGAAGACATTTTCAAAAAAAAAAAAAGAAAAAAAAAAAAAAAAAAGAACTGAAAGGAATAGAGTCAAAGCTCAAAGTTAATAGGTTAGTGACCCAAAAACTTGAAAGAACTAAGCTTGAGCAAAGGATGAACTTTGAGAGAGATTTTAAAACTTGAATTTAGTTGTTTTGAGCAAATGAGAGAGTGTGAGAGGTATAATCTCATGCAAGCTCTATATAAAGAAGCTAAGGGGACAAGGAGACAAGGGTGGAGCGTCCATACCATTCAAATTCGAATTGGGAATCTTTGACTTGCTTTTCGCTGCCACTCGACCCCACACTCGACCAGCACGTGCTCGAGCTCCCTTGACCAAAGTTTGAAAATTCAAAATTTTCTTCTTGTTCTTCCCTCCACTCGATCGTTCTAGAGAATTGATGATCAAATGGGCTTTAGTTAACTTCCAACTCGGTCGAGTACCTCTCGTGGGCTGGTCGAGTGGGCTTGCGAACCTCCTTCTCCAAGTCCTAATCTCTCCTTACCCAACTACATTTCACCAAAAGCCCTGTCCAAAACAAACATAAAAGAAAATACATCAAAACTACAAGGAAAATAAACTTTATTTACAAAGGATACCTTAGGGACTTCCTCCCTAGTGAGCTTGTTTAAAGTCACTAAGCTTGACTTTGGTGTCCTTTTTAGACTTGGTTTAGATACCAAGGAAGTGATGAAATCCTCCCTGGAACCTCTTGATCACTGTGAAGTTGATCCTTGATCTCCTCACCCTTAACACACAAACCATATTTCTTCTTGATTTTGAGCCTTGGTCTTGCTTTCCTTAAAGACCTCTTGTTCAGCTTAACTTGGAGATCCTCAACCATACTAGTCAACTCTTGAATTGACCTCTTAAGCTTTTCCACAGAATCATCTTGAAAGGAGAGCTTAGCCTTTGGAGTTGCTTCACCACTTAAGCCTTCTTGACCTCCTTTGTCCTTGATAGTAAAAGGTTGATCATTGATGGAGGGCAGATTGGTTGGGTTATAGATGTCAAATTTCATGGTTATATCTTCAGCAATGTTCAAGGTCACAAGACCCTCTTTGACATCAATAACTGCTCCAACAGTGGCTAAGAATGGCCTTCCAAGAATGATTGGATCTTCAGGTTCCTTGTTCATATCCAACACCACAAAATCAGTGTGAACCCTTCCCTATCTTGACTGGGACATTCTCCAACCTTCCAACTATCTCCTTGTTTGACCCATCAGCTAGGCATATATGAAGGTTGGTGGATTTGAAATCAGTTCTCCCAAGCTTTTGTGCTATGGAGTATGGCATCACACTTGTTGAAGCTCCCAAATCACAAAGGCATTGGTTGTAGTGGAGGTAACTGATTGTGCAAGGCAGATAGAATGGTCTTGGATCCTCAAGCTTGATTGGAATGATAACTCCTCCAAGGTCCTCAAGATCCTTCTCATCTTGAGCTTCAGCCTTCTTCTTTGACAAATCAAGCAAAAAATCTTTGTAGAGAGGATATGGATCATACTGTTCCAAGGCAGGTCCTCTCTCTTCTTCTTGGTAAGCAATGGTGATCTCTTGTATGGCCATCACTTCTTCTTCTTTCTCAATCACAACCACTTCCTTCAAAGCCTTCTCTTCCTCTTGTTGCTTAGCCATCATCTCCTTTCTCTCAATGATTTCCCTAAGCTCCTTAATCTTTTGTGCTTTGAAACGTTCTGGGAATGGAAGAGGTGGCTTGTAAGCAGGAGGAATGTACTTAGCAGGCTTGGTAGCTTCTGAGTCTGCAACTCGATCGACCACTCGAGCATGCACTTGGTCGAGTGGCTGTTCGAGTACCTGGTCGAGTGCAATAGCGGACTTCAGTTGCTTTGCACAAACGTCACTTGGGGCTTCAGTAACTAATGAATTCCCCCAAACTTGGACTTCACTGTCCTCAGTGACTTCCTCATCAGAGATATGAATGGCTTTTGCAGTGAACTCCCTTGGATTTTGAAAAAATTTTCCAGGGAGTTGGTTGGGTTTAGAAGCTAAAGTAGAGGCAATGTTACTCTCCATATACTCCACTCTGGAATTGAGACCTTCAAACTTCATGTTCAGATCATTGTACTGTGATGTGAGCCTTTGATTCAATTCAGCAAACTGTTTGGCTTCCTTAATCTTGCCTTGTGTTTGCCCAGTCAACAACTGTTGCATCATTGCTCTTAAGTCTTGTTCCTGGCCTTGGTTAGTCTGAAACCCTGGTGGGGGACACAATTGGGGCTGGAACACTTGTTGCTGCTGCTTGGGTGCATAGTTGTGCTGTTGTTGAGGCTGAGGAGGTGGATAGACTTGGTCTTGAGGGTTGGCTACATTGGTGCTCCTATAAGAGAGGTTGTTCTGCTTGAAACCTCCACCTTGGTTGTAGCCTTTGTATCCTCCTCCTTGGTTCTGCATATAACACAACTCAGCAAACTCCCTATCTCCTTCCTGGACTGGAGCTTCTTCTTCACCAATGAAATGAATGGTTTTTGACTGGCTTAGGAGAATCTTTTCAAGCTTCTCATTGACCATCTTTAAATCCTGCTTGTATTTGTCCTCCTGATCAGTGGAGGGGATCCTCATGGTTCTATCATAATCTTCATTATAATTACCATCTGACTGAGCAAGGTTCTCAACCAGTTCCCATCCGTCTTCCACATTCTTGTTGAGGAAGTTGCCATTTGAAGCTGTATCAAGAAGCATTCTTATCTTGGGAAGCACTCCTCTATACAAAGTGCTTAGAAGGGACTCATTGCTGAAGCCATGGTGAGGACACTGAGTTTGGAATCCTTTAAACCTCTCCCAAGCTTCACAAAAGCTCTCATTATTCCTTTCAGCAAACCCAGAAATTTCATTCCTCAACCTAGCAGTCCTTGCATTGGAGAAGAACTTGGCCAGAGGTGAGCTTTGTCCCAAAGGTAAGCTTTGTCTCCAAGAGAAAATGGGAAGAGCCTCAATTTGAATCCATCTTCACTCACTCCATTGATTTTTGTGAGTCCACATATTCTGTCAAACTCATCAAGGTGATCTAGTGGATCCTCCATTGGCAACCCATGAAATTTGTTGGCTTGTATCATTGAGATCAATCCACTTTTGATCTCAAAGTTATTGTTTGCTATTGAAGGGGGCACAATTCCAACCCTTTGGTTGTGGGTATTGGGTGCATCTCCTGCACCAATGTGCCTTGGTCTCTGCTCATGGATAGCTGGTTGCTCCATGATGTCTTGATCTTCTTGTTGTTAAACTACTCTTCTTTGCTTATGTCTCAAACCCTTTTGTAGCCTGTGGATGTTGTCAATAGACTGTTGAAGACTGTCTTTGCCTTTTGACCTTGTGTGCATCAACAAACTCGACTACAGACTCGAACAGGTACACGGTCGAGCGCAGGCTCGAGTGGGTGGTCGAGTCGACTGGGAAGTAATGGTTATTTGGATCCGGCTTCTGGCTCGATCAAGTGCTCGATCACAGCTCGGTCGTGTGGTGGTCGAGTGGGTGGTCGAGTGGGTACCTGAAACTCAAGACAGCCAAGCAAAGGAAGATTCGAGTTCAGTAACTTCACAAGTGTTTAAACGAACTTAATCTTAGACTATTAATGATCCTAAATGTCACAAAACAAACTCAAATGGGCAACGGCGCCAAATTGGAACTAGTTATTTTTTTGTGGTGTGGTGAATGAATGATGTATGGAATGATGACTTATGAATGAATGGATGTCAGGGTGTTTCAATTCCCCTTATGCAATTGTAGTATAAGAGGTGTCAATCCAATTTGAGTGTTTGTGAACAATCAAGATGTGCATATGAGTCTAAGTCAAGCCAGATGTAAAGGTTGTTTGTCACTAACAATCGTATAATGAAAATGCAAAGTGCATAAAGCAAACTACAAGAACCAAGAACTAAATGCAAATGAAACAGAATGATTATAATAGCAAGAACAGAAATAGAAACTATGTTGATGAAGAACTAATGCAAGACAAGTAATGAGCAGAAAGCTAAATGAATGCAACAGAAATAAAACAGGAATTAAACAGGACAATCACAAATCATAAACACAAGTTCTGGGGATGAACTCGAGCAAGCACTCGACCGAGTGTAGGTCGAGTACAGGGTCGAGCTAGACTAAACGTGAAAACAGAGCAACACAATAAAAACAGAGCAATGCAAAAACGAATCAAACAACAAGCAAGCAATGATATTTAGACTAAGATATTAATAAACAAAGAAGACCTTGAGGAGGGATTCATGGGCTGAACTAATCATTGTGGTTATCTACCTTGGTCAACAAATCTCAAGCAAACTTTGAGCTAATCTCTAGACATACTATTCTAAGACATGTTTAATCCACTCTCATGGCAAGAAACAATCAAACCTATGCATTTCTAGACTTGTTCTCACAAAGTAAAGAATCTAGCCAAGCAGGCATTAAGCAATACATCTCAAACCAAACAAGACCTCTAATCTCTTAGCAAACCTAATGGTAAGCTCTAGATCTAGCCTTATCTATGCTCCTTAAACATTGGTGTGATGCTAAGATGCTTGAAATCAAACCCTACCTTCTCAGATATAGGATCAGCATTAAGAACATCTAGCCTAGAAGAGATCTACAACAATCAAGCTTGACCAAATCAAATAAACCACAAGATCAACCCAGCCTAACCCATCCTCAACGTCTTAAGCAAACTACTCACAAGAACACATGGTGAAATATGTCAAAAACCCAGAAAATATTGAAACTTGCATCATTAGAAAGATGAAACAGAGATCTACAATATTGATGAAGAAATGAAACTCGAAATCTTAATATCTTGAAAGTTATGAAACCAACAAAATACAAGAATCTAGTCTTTCTTTCTTAAACAAGTACAAAATCTAAAAATAAAAGAAAGTGCAAAAGGAATAAATCTAAAAAAGGTAAAAACTAGGTTTTAGACTCTCTAAAAAGCTGGACTCTTTGGTGGCTGCAGGTACAAGGGCCTTATATAGGAGATGAGGTGGAAGCCCTAAAAATACAAAAAGTCAAAGCAGTCAACAGCTCGGTCAACTCGACCAGTGCTCGGTCGAGTGGCTGGTCGAGCTGGCTTCTCTCGTGCATTCTCCACTCGGTCGAGTCCTTCTCAGCACACGGTCGAGTGTCTGGTCGAGTGTGCGGTCGATTTGGACTCTGGACCTTGATTCTTCAGCCTTAAATCTCTTGTTTCTCCTCATGATTGCTTCACTTCTCCTCAGCATTGCTTCACTTCTCCTCAGCATTGCTTCCATGCTCCTTAAGCTCCAAAATCACCTGTTTATGCATGAAAAGATGCAAATGCAATGCAACTATACTCTAATGCATGATTAGTCCTAAAGCTACACAATAATGGCCTAAATGGATAGCAAAAGATGCAAAAGTTGTGAATAAACTAAGGGAAAACAAGGTAAAATATATGAACATTAGTTTGATTTGGTCAAGCTTGATTGTTGTAGATCTCTTCTAGGCTAGATGTTCTTAATGCTGATCCTATATCTGAGAGGGTAGGGTTTGATTTCAAGCCTCTTAGCATCACACCAATGTCTAAGGAGCATAGATAAGGCTAGATCTAGAGACTATCATTAGGCTTGCTAAGAGATTAGAAGTCTTTTTTGATTTTTGACATATTGCTTAATGCCTGCTTGTGTAGATTCTTTACTTTGTGAGAACAAGTCTAGAGATGCATGAGTTTGATTGTTTCTTGCCATGAGAGTGGATTAAACATGTCTTAGAAATATATGTCTAGAGATTAGCTCAAGTTGTTTGAGATTTGTTGACCAAGTTAGATGACCTCAATCATAGTCCAGCCCATGAATCCCTCCTCAAGGCCTTCTTTGTTTATTGATTTCTTAGCTTAAATCCTGTTGTTTGATCGTTGTTTGATTCGTTTTGGTATTGCTCTGTTTTTCTTGTGTTGCTCTGTTTTGCGTATTTGTCCAGCTCGACCCTGCACTCGATCAGCACTCGATCGAGTGCTTGCTCGAGTTCCAACCTAGAACTTGTGTTTATGATTTGTGTTTGTCCTGTTTCACCCTAGTTGCATTTCTGTTGCATTCATTTAGTATCCTGTTCATTACTTACCTTGCATTAGTTCAATACTTGCATTCCCATAGTTTCTATTTCTGTTTGTTATAATCACTCTGTTCCATTTGCATTTAGCTCCTAGTTCTTGTAGTTTTACTTTCTGCACTTTACATTTCATAATAGGATTGTTAGTGACAAACATCCTTTACATCTGGCTTGACTTAGACTCATATGCACAACTTGATTGTTCACAAACACTCAGATTGGATTGACACCTCTTATACTACAATTGCATAAGGGGAATTGAAACACCCTGACATCCATTCATTCATAAGTGATCATTCCATACATCATTCACCATCATTCATAAAAAGAGTCAGTTTCATTTTCTCGGTTGTAGCCTATATTCTCGGTTTGAGCCTGTTTTGGGACAAAATGGGTATAAGGGTATTTTAAACTCTCCAAATCCATCTCAAACTCTTATAATTAGTCAGTTGCATTGAATTATGATACATTTTAACCATAAAAACATAAGAAAGCTGTTTTGAGCTTCTAACCCCTATTTCCTCGGTTTTAGCCTATTTTCTCGGTTTTAGCCTGTTTTGGGACAAAATAGGAAGAAGTGTTTTTTAATCTCTCCAAATCCATCTCAAGCTATTATAATAAGTCATTTACATTGGATTATGATACATTTTAACCCTAGAAACACTAACAAAGCTATTTACAGCTTCTAAGCCCTGTTTTCTCGGTTTTAGCCTGTTTTGAGACAAAATGGGTATAAGTGTTTTTTAAACTCTCCAAATCCATCTCAAACTCATATAATTTGCCAGTTGCATTGGATTGTGATACATTTTAACTATAGAAACACTAACATAGCTGTTTACAGTTTCAAAGCTATGTTTTCTCGGTTTTAGGACAAAATAGGAATAAGTGTTTTTTAAACTCTCCAAATCCATGTCAATGTCCTATAATTAGTCATTTACATTGGATTATGGTACATTTTAACCCTAGAAACACAAACAAAGCTGTTTACAACTTCTAAGCCCTGTTTTCTTGGTTTTAGCCTATTTTGGGACAAAATAGGTGTAAGTGTTTTTTAAACTCTCCAACTCCATCTCAAACTCTTATAATTTGTCAGTTGCATTGGATTATGATACATTTTAACCCTAGAAACTGTAACAAAGCTGTTTACAGTTTCTAACCCCTGTTTTCTCGGTTTTAGTCTGTTTTGAGAAAAAATGGGAATAAGTGTTTTTTAAACTCTCCAAATCCATCTCAAACTCTTATAATTAGTCAGTTGCATTGAATTATGATACATTTTAACCCTAGAAAAAGTAACAAAGCTGGTTACAGTTTCTAACCCCTGTTTTCTCAATTTTAGCCAATTTTGGGACAAAATGGGTATAAGTGTTTTTTAAACTCTTCAAATCCACCTTATACTCTTATAATTAGTCAGTTGCATTGGATTGTTATACATTTCAACCCGAGAAACACTAACAAAGCTGTTTAAAGCTTCTAGGCCATGTTTTCTCGGTTTTAGCCTGTTTTGAGACAAAATGGGTATAAGTGTTTTTTAAACTCTTCAAATCCATCTCAAACTCTTATAATTAGTCAGTTGCATTGGATTATGATACATTTTAACCATGAAAACATAAGAAAGCTGTTTTGAGCTTCTAACCCCTTTTTTCTCGGTTTTAGCCTATTTTCTCGGTTTTAGCCTGTTTTGGGACAAAATAGGAAGAAGTGTTTTTTAATCTCTCCAAATCCATCTCAAGCTATTATAATCAGTCATTTACATTGGATTATGATACATTTTAACCCTAGAAACACTAACAAAGCTATTTACAGCTTCTAAGCCCTGTTTTCTCGGTTTTAGCCTGTTTTGAGACAAAATGGGTATAAGTGTTTTTTAAACTCTCCAAATCCATCTCAAACTCATATAATTTGCCAGTTGCATTGGATTGTGATACATTTTAACTATAGAAACACTAACATAGCTGTTTACAGTTTCAAAGCTATGTTTTCTCGGTTTTAGGACAAAATAGGAATAAGTGTTTTTTAAACTCTCCAAATCCATGTCAATGTCCTATAATTAGTCATTTACATTGGATTATGGTACATTTTAACCCTAGAAACACAAACAAAGCTGTTTACAACTTCTAAGCCCTGTTTTCTTGGTTTTAGCCTGTTTTGGGACAAAATAGGTGTAAGTGTTTTTTAAACTCTCCAACTCCATCTCAAACTCTTATAATTTGTCAGTTGCATTGGATTATGATACATTTTAACCCTAGAAACTGTAACAAAGCTGTTTACAGTTTCTAACCCCTGTTTTCTCGGTTTTAGCCTGTTTTGAGACAAAATGGGAATAACTGTTTTTTAAACTCTCCAAATCCATCTCCAACTCTTATAATTAGTCAGTTGCATTGGATTATGATACATTTTAACCCTAGAAAAGGTAACAAAGCTGGTTACAGCTTCTAACCCCTTTTTCTCAAGTTTAGCCTATTTTGGGACAAAATGGGTATAAGTATTTTTTAAACTCTCCAAATCCATCTCATACTCTTATAATTAGTCAGTTGCATTGGATTGTGATACATTTCAACCCGAGAAACACTAACAAAGCTGTTTAAAGCTTCTAGGCCCTGTTTTCTCGGCTTTAGCCTGTTTTGAGACAAAATGGGTATAAGTGTTTTTTAAACTCTCCAAATCCATCTCAAACTCTTATAATTAGTCAGTTGCATTGGATTGTGATATAATTTAACTCTAGAAACAGTAAAAAAGCTGTTTACAGCTTCTAAGCAATGTTTTC
This sequence comes from Camelina sativa, assembly GCF_030686135.1. Lineage (NCBI taxonomy): Eukaryota > Viridiplantae > Streptophyta > Magnoliopsida > Brassicales > Brassicaceae > Camelina > Camelina sativa. Next base: position 24,159,245 of record NC_141893.1, on the reverse strand, counting down.
TCGGTTTTAGCCTATTTTCTCGGTTTTTGCCTGTTTTGGGACAAAATAGGAAGAGATGTTTTTTAATCTCTCCAAATCCATCTCAAGCTCTTATAATTAGTCATTTACATTGGATTATGATACTTTTTAACCCTAGAAACACTAACAAAGCTGTTTACAGCTTCTAAGCCCTGTTTTCTCGGTTTTAGCCGGTTTTGAGACAAAATGGGTATAAGTGTTTTTTAAACTCTCCAAATCCATCTCAAACTCATATAATTTGTCAGTTGCATTGGATTGTGATACATTTTAACTATAGAAACATTAACAAAGCTGTTTACAGTTTCAAAGCTATGTTTTCTCGGTTTTAGGACAAAATAGGAATAAGTGTTTTTTTAACTCTCCAAATCCATCTCAATCTCCTATAATTAGTCATTTACATTGGATTAAGGTACATTTTAACCCTAGAAACACTAACAAAGCTGTATACAGCTTCTAAGCCATGTTTTCTCAGTTTTAGCCTGTTTAGGGACAAAATGGGTATAAGTGTTTTTTAAACTCTCCAAATCCATCTCAAACTCTAATAATTAGTCAGTTGCATTGGATTGTGATACATTTCAACCCGTGAAACACTAACAAAGCTGTTTGAAGCTTCTAAGCCCTGTTATCTTGGTTTTAGCCTGTTTTGGGACAAAATTGGTATAATTTTTTTTTAAACTCTCCAAATCCATCTCAAACTCTTATAATTCGTCAGTTGCAATGAATTGTGATACAATTTAACTCTAGAAACAGTAAAAAAGCTGTTTACAGCTTCTAAGCAATGTTTTCACGGTTTTAGCTTGTTTTTTTTTTTTTAGCCTGTTTTGGGACAAAATGGGTATAACTGGTTTTTAAACTCTCCAAATCCATCTCAAACCCTTATAATTAGTTAGTTGCATTGAATTATGAAATATTCTAACCCTAGAAACATTAACAAAGCTTTTTACGGCTTCTCAGCCTTGTTTTCTCGGTTTTAGCATGTTTTGAAACAAAATGGGTATAAGTGTTTTTTAAACTCTTTAAATCCATCACAAACTCTTACAATTAGTCAGTTGCAGTGGATTAAGATACATTTTGACCCTAGAAACACTAACAAAACTGTTTACAGTTTCTAAGCTATGTTTTCTCGGTTTTAGGACAAAATAGGAATAATAGTTTTTTTAACTCTCCAAATCCATCTCAATCTCCTATAATTAGTCATTTACATTGGATTATGATACATTTTAACCCTAGAAACACTAACAAAGCTGTTTACAGCTTCTAAGCCCTGTTTTCTCGATTTTAGCCAGTTTTGGGACAAAATGGGTATAAGTGTTTTTTAAACCCTCCAAATCCATCTCAAACTCTTATAATTAGTCAGTTGCATTGGATTATGATATATTTTAACCCTAGAAACAATAACAAAGCTGTTTACAGTTTCTAACCCCTGTTTTCTCTCTTTTAGCCTGTTTTGAGACAAAATGGGTATAAGTGTTTTTTAAACTCTCCAAATCCATCTCAAACTCTTATAATTAGTCAGTTGCATTGAATTATGATACATTTTAACCCTAGAAAAAGTAACAAAGCTGGTTACAGTTTCTAACCCCTGTTTTCTCAATTTTAGCCAATTTTGGGACAAAATGGGTATAAGTGTTTTTTAAACTCTTCAAATCCACCTTATACTCTTATAATTAGTCAGTTGCATTGGATTGTTATACATTTCAACCCGAGAAACACTAACAAAGCTGTTTAAAGCTTCTAGGCCATGTTTTCTCGGTTTTAGCCTGTTTTGAGACAAAATGGGTATAAGTGTTTTTTAAACTCTTCAAATCCATCTCAAACTCTTATAATTAGTCAGTTGCATTGGATTATGATACATTTTAACCATGAAAACATAAGAAAGCTGTTTTGAGCTTCTAACCCCTTTTTTCTCGGTTTTAGCCTATTTTCTCGGTTTTAGCCTGTTTTGGGACAAAATAGGAAGAAGTGTTTTTTAATCTCTCCAAATCCATCTCAAGCTATTATAATCAGTCATTTACATTGGATTATGATACATTTTAACCCTAGAAACACTAACAAAGCTATTTACAGCTTCTAAGCCCTGTTTTCTCGGTTTTAGCCTGTTTTGAGACAAAATGGGTATAAGTGTTTTTTAAACTCTCCAAATCCATCTCAAACTCATATAATTTGCCAGTTGCATTGGATTGTGATACATTTTAACTATAGAAACACTAACATAGCTGTTTACAGTTTCAAAGCTATGTTTTCTCGGTTTTAGGACAAAATAGGAATAAGTGTTTTTTAAACTCTCCAAATCCATGTCAATGTCCTATAATTAGTCATTTACATTGGATTATGGTACATTTTAACCCTAGAAACACAAACAAAGCTGTTTACAACTTCTAAGCCCTGTTTTCTTGGTTTTAGCCTGTTTTGGGACAAAATAGGTGTAAGTGTTTTTTAAACTCTCCAACTCCATCTCAAACTCTTATAATTTGTCAGTTGCATTGGATTATGATACATTTTAACCCTAGAAACTGTAACAAAGCTGTTTACAGTTTCTAACCCCTGTTTTCTCGGTTTTAGCCTGTTTTGAGACAAAATGGGAATAACTGTTTTTTTAAACTCTCCAAATCCATCTCAAACTCTTATAATTAGTCAGTTGCATTGGATTATGATACATTTTAACCCTAGAAAAGGTAACAAAGCTGGTTACAGCTTCTAACCCCTTTTTCTCAAGTTTAGCCTATTTTGGGACAAAATGGGTATAAGTATTTTTTAAACTCTCCAAATCCATCTCATACTCTTATAATTAGTCAGTTGCATTGGATTGTGATACATTTCAACCCGAGAAACACTAACAAAGCTGTTTAAAGCTTCTAGGCCCTGTTTTCTCGGCTTTAGCCTGTTTTGAGACAAAATGGGTATAAGTGTTTTTTAAACTCTCCAAATCCATCTCAAACTCTTATAATTAGTCAGTTGCATTGGATTGTGATATAATTTAACTCTAGAAACAGTAAAAAAGCTGTTTACAGCTTCTAAGCAATGTTTTCTCGGTTTTAGCCTATTTTCTCGGTTTTTGCCTGTTTTGGGACAAAATAGGAAGAGATGTTTTTTAATCTCTCCAAATCCATCTCAAGCTCTTATAATTAGTCATTTACATTGGATTATGATACTTTTTAACCCTAGAAACACTAACAAAGCTGTTTACAGCTTCTAAGCCCTGTTTTCTCGGTTTTAGCCGGTTTTGAGACAAAATGGGTATAAGTGTTTTTTAAACTCTCCAAATCCATCTCAAACTCATATAATTTGTCAGTTGCATTGGATTGTGATACATTTTAACTATAGAAACATTAACAAAGCTGTTTACAGTTTCAAAGCTATGTTTTCTCGGTTTTAGGACAAAATAGGAATAAGTGTTTTTTTAACTCTCCAAATCCATCTCAATCTCCTATAATTAGTCATTTACATTGGATTAAGGTACATTTTAACCCTAGAAACACTAACAAAGCTGTATACAGCTTCTAAGCCATGTTTTCTCAGTTTTAGCCTGTTTAGGGACAAAATGGGTATAAGTGTTTTTTAAACTCTCCAAATCCATCTCAAACTCTTATAATTAGTCAGTTGCATTGGATTGTGATACATTTCAACCCGTGAAACACTAACAAAGCTGTTTGAAGCTTCTAAGCCCTGTTATCTTGGTTTTAGCCTGTTTTGGGACAAAATTGGTATAATTTTTTTTTAAACTCTCCAAATCCATCTCAAACTCTTATAATTCGTCAGTTGCAATGAATTGTGATACAATTTAACTCTAGAAACAGTAAAAAAGCTGTTTACAGCTTCTAAGCAATGTTTTCACGGTTTTAGCTTGTTTTTTTTTTTTTAGCCTGTTTTGGGACAAAATGGGTATAACTGGTTTTTAAACTCTCCAAATCCATCTCAAACCCTTATAATTAGTTAGTTGCATTGAATTATGAAATATTCTAACCCTAGAAACATTAACAAAGCTTTTTACGGCTTCTCAGCCTTGTTTTCTCGGTTTTAGCATGTTTTGAAACAAAATGGGTATAAGTGTTTTTTAAACTCTTTAAATCCATCACAAACTCTTACAATTAGTCAGTTGCAGTGGATTAAGATACATTTTGACCCTAGAAACACTAACAAAACTGTTTACAGTTTCTAAGCTATGTTTTCTCGGTTTTAGGACAAAATAGGAATAATAGTTTTTTTAACTCTCCAAATCCATCTCAATCTCCTATAATTAGTCATTTACATTGGATTATGATACATTTTAACCCTAGAAACACTAACAAAGCTGTTTACAGCTTCTAAGCCCTGTTTTCTCGATTTTAGCCAGTTTTGGGACAAAATGGGTATAAGTGTTTTTTAAACCCTCCAAATCCATCTCAAACTCTTATAATTAGTCAGTTGCATTGGATTATGATATATTTTAACCCTAGAAACAATAACAAAGCTGTTTACAGCTTCTAACCCCTGTTTTCTCTCTTTTAGCCTGTTTTGAGACAAAATGGGTATAAGTGTTTTTTAAACTCTCAAAATCCATCTAAAACTCTTATAATTAGTCAGTTGCTGAAACAAGAACTTTTTCAAGTATTTACTTATGAATGAATGAATGATGCAATCAAACAAACAAACATAAGTATGAATGATCAGAATGTAATGCAAGGTGTTTTAATTCCCTTATGATATTGTAGCATAAAGGATGTCAATCCATAAAGAGTGTGATATTTAAGCTGTCAAGATGTGATCAATGCATTCAAGTTAAGCCAAATATCAAGTTGATTTGTTTCTAACAACCTAATGACAATAATGAAATGCAATGAACTAAGCAACTTAAGACAATACTAATGCTGAATTAAACTGTAGAACAAGTGCAATAAACAAGACTAAGCAGAATTAACTAATAAGCAGAAGATAACATGAACAGAACAATGCATAAGCAAGAAAGTAAAATGGAGCTCGACCTAGCACTCAGTCGAGTGCATGGTCGAGTGGGAGGTCGAGTTGACAAGCGAATGAACAGAAACAGAGCAAATAATGAAAACAGAGCAAACAACAAGCAATTAACAATACTTAAACAGGGAAATCAATAAACAAAGAAAATCCTAAGGATGGATTCATGGGATGGACTCAAGCTATGGCTATCTAAATTGGTCAACAAACCTCAATCAACAATGAGCTATCTCTAGACAATGATCTTCTAATACATGTTAATCCATTCTCATGACAATAGCAATCAAGCCAAGATACTTCTTAGACCTAGTTCTCACTAGGTATTACATATCAAAGCAGGCATTAAAACCCAGATCATCAATGTCAAAAATCACTTTAAACATCTAATCTCTTAGCATGCTTCATGATAATCTCTAGCATTATCCTTATCTAACAACTTAGACATTGGTGTGATGCTAAGAAGCTTAAGATCTATCCTTACCCTCTCAGTATAAGAATAGCATAGAGCATATCTAATCTAGAACAGATATATAACAATCAAGCTTGACCAATCTAAACAACCATAACCTTTACCCAGACTAATCCATCCCTAAGATCCTAATCCACTAATAAGATCTAAAAATCATCATGAAGAACAAAAACCCGTAAATTAATGAAACTATCATGATTAGAAAGATGAGATAAAGATGAACAATATTGAACAAAGAAGTGAAAGCAAATATTCAACAGATTCAAAGTTATGAAGGTTACAAATCTATGAAAATCTAGAGAAAAGATAAGAGATGATGCAATAAAGTAAAAGAAGCTAAAAATGGCAAAAACTAGGTTATGAGGTGTCTACATGGTCTCCAGGGGCTCTCTCTTCGGCCACAAGTGCCAGTACACATATATATAGTAAAGAGAGAGAAGCCCTAGTTAGCTAGAGGACAAAACAGAGAGGCGGCGGTCAGCTCGACCATGTGCTCGGTCGAGTGTATGGTCGAGTGGTTGGTCCGTCACGTAGCTCGAGTCTTCGATCTGGGATGATATCCGTTCAGTAAAATCGGGATAACTCTTGCACTACACCTCTGATTGCCTTTCCACCATAGGCATTAAAACGTTATCTCAATTTCCTACAACTCTCATGAAGGATGCGGAACCTGAATCACAACGGAAGATCTTCATTTGGATCGATCTTTGAGGAGCTCGTTATGATACCGACCTAGTACTCGACCATGTGCCTGCTCGAGTGCTGTGGTCGAGTTGCCTTGCGAATTGAAACTGACTTTCTTTATGGTGTGGTGAATGAATGATGTATGGAATGAATAGAAGTCAGGGTGTTTCAATTCCCCTTATGCAGTTGCAGTATAAGAGGTGTCAATCCTATCTGAGTGATTGTGAACAATTAGGATGTGCATATGAGTCTAAGTCAAGCCAATTGTAAAGATTGTTTGTCACTAACAATCCTATAATGAAATGCAGAAAGTAAAACTAACTAGAACAAGATACTAAATGCAAACAGAACAGACAAATTAAAGCTATAATGAAACTAGAACAGAAGTAGACACTATGCTGATGAACTAATGCAAGAAAAGTAATGAACAGAAAACTAAGTGAATGCAATGGAAATGAAACAGGAATGAAACAAGACAATCACAAATCATAAACACAAGATCTGGGGATGAACTCGAGCAGCACTCGACCGAGTGTAGGTCGAGTACGTGGTCGAGCTAGCCTAAACGTGAAAACAGAGCAACACAAGAAAAACAGAGCAACACAAGAAAAATAGAGCAATGCAAAAACTAATCAAACAACAAGCAAGCAATGATATTTAGACTAAGATATTAATAAACAAAAAAGGCCTTGAGGAGGGATTCATGGGCTGAGCTAATCATTGTGGTTATCTAACTTGGTCAACAAATCTCAAGCAAACTTTGAGCTGATCTCTAGACATACTATTCTAAGACATGTTTAATCCACTCTCATGGCAAGAAACAATCAAACCTATGCATTTCTAGACTTGTTCTCACAAAGTAAAGAATCTACACAAGCAGGCATTAAGCAATACATCTCAAACCAAACAAGACTTCTAATCTCTTAGCAAGCCTAATGGTAAGCTCTAGATCTAGCCTTATCTATGCTCCTTAGACATTGGTGTGATGCTAAGATGCTTGAAATCAAACCCTACCTTCTCAGATATAGGATCAGCATTAAGAACATCTAGCCTAGAAGAGATCTACAACAATCAAGCTTGACCAAATCAAATAAACCACAAGATCAACCCAGCCTAACCCATCATCAACGTCTTAAGCAAACTACTCACAAGAACACATGGTGAAATATGTCAAAAACCCAGAAAATATTGAAACTTGCATCATTAGAAAGATGAAACAGAGATCTACAATATTGATGAAGAAATAAAACTCGAAATCTTAATATTTTGAAATTTATGAAACAAACAAAATACAAGAATCTAGTCTTTATTTCTTAAACAAGTACAAAATCTAAAATAAAAGAAAGTGCAAAAGGAATAAAATCTAAAAAAGGTAAAAACTAGGTTTTAGACTCTCTAAAAAGCTGGACTCTTTGGTGGCTGCAGGTACAAGGGCCTTATATAGGAGGTGAGGTGGAAGCCCTAAAAATACAAAAAGTCAAAGCAGTCAACGGCTCGGTCAACTCGACCAGTGCTCGGTCGAGTGGCTGGTCGAGCTGGCTTCTCTCGTGCATTCTCCACTCGGTCGAGTCCTTCTCAGCACACGGTCGAGTGGTGGTCGAGTGTGCGGTCGAGTTGGACTCTGGACCTTGATTCTACAGCCTTAACTTTCTTGTTTTCTCCTCAGGATTGCTTCACTTCTCCTCAGCATTGCTTCCATGCTCCTTAAGCTTCAAAATCACCTGTCTATGCATGAAAAGATGCAAATGCAATGCAACTTTACTCTAATGCATGATTAGTCCTAAAGCTACACAATAATGGCCTAAATGGATAGCAAAAGATGCAAAAGTTGTGAATAAACTAAGGGAAAACAAGGTAAATTATATGAACATCACGAATCCACTTCCTGATACTTTCAGTCCTCTTGTTTAGCTCCAGAAATAACACCAAGTCCTTCCTTACCCTTTTAGAGCTCCATAACACCAAATAATACTCCAAATGCACAAATGTATGCAATGCATGATTCTAAACATCCTAAGTGTATATTTGGACATAAATGGCTATAAAACCTAATGAATCATTTCTATATGATGCAAAACATGAACTAAACAAGGTCTTAAATATGGTAAAATATAGTAACATCAGTTGCATTGGAATATGATACATTTTAACCCTAGAAACAGTAACAAAGCTGGTTACAGCTTCTAACCCATGTTTTCTCGGTTTTAGCCTGTTTTGGGACAAAATGGGTATAAGTGTTTTTTAAACTCTCCAAATCCATCTCAAACTCTTATAATATGTTAATTGCATTGGATTGCGATACGTTTTAACTCTAGAAACACTAACAAAGCTGTTTATAGTTTTAATGCTATGTTTTCTCGCTTTTAGCCTGTTTTCTAGGTTTTAGCCTATTTTAGGACAAAATGGTCTTAAACTCTCCAAATCCATCTCAAACTCTTATAATTAGTCAGTTGCATTGGATTATGATACATTTTAACCCTAGAAACAGTAACAAAGCTGGTTACAGCTTCTAACCCCTGTTTTTTCGGTTTTAGCCTGTTTTGGGACAAAATGGGTATAAGTGTTTTTTAAACTCTCCAAATCCATCTCAAACTCTTATAATTAGTTAGTTACATTGGATTGTGATACATTTCAACCCAAGAAACACTAACAAAGCTGTTTAAAGCTTCTAGGCCCTGTTTTCTCGGTTTTAGCCTGATTTGGGACAAAATTGGTATAAGTGTTCTTTAAACTCTCCAAATCCATCTCAAACTCTTATAGTTAGTCAGTTGCATTGGATTGTGATACAATTTAACTCTAGAAACAGTAAAAAAGCTGTTTACAGCTTCTAAGCAATGTTTTCACGGTTTTAGCCTGTTTTTCTTTTTTTTGTTTTAGCCTGTTTTGGGACAAAATGGGTATAACTGGTTTTTAAACTCTCCAAATCCATCTCAAACTCTTATAATTAGTCAGCTGCATTGGAATATGATACATTTTAACCCTAGAAACAGTAACAAAGCTGGTTACAGCTTCTAACCCCTGTTTTCTAAATTTTAGCATGTTTTAAGACAAAATGGGTATAAGTGTTTTTTAAACTCTCCAAATCCATTTCAAACTCATATAATTTTTTTGTTGCATTGGATTGCGATACGTTTTAACTCAAGAAACACTAACAATGCTGTTTCAGCTTCTAAGCAATGTTTTCTCGGTTTTAGCCTGTTTTCTTGGTTTTAGCCTGTCTTGGGACAAAATGGGTATAAGTGTTTTTTAAACTCTCCAAATCCATCTCAAACTCTTATAATTAGTCAGTTGCATTGGACTATGATACATTTTATCCCTAGAAACAGTAACAAAGCTGGTTATAGTTTCTAAGCTATGTTTTCTCGCTTTTAGCATGTTTTCTCGGTTTTAGCCTATTTTGGGATAAAATGGTCTTAAACTCTCCAAATCCATCTTAAACTCTTATAATTAGTCAGTTGCATTGGATAACGATAGATTTTAACCCTAGAAACACTATAAAATCTGTTTACAGCTTCTAAGCCCTATTTTCTCGGTTTTAGCTTGTTTTGGGACAAAATGGGTATAAGTGTTTTTTAAACTCTCCAAATCCATCTCAAACTCTTTTAATTAGTCAGGTGCATTGGATTGTGATACATTTCAAAACGAGAAACACTAACAAAGCTGTTTAAAGCTTCTAAGCTCTGTTTTCTTGTTTTTTGCCTAATTTGGGACAAAATTGTCTTAAACTGTCCAAATCCATCTTAAACTCTTATAATTAGTCAGTTGCATTATGATACATTTAACCCTGGAAACACTAATAAAGCTGTTTACAGCTTCTAAGCCATGTATTCTCCGTTTTAGCCTGTTTTGGGACAAAATGGGTATAAGTCTTTTTTAAACCCTCCAAATCCATCTCAAACTCTTATAATTAGTCAGTTGCATTGAATCGTGATACATTTCAACCCGAGAAACACAAACAAAGCTGTTGAAAGCTTCTAAGCCCTGCTTTCTCGGTTTTAGCTTGTTTTGAGACAAAATGGATATAAGTGTTTTTTAAACTCTCCAAATCCATCTCAAACTCTTATAACTAGTCAGTTGCATTGGATTAGGATATATTCTAACCCTAGAAACATTAACAAAGCTTTTTACAGCTTCTCAGCCTTGTTTTCTCGGTTTTAGCATGTTTTGAAACAAAATGGGTATAAGTGTTTTTTAAACTCTCCAAATCCATCTCAAACTCTTATAATTAGTCAGTTGCAGTGGATTATGATACATTTTAACCCTAAAAACACTAACAAAGCTGTTTACTGTTTCTAAGCTATGTTTTCACGGTTTTAGGACAAAATAGGAATAAGTGTTTTTTAAACACTCCAAATCCATCTCAATCTCCTAGAATTACTCATTTACATTAGATTATGATACATTTTAACCCTGGAAACACTAATAAAGGTGATTACAGCTTCTAAGCCCTGTATTCTCGGTTTTAGCCTGTTTTGGGACAAAATGGGTATAAGTCTTTTTTAAACCCTCCAAATCCATCTCAAACTCTTATAATTAGTCAGTTGCATTGGATTATGATACATCTTAACCCTAGAAACAGTAACAAAGCTGTTTACAGCTTCTAACCCCTGTTTTCTCGGTTTTAACCTGTTTTGAGACAAAATGGGTATAAGTATTTTTTAAACTCTCCAAATCCATCTCAAACTCTTATAATTAGTCAGTTTCATTGGATTATGATACATTTTAACCCTAGAAACAGTAACAAACCTGGTTACAGCTTCTAACCCTGTTTTCTCGGTTTTAGCCTGTTTTGAGACAAAATGGGTATAAGTGTTTTTTAAACTGTCCAAATCCATCTCAAACTCTTATAATTAGTCAGCTGCATTGGAATATGATACATTTTAACCCTAGAAACAGTAACAAAGCTGGTTATAGCTTCTAACCCCTGTTTTCTAAATTTTAGCCTGTTTTAAGACAAAATGGGTAGAAGTGTTTTTTAAACTCTCCAAATCCATCTCAAACTCTTATAATTAGTTAGTTGCATTGGATTGTGATACATTTCAACCCAACAAAAACTCACAAAGCTGTTTAAAGCTTCTAGGCCCTGTTTTCTCGGTTTTATCCTGATTTGGGACAAAATTGGTATAAGTGTTTTTTAAACTCTCCAAATCCATCTCAAACTCTTATAGTTAGTCAGTTGAATTGGATTGTGATACAATTTAGCGCTAGAAACAGTAAAAAAGCTGTTTACAGCTTCTAAGCAATGTTTTCACGGTTTTAGCCTGTTTTTCTTTTTTTTGTTTTAGCCTGTTTTGGGACAAAATGGGTATAACTGGTTTTTAAACTCTCCAAATCCATCTTAAACTCTTATAATTAGTCAGTTGCATTGGAATATGATACAATTTAACCCTAGAAACAGTAACAAAGCTGGTTACAGCTTCTAACCCCTGTTTTCTAAATTTTAGCCTGTTTGAAGACAAAATGGGTATAAGTGTTTTTTAAACTCTCCAAATCCATTTCAAACTCTTATAATTTTTTAGTTGCATTGGATTGCGATACGTTTTAACTCTAGAAACACTAACAATGCTGTTTACAGCTTCTAAGCAATGTTTCTCGGTTTTAGCCTGTTTTCTTGGTTTTAGCCTGTCTTGGGACAAAATGGGTATAAGTGTTTTTTAAACTCTCCAAATCCATCTCAAACACTTATAATTAGTCAGTTGCATTGTACTATGATACATTTTAACCCTAGAAACAGTAACAAAGCTGGTTATAGTTTCTAAGCTATGTTTTCTCGCTTTTAGCCTGTTTTCTCGGTTTTAACCTATTTTGGGACAAAATGGTCTTAAACTCTCCAAATCCATCTTAAACTCTTATAATTAGTCAGTTGCATTGGATTACGATACATTTTATCCCTAGAAACACTATAAAATCTGTTTACAGCTTCTAAGCCCTATTTTCTCGGTTTTAGCTTGTTTTGGGACAAAACGGGTATAAGTGTTTTTTAAACACTCCAAATCCATCTCAAACTCTTTAAATTAGTCAGGTGCATTGGGTTTTGATACATTTCAACCCGAGAAACACTAACAAAGCTGTTTAAAGCTTCTAAGCCCTGTTTTCTTGTTTTTCGCCTAATTTGGGACAAAATGGTCTTAAACTCTCCAAATCCATCTTAAACTCTTATAATTAGTCAGTTGCATTATGATACATTTTAACCCTAGAAACACTAACAAAGCTGTTTACAGCTTCAAAGCCCTGTTTTCTCGGTTTTAGCCTGTTTTGGGACAAAATGTGTATAAGTCTTTTTTAAACCCTCCAAATCCATCTCAAACTCTTATAATTAGTCAGTTGCATTGGATTATGATACATCTTAACCCTAGAAACAGTAACAAAGCTGTTTACAGCTTCTAACCCCTGTTTTCTCGGTTTTAGCCTGTTTTGAGACAAAATGGGTATAAGTATTTTTTAAACTCTCCAAATCCATCTCAAACTCTTATAATTAGTCAGTTGCATTGGATTATGATACATTTTAACCCTAGAAACAGTAACAAAGCTGGTTACAACTTCTAACCCCGTTTTCTCGGTTTTAGCCTGTTTTGAGACAAAATGGGTATAAGTGTTTTTTAAACTGTCCAAATCCATCTCAAACTCTTATAATTAGTCAGCTGCATTGGAATATGATACATTTTAACACTAGAAACAGTAACAAAGCTGGTTACAGCTTCTAACCCCTGTTTTCTAAATTTTAGCCTGTTTTAAGACAAAATGGGTATAAGTGTTTTTTAAACTCTCCAAATCCATCTCAAACTCTTATAATTAGTTAGTTGCATTGGATTGTGATACATTTCAACCCAACAAAAACTCACAAAACTGTTTAAAGCTTCTAGGCCCTGTTTTCTCGGTTTTATCCTGATTTGGGACAAAATTGGTATAAGTGTTTTTTTAAACTCTCCAAATCCATCTCAAACTCTTATAGTTAGTCAGTTGCATTGGATTGTGATACAATTTAACTCTAGAAATAGTAAAAAAGCTGTTTACAGCTTCTAAGCAATGTTTTCACGGTTTTAGCCTGTTTTTCTTTTTTTTTTGTTTTAGCCTGTTTTGGGACAAAATGGGTATAACTGGTTTTTAAACTCTCCAAATCCATCTCAAACTCTTATAATTAGTCAGTTGCATTGGAATATGATACAATTTAACCCTAAAAACAGTAACAAAGCTGGTTACAGCTTCTAACCCCTGTTTTCTAAATTTTAGTCTGTTTGAAAACAAAATGGGTATAAGTGTTTTTTAAACTCTCCAAATCCATTTCAAACTCTTATAATTTTTTAGTTGCATTGGATTGCGATACGTTTGAACTCTAGAAACACTAACAATGCTGTTTACAGCTTCTAAGCAATGTTTTCTCGGTTTTAGCCTGTTTTCTTGGTTTTAGCCTGTCTTGGGACAAAATGGGTATAAGTGTTTTTTAAACTCTCCAAATCCATCTCAAACTCTTATAATTAGTCAGTTGCATTGTACTATGATACATTTTAACCCTAGAAACAGTAACAAAGCTGGTTATAGTTTCTAAGCTATGTTTTCTCGCTTTTAGCCTGTTTTCTCGGTTTTAACCTATTTTGGGACAAAATGTTCTTAAACTCTCTAAATCCATCTTAAACTCTTATAATTAGTCAGTTGCATTGGATTACGATACATTTTAACCCTAGAAACACTATAAAATCTGTTTACAGCTTCTAAGCCCTATTTTCTCGGTTTTAGCTTGTTTTGGGACAAAATGGGTAGAAGTGTTTTTTAAACTCTCCAAATCCATCTCAAACTCTTATAATTAGTTAGTTGCATTGGATTGTGATACATTTCAACCCAAGAAACACTAACAAAGCTGTTTAAAGCTTCTAGGCCCTGTTTTCTCGGTTTTAGCCTGATTTGGGACAAAATTGGTATAAGTGTTTTTTAAACTCTCCAAATCCATCTCAAACTCTTATAGTTAGTCAGTTGCATTGGATTGTGATACAATTTAACTATAGAAACAGTAAAAAAGCTGTTTACAGCTTCTAAGCAATGTTTTCACGGTTTTACCCTGTTTTTCTTTTTTTTGTTTTAGCCTGTTTTGGGACAAAATGGGTATAACTGGTTTTTAAACTCTCCAAATCCATCTCAAACTCTTATAATTAGTCAGTTGCATTGGAATATGATACAATTTAACCCTAGAAACAGTAACAAAGCTGGTTATAGCTTCTAACCCCTGTTTTCTAAATTTTAGCCTGTTTTAAGACAAAATGGGTATAAGTGTTTTTTAAACTCTCCAAATCCATTTCAAACTCTTATAATTTTTTAGTTGCATTGGATTGCAATACGATTTAACCCTAGAAACACTAAAAATGCTGTTTACAGCTTCTAAGCAATGTTTTCTCGGTTTTAGCCTGTTTTCTTGGTTTTAGCCTATCTTGGGACAAAATGGGTATAAGTGTTTTTTAAACTCTTATAATTAGTCAGTTGCATTGTACTATGATACATTTTAACCCTAGAAACAGTAACAAAGCTGGTTATAGTTTCTAAGTTATGTTTTCTCGCTTTTAGCCTGTTTTCTCGGTTTTAACCTATTTTGGGAAAAATGGTCTTAAACTCTCCAAATCCATCTTAAACTCTTATAATTAGTCAGTTGCATTGGATTACGATACATTTTAACCCTAGAAACACTATAAAATCTGTTTACAGCTTCTAAGCCCTATTTTCTCGGTTTTAGCTTGTTTTGGGACAAAATGGGTATAAGTGTTTTTTAAACTCTCCAAATCCATCTCAAACTCTTTTAATTAGTCAGGTGCATTGGATTATGATACATTTCAACCCGAGAAACACTAACAAAGCTGTTTAAAGCTTCTAAGCCCTGTGTTCTTGTTTTTTGCCTAATTTGGGACAAAATGGTCTTAAACTGTCCAAATCCATCTTAAACTCTTATAATTAGTCAGTTGCATTATGATACATTTAACCCTGGAAACACTAATAAAGCTGTTTACAGCTTCTAAGCCCTATATTCTCGGTTTTAGCCTGTTTTGGGACAAAATGGGTATAAGTCTTTTTTAAACCCTCCAAATCCATCTCAAACTCTTATAATTAGTCAGTTGCATTGAATTGTGATACATTTCAACCCGAGAAACACAAACAAAGCTGTTGAAAGCTTCTAAGCCCTGCTTTGTTGGTTTTAGCTTGTTTTGAGACAAAATGGATATAAGTGTTTTTTAAACTCTCCAAATCCATCTCAAACTCTTATAATTAGTCAGTTGCATTGGATTGTGATACACTTTAACTCTAGAAACAGTAAAAAAGCTGTTTACAGCTTCTAAGCAATGTTTTCACGGTTTTAGGCTGTCTTTTTTTGTTTTAGCCTGTTTTCGGACAAAATGGGTATAACTGGTTTTTAAACTCTCCAAATCCATCTCAAACTCTTATAACTAGTCAGTTGCATTGGATTATGATACATTCTAACCCTAGAAACATTAACAAAGCTTTTTACAGCTTCTCAGCCTTGTTTTCTCGGTTTTAGCATGTTTTGAAACAAAATGGGTATAAGTGTTTTTTAAACTCTCCAAATCCATCTCAAACTCCTATAATTAGTCAGTTGCAGTGGATTATGATACATTTTAACCCTAGAAACACTAACAAAGCTGTTTACAGCTTCTAAGCCCTGTTTTCTCGGTTTTAGCCTGTTTTGGGACAAAATGGGTGTAAGTCTTTTTTAAACCCTCCAAATCCATCTCAAACTCTTATAATTAGTCAGTTGCATTGGATTATGATACATCTTAACCCTAGAAACAGTAACAAAGCTGTTTACAGCTTCTAACCCCTGTTTTCTCGGTTTTAGCCTGTTTTGAGACAAAATGGGTATATGTATTTTTTAAACTCTCCAAATCCATCTCAGACTCTTATAATTAGTCAGTTGCATTGGATTATGATACATTTTAACCCTAGAAACAGTAACAAAGTGTAATTTGGGATCATGATCACCATGACCGTACAGCCACCATCCGTACAACCTTGTCCGTACAAGTTGACCTATGGGCCGTCCGTACAAGTGAAGATATAACCTTGTCCAGCCCATGAAGAAGAGAACCCTAATAACCTCCATTGTGTCTAGAAGCTTCCCTTTGTAGCCGTTATAGCCGTTGGAGATCGAGTGCAAGTGGGCGGCCAAGGGAGTCACATGTTGGTCTAAGGAAGGAAGTCACTATCAATCATGAAATCTGTGTATAGCATCTTGTAGGAATATACTGATTCTCTTTGTCTATATTTAGGATGTAACTAGGAACCTTTTTGAGTAAGAAGTTGAATTCTTCTTCTATACTCTCTCTTACACTCCTACTCACTCACACAACCCTAAACTGCAAACTGCTTCTCTTTCACTATATCTTCTTCTCTTATCTTCTTCTTGAATCTAAACTTACATGGTATCAGAGCTATTTCGCTCCTAAGTCTTAACTTCTCACCCACCTTATACTTCCGCTTCATATCTCTCTTCATTCTCGTTCCGACTTGAAAGTCATTCCTCTTTAACCGTTGGATAATAGCATTGACCAGCGGACACAACTCCATGGAAGGCACCAAGACCCTGATTGTTCCAGTTACTCTCAAAGGAGAGAACTACTTGTTGTGGGCAAGGACCACAAAGACGGCTCTATGCGGCCGAGGGCTTTGGACCCATATTACATCAAGTGAAGCTCCAAAAGGAGAGCCAACCGAAGACGGCAAAGCTGTAGCCGCAAGTGGTGAAGAAAAATGGTTTCAAGAGGACCAAAGTGTTCTAACCATCATACAAAACTCTCTCGATGCTCCAATACTCGAGGCCTACTCGTATTGTGAAACGGCCAAGGATCTATGGGATACCTTGAAGAATGTTTTTGGTAACACTACCAACCTAAATCGAGTATTTGAGATCAAGAGAGCCATCAACAACCTAAGCCAAGAAGACATGGAGTTCACCAAACACTTTGGGAAGTTTCTGTCCCTTTGGGCAGAGCTTGAGATGCTTAGGCCGGCTACACTTGATCCGGCCATCTTGAACGAGAGGCGCGAGCAAGACAAGGTGTTCGGCCTCCTCCTCACGCTAAACCCATCCTACAACGACCTCATCAAGCACATATTGAGGTCAGACAAGCTCCCTAGCCTAGAGGACGTGTGCAGCCAGATTCAAAAGGAACATGGGTCCATGGGGCTGTTTGGAAGCAAGGGGGAGATTATAACCGCTAACAAGGCTGATGGAGCAACCGCAAACAAGGGCTACTACCGAGGTGACGACAAGAACCCTCCAGTATGCAACCATTGTAAGAAGCCGAGCCACTTCAAGAATCAGTGTTGGATTCTCCACCCACATCTCCGAACCAACCGATCTATGAACAACCGTGGGGCACCAAGAGCTCATCAAGCGACTGTGGAGCCACCAAGCGCCGAGGCAAACCCACGAGAGTCTGACCTGAACGGAACTGCCCTAGCAGCCAACACTGACCTTGTGAGGAAGTCTGACCTCGACGCCCTCATTAAGGCCCTAAAAGAAAACTCCGGTAACTCCTATCTTGCTCTAAATCAAGCTAAACCGCTTATAGTTGATTCTGGTGCATCACATCATATGATTAGTGATTCTAGGTTGATTAGTGATATTAAACCTGCTAATGGTAATGTTGTGATAGCTAATGGTGAAAAGGTACCAGTTAAGGGCATAGGAAATTTGAAATTGTTTGATAAGGACACTAAAGCCTTGTATATGCCAAATTTCACATCTAACTTACTCTCAGTTAAGAGGGCCACCAGTGATTTAAATTGTTATGCAATATTTGGTCCTAACAAGGTTCATTTTCAGGATATTGAGACAAGTAAAGTTCTTGGCCAAGGAGGTTCCAAGGATGACCTTTATGTGCTTGAGGACTTGAACCTATCTTCTTCTTCTGTATCTTGTTTTAAGTCGGCTATTAGTAAACCTAGTGATTCTATTTTACATGCTAGGCTAGGACATCCTCATACTAGAGCTTTAAATCTGATGTTTCCTAATATTTCTTTTAAAAATGATGAGTGTGAGGCTTGTATTCTTGGTAAACATTGCAAATCTGTTTTTCCTAAGTCTATTACTATTTATGAAAATTGTTTTGATTTGGTTCATTCTGATGTTTGGACATCACCTTGTCTATCTAGAGAAAATCAAAAGTATTTTGTCACTTTTATTGATGAGAAGTCTAAATATACCTGGTTAACTCTTTTACCTACTAAGGATAGAGTCCTTGAAGCTTTTATTAGTTTTCAAAAGTATGTAACTAACCATTACAATGCTAAGATCAAAATCTTAAGGTCAGACAATGGTGGTGAATATACTAGTCATGCCTTCAAACAACACTTGACCAACCATGGAATTATTCATCAAACCAGCTGTCCTTATACTCCACAACAAAATGGTGTGGCTGAACGAAAGAACAGACATCTAATGGAAGTCGCCCGCTCCATGATGTTTCACACCAACATTCCTCGGAGGTTTTGGGGAGACGCGGCACTTGCAGCCTGCTACCTCATTAACCGGATTCCTACAAAGATCCTACATGATCTCTCGCGGTATTGAACAATGATAAACCTACATTTGATCACTTACGAGTATTTGGGTGTACTTGCTTTGTGTTGAGACCAGGTGAGTTACGCGATAAACTTGAGGCCAAAAGCACCAAAGCAATGTTCATCGGCTATTCGACTACACAAAAGGGGTATAAATGCTATGATCATGAAGCCAAAAGGGTTGTAGTCTCTCGGGATGTGAAGTTCTTGGAGTCTCAAGGGTACTATAGTAAGAAAAATTGGGAAGACCTACGAGACTTATCAAACTCTGCATCCGATCGGGCAATGAACCTCCGGATCATCCTCGAACGGCTAGGTGCCTCAAACGATTGGGACGCCCCCATTTCACCCGAGCCAAATCAACCAGTAGAGCCTGAGCCACCTATAGACAGCAGCCCCAACGAGTCTACCAACCAATCCACACCACTGGATCCATCCGATCATGAAATGGCTCACCCAGAGAATCTTGAGGATGAGGTTCATCTGGAAGAAACCAGTGTGCAACATGACAGTGACGATGAAGATGATGGCCGTGAGGAAGCTATCCCCTTGAGACGTAGCCAAAGACTCAAGTTCCCACCATCTCACTGGCAAAACACGCGAGTGTACTACAACAATGCTGCCGTAGCTCACCCGATTCAAGCCATGTGCACGTTAGCCCATTTACCGGAAGAACACCAAGTCTTTCTCACTCAAGTTGATAGCCACTGGATCCCACAAACGTATGAGGAAGCTAAAGACCACAAGGTATGGCGTGATGCCGTTCAAGACGAACGAGTGGCCATGGAGAAAAACCACACGTGGGACGAGATTGACCTACCCAAAGGAAAGAAGGCAGTGACGTCCAAATGGATCTTCACGATCAAATATCGAAGTAACGGGGAGATCGAACGGTACAAAGCTCGTCTTGTAGCAAGAGGCTTCACGCAAACGTACGGGGAGGACTATCAGGATACGTTTGCCCCGGTAGCCAAACTACACACGGTCCGTGTAGTTCTCTCTTTGGCCGTCAACCTGAAATGGGAGCTGTGGCAGATGGACGTGAAGAATGCGTTCCTACAAGGCGAACTGGAAGAAGAAGTATACATGAGACCACCACCGGGCCTAGAGGACGCGGTTAGTCCTGGCATGGTATTCAAACTCAACAAAGCGATCTATGGCCTGAAGCAATCGCCAAGGGCGTGGTACCACAAACTAAGCTCAACCTTGACCAAGCGTGGATTCAGGAGATCAGAATCTGACCACACTCTTTTCACATACCCAAGTGACCAAGGTATCATTGTCATTCTTGTATATGTTGATGACATAATCATATCCGGGAATGACACGGTAGGGATTCAAGAAACTAAGGCATATTTAAAGTCAGTTTTTGATATTAAGGACCTTGGTGAGTTGAAATATTTCCTAGGGATAGAAGTGTGTCGCTCGGAAGAGGGATTATACCTATCTCAAAGAAACTATGCTATTGACCTCTTGAATGAAGTAGGAAAGCTCGGATATAGACCGGTCGCTACACCATTGGACGAGAACTACAAGGTTTGCCGTGAGGGGAAGCCCGAGGACCAACCGTTCAAGAATGTGACACAATATAGGCGGTTGGTTGGTAAGCTTATTTACTTGACCATCACTAGACCCGATATTTGTTTTGCTATGAACCAGGCTAGTTAACATATGCAAGCTCCAAAGGTGCACCACTGGAACATAGTCAACCGGATTCTCAAGTACATTAAAGGAACGCCGGGCCAAGGAATATGGATGGGGTGCAATAACAACACGGAGCTCGTGGGATATTGTGACGCGGACTATGCTGGAGACAAAGAAGACCGCAGATCAACCAGCGGCTACTGCACCTTCCTTGGAGGCAACCTAGTAACATGGAAAAGCAAGAAACAGAAGGTAGTGTCTCTATCAAGCGCCGAATCCGAGTATAGAGCGATGCGCAAGCTGACTACAGAATTGATGTGGCTCAAGAACCTACTCAAAGATCTTGGAGTCGACATTATGAAGCCGATCACAATGCACTGTGATAATGAAGAAGCTATTCACATTGCAACCAACTCAGTGTTTCACGAGAGAACCAAGCACATTGAAGTTGATTGCCACAAAGTCCGAGAGCAAATCCAACTAGGCGTAATCCTTCCGTGCCATACCGAGAGCTCCAAGCAGCTAGCCGATGTTTTCACCAAGGCGGCCAGCCCTCAAGTGTGTGAGTACATACACTCAAAGCTTGGACTCATGGACCTCACCAAACCTTGAGATCCTACACTCTTTTTCCCTTAAGTATAGTTTTTCCCAAGAGGTTTTCTATACTAAGGTTTTTAATGAGGTAGGTGATCAATGGTTCAAGCTTGTGTCATAGGATCCAATGACTAAGCTTGAAAGGGAGTGTAATTTGGGATCATGATCACCATGACCGTACAGCCACCATCCGTACAACCTTGTCCGTACAAGTTGACCTATGGGCCATCCGTACAAGTGAAGATATAACCTTGTCCAGCCCATGAAGAAGAGAACCCTAATAACCTCCATTGTGTCTAGAAGCTTCCCTTTGTAGCCGTTATAGCCGTTGGAGATCGAGTGCAAGTGGGCGGCCAAGGAAGTCACATGTTGGTCTAAGGAAGGAAGTCACTATCAATCATGAAATCTGTGTATAGCATCTTGTAGGAATATACTGATTCTCTTTGTCTATATTTAGGATGTAACTAGGAACCTTTTTGAGTAAGAAGTTGAATTCTTCTTCTATACTCTCTCTTACACTCCTACTCACTCACACAACCCTAAACCGCAAACTGCTTCTCCTTCACTATATCTTCTTCTCTTATCTTCTTCTTGAATCTAAACTTACACAAAGCTGGTTACAGCTTCTAACCCCTGTTTTCTCGGTTTTAGCCTGTTTTGAGACAAAATGGGTATAAGTGTTTTTTAAACTCTCCAAATCCATCTCAAACTCTTATAATTAGTCAGTTGCATTGGAATATGATACATTTTAACCCTAGAAACAGTAACAAAGCTGGTTACAGCTTCTAACCCCTGTTTTCTAAATTTTAGCCTGTTTTAAGACAAAATGGGTATAAGTGTTTTTTAAACTCTCCAAATCCATCTCAAACTCTTATAATTAGTTAGTTGCATTGGATTGTGATACATTTCAACCCAAGAAACACTAACAAAGCTGTTTAAAGCTTCTAAGCCCTGTTTTCTTGTTTTTTGCCTAATTTGGGACAAAATGGTCTTAAACTCTCCAAATCCATCTTAAACTCTTATAATTAGTCAGTTGCATTATGATACATTTAACCATGGAAACACTAATAAAGCTGTTTACAGCTTCTAAGCCCTGTATTCTCGGTTTTAGCCTGTTTTGGGACAAAATGGGTATAAGTCTTTTTTAAAGCCTCCAAATCCATCTCAAACTCTTATAATTAGTCAGTTGCATTGGATTATGATACATCTTAACCCTAGAAACAGTAACAAAGCAGTTTACAGCTTCTAACCCCTGTTTTCTCGGTTTTAGCCTGTTTTGAGACAAAATGGGTATAAGTATTTTTTAAACTCTCCAAATCCATCTCAAACTCTTATAATTAGTCAGTTGCATTGGATTATGATACATTTTAACCCTAGAAACAGTAACAAAGCTGGTTACAGCTTCTAACCCTGTTTTCTCGGTTTTAGCCTCTTTTGAGACAAAATGGGTATAAGTGTTTTTTAAACTGTCCAAATCCATCTCAAACTCTTATAATTAGTCAGCTGCATTGGAATATGATACATTTTAACCCTAGAAACAGTAACAAAGCTGGTTACAGCTTCTAACCCCTGTTTTCTCATTTTTAGCCTGTTTTAAGACAAAATGGGTATAAGTGTTTTTTAAACTCTCCAAATCCATCTCAAACTCTTATAATTAGTTAGTTGCATTGGATTGTGATACATTTCAACCCAAGAAACACTAACAAAGCTGTTTAAAGCTTCAAGGCCCTGTTTTCTCGGTTTTAGCCTGATTTGGGACAAAATTGGTATAAGTGTTTTTTAAACTCTCCAAATCCATCTCAAACTCTTATAGTTAGTCAGTTGCATTGGATTGTGATACAATTTAACTCTAGAAACAGTAAAAAAGCTGTTTACAGCTTCTTAACAATGTTTTCACGGTTTTAGCCTGTTTTTCTTTTTTTTTGTTTTAGCCTGTTTTGGGACAAAATGGGTATAACTGGTTTTTAAACTCTCCAAATCCATATTAAACTCTTATAATTAGTCAGTTGCATTGGAATATGATACAATTTAACCCTAGAAACAGTAACAAAGCTGGTTACAGCTTCTAACCCCTGTTTTCTTGTTTTTTGCCTAATTTGGGACAAAATGGTCTTAAACTGTCCAAATCCATCTTAAACTCTTATAATTAGTCAGTTGCATTATGATACATTGAACCCTGGAAACACTAATAAAGCTGTTTACAGCTTCTAAGCCCTGTATTCTCAGTTTTAGCCTGTTTTGGGACAAAATGGGTATAAGTCTTTTTTAAACCCTCCAAATCCATCTCAAACTCTTATAATTAGTCAGTTGCATTGAATTGTGATACATTTCAACCCGAGAAACACAAACAAAGCTGTTGAAAGCTTCTAATCCCTGCTTTCTCGGTTTTAGCTTGTTTTGAGACAAAATGGATATAAGTGTTTTTTAAACTCTCCAAATCCATCTCAAACTCTTATAATTAGTCAGTTGCATTGGATTGTGATACAATTTAACTCTAGAAACAGTAAAAAAGCTGTTTACAGCTTCTAAGCAATGTTTTCACGGTTTTAGGCTGTCTTTTTTTGTTTTAGCCTGTTTTCGGACAAAATGGGTATAAGTGTTTTTTAAACTCTCCAAATCCATCTCAAACTCCTATAATTAGTCAGTTGCAGTGGATTATGATACATTTTAACCCTAGAAACACTAACAAAGCTGTTTACAGCTTCTAAGCCCTGTTTTCTCGGTTTTAGCCTGTTTTGGGACAAAATGGGTGTAAGTCTTTTTTAAACCCTCCAAATCCATCTCAAACTCTTATAATTAGTCAGTTGCATTGGATTATGATACATCTTAACCCTAGAAACAGTAACAAAGCTGTTTACAGCTTCTAACCCCTGTTTTCTCGGTTTTAGCCTGTTTTGAGACAAAATGGGTATATGTATTTTTTAAACTCTCCAAATCCATTTCAAACTCTTATAATTTTTTAGTTGCATTGGATTGCGATACGTTTTCACTCTAGAAACACTAACAAAGCTGTTTACAGCTTCTAAGCAATGTTTTCTCGGTTTTAGCCTGTTTTCTTGGTTTTAGCCTGTCTTGGGACAAAATGGGTATAAGTGTTTTTTAAACTCTCCAAATCCATCTCAAACTCTTATAATTAGTCAGTTGCATTGGAGTATGATACATTTTAACCCTAGAAACAGTAACAAAGCTGGTTATAGTTTCTAAGCTATGTTTTCTCGCTTTTAGCCTGTTTTTTTAGGTTTTAGCCTATTTTGGGACAAAATGGTCTTAAACTCTCCAAATCGATCTTAAACTCTTATAATTAGTTAGTTGCATTGGATTATGATACATTTTAACCCTAGAAACACTATAAAATCTGTTTACAGCTTCTAACCCCTATTTTCTCGGTTTTAGCTTGTTTTGGGACAAAATGGGTATAAGTGTTTTTTAAACTCTCCAAATCCATCTCAAACTCTTTTAATTAGTCAAGTGCATTGTATTGTGATACATTTCAACCCGAGAAACACTAACAAAGCTGTTTAAAGCTTCTAAGCCCTGTTTTCTTGGTTTTTGCCTATTTTGGGACAAAATGGTCTTAAACTCTCCAAATCCATCTTAAACTCTTATAATTAGTGAGTTGCATTATGATACATTTAACCCTAGAAACACTAATAAAGCTGTTTACAGCTTCTAAGCCATGTATTCTTGGTTTTAGCCCGTTTTGGGACAAAACGGGTAGAAGTCTTTTTGAAACCCTACAAATCCATCTCAAACTCTTATAATTAGTCAGTTGCATTGGATTGTGATACATTTCAACCCGAGAAACACAAACAAAGCTGTTGAAAGCTTCTAAGCCCTGCTTTCTCGGGTTTAGCTTGTTTTGAGACAAAATGGATATAAGTGTTTTTTAAACTCTCCAAATCCATCTCAAACTCTTATAATTAGTCAGTTGCATTGGATTGTGATACAATTTAACTCTAGAAACAGTAAAAAAGCTGTTTACAGCTTCTAAGCAATGTTTTCACGGTTTTAGGCTGTCTTTTTTTGTTTTAGCCTGTTTTCGGACAAAATGGGTATAAGTGTTTTTTAAACTCTCCAAATCCATCTCAAACTCCTATAATTAGTCAGTTGCAGTGGATTATGATACATTTTAACCCTAGAAACACTAACAAAGCTGTTTACAGCTTCTAAGCCCTGTTTTCTCGGTTTTAGCCTGTTTTGGGACAAAATGGGTGTAAGTCTTTTTTAAACCCTCCAAATCCATCTCAAACTCTTATAATTAGTCAGTTGCATTGGATTATGATACATCTTAACCCTAGAAACAGTAACAAAGCTGTTTACAGCTTCTAACCCCTGTTTTCTCGGTTTTAGCCTGTTTTGAGACAAAATGGGTATATGTATTTTTTAAACTCTCCAAATCCATTTCAAACTCTTATAATTTTTTAGTTGCATTGGATTGCGATACGTTTTCACTCTAGAAACACTAACAAAGCTGTTTACAGCTTCTAAGCAATGTTTTCTCGGTTTTAGCCTGTTTTCTTGGTTTTAGCATGTCTTGGGACAAAATGGGTATAAGTGTTTTTTAAACTCTCCAAATCCATCTCAAACTCTTATAATTAGTCAGTTGCATTGGAGTATGATACATTTTAACCCTAGAAACAGTAACAAAGCTGGTTATAGTTTCTAAGCTATGTTTTCTCGCTTTTAGCCTGTTTTTTTAGGTTTTAGCCTATTTTGGGACAAAATGGTCTTAAACTCTCCAAATCGATCTTAAACTCTTATAATTAGTTAGTTGCATTGGATTATGATACATTTTAACCCTAGAAACACTATAAAATCTGTTTACAGCTTCTAAGCCCTATTTTCTCGGTTTTAGCTTGTTTTGGGACAAAATGGGTATAAGTGTTTTTTAAACTCTCCAAATCCATCTCAAACTCTTTTAATTAGTCAAGTGCATTGTATTGTGATACATTTCAACCCGAGAAACACTAACAAAGCTGTTTAAAGCTTCTAAGCCCTGTTTTCTTGGTTTTTGCCTATTTTGGGACAAAATGGTCTTAAACTCTCCAAATCCATCTTAAACTCTTATAATTAGTGAGTTGCATTATGATACATTTAACCCTAGAAACACTAATAAAGCTGTTTACAGCTTCTAAGCCATGTATTCTTGGTTTTAGCCCGTTTTGGGACAAAACGGGTAGAAGTCTTTTTGAAACCCTACAAATCCATCTCAAACTCTTATAATTAGTCAGTTGCATTGGATTGTGATACATTTCAACCCGAGAAACACAAACAAAGCTGTTGAAAGCTTCTAAGCCCTGCTTTCTCGGGTTTAGCTTGTTTTGAGACAAAATGGATATAAGTGTTTTTTAAACTCTCCAAATCCATCTCAAACTCTTATAATTAGTCAGTTGCATTGGATTGTGATACAATTTAACTCTTGAAACAGTAAAAAAGCTGTTTACAGCTTCTAAGAAATGTTTTCACGGTTTTAGGCTGTTTTTTTCTGTTTTAGCCTGTTTCCGGACAAAATGGGTATAACTGGTTTTTAAACTCTCCAAATCCATCTCAAACTCTTATAATTAGTCAGTTGCATTGGATTATGATACATTTTAACCCAAGAAACAGTAACAAAGCTGTTTACAGCTTCTAACCCCTGTTTTCTCGGTTTTAGTCTGTTTAAAAACAAAATGGGTATAAGTGTTTTTTAAACTCTCCAAATCCATCTCAAACTCTTATAATTAGTCAGTTGCATTGGATTATGATACATTTTAACCCTAGAAACAGTAACAAAGCTGGTTACAGCTTCTAACCCCTGTTTTTCGGTTTTAGCCTGTTTTGAGACAAAATGGGTATAAGTGTTTTTTAAACTCTCCAATTCCATCTCAAACACTTATAATTAGTCAGTTGCATTGGAATATGATACATTTTAACCCTAGAAATAGTAACATTGATTCGAAGCAGTAAACAGCTCTGTTACAGTTTCTAGGGTCAGAATGTGTGACAATCCAATGCATTTGACTAATTGTAAGAGTACGGGATGAATTTGGAGTGTTTAGACAACACTTAATCCAGTTTTATCCCAAAACAGGCTAAAAGCGAGAAAACAGGCTAAAACCGAGAGAAAACATTGATTCGAAGCAGTAAAAAGCTATGTTACTCTTACTAGGGTCAAAATACGTAGCAATCCAATGCATTTGACTAATTATAAGAATTCTGGTTGAATTTGGAGTGTTTAGACACCACTTTTACTCATTTTGTCCCGAAATAGGCTAAAACCGAGAAAACATTGATTCAAAGCAGTAAACAGCTATGTTACTCTTTATATGGTCAAAATATGTAACAATCCAATGCATTTGACTAACTATAAGAGTTCGGGTTGAATTTGGAGTGTTTAGACACCACTTTTACCCATTTTGTTCCGAAACAGGCTAAAACCAAAAAAACATTGATTCTAAGTAGTAAAAAGCGTTGTTACTGTTTCTAGGGTCAGAATGTGTGACATTACAATGCATTTGACTAGTTGTAAGAGTTCAGAATGAATTTGGAGTGTTTAGACGACACTTAAACCCGTTTTATCCCAAAACAGGCTTAAACCGAGAAAACAGGCTAAAACCGACAGAAAACATTGATTTGAAGCAGTAAGCAGCTATGTTACTCTTTCTAGGGTCAAAATATGTAATAATCCAATGCATCTGACTAATTATAAGAGTTCGGGTTGAATATGGAGTGTTTAGACACCACTTTTACCCATTTTGTCCCGAAACAGGCTAAAACCAAGAAAACATTGATTCTAAACAGTAAAAAGCATTGTTACTGTTTCTAGGGTCGGAATGTGTGACATACCAATGAATTTGACTAATTGTAAGAGTTTGGGATGAATTTGGAGTGTTTAGACAACACTTAAACCCGTTTTATCCCAAAAAAGGCTTAAACCGAGAAAACAGGCTAAAACCAGGATAAAACATTGATTCGAAGAAGTAACAGCTATGTTACTCTTTCTAGGGTCAAAATATTTAACAATCCAATGCATTTGACTAATTATAAGAGTTCGGGTTGAATTTGGAGTGTTTAGATACCACTTTTACTCTTTTTGTCCCGAAACAGTCTAAAACCGAGAAAACATTGATTCGAAGCAGTAAACAGCTCTGTTGCAGGTTCTAGGGACAGAATGTGTGACATTCCAATGCATTTGACAAATTGTAATAGTTGGGGATGAATTTGGAGTGTTTAGACAACATTTAATCCCGTTTTATCCCAAAATAGGCTAAAAGCAAGAAAACAGGCTAAAACCGAGAGAAAACATTGATTCGATGCAGTAAACAGCTATGTTACTCTTTCTAGGGTCAAAATATGTAACAACCCAATGCATTTGACAAATTTTAAGAGTTCGAGTTGAATTTGGTGTGTTTAGACACCACTTATACCCATTTTGTCCCGAAACAGGCTAAAACCGAGAAAACATTGATTCTAAGGAGTAAACAGTGTTGTTACTGTTTCTAGAGTAAGAATGTGTGACATTCCAATGCATTTGACTAATTGTAAAAGTTCGGGATGAGTTTGGAGTGTTTAGACAACACTTAAACCCATTTTATCCTAAAACAGGCTTAAACCGAGAAAACATGCTACAACCAAGAGAAAACATTGATTTGAAGCAGTAAACAGCTATGTAACTCTTCCTAGGGTCAAAATATGAAACAATCCAATGCATCTGACAAATTATAAGAGTTCGGGTTGAATTTGGAGTGTTTAGACACCACTTTTACCCATTTTGTCCCGGAACAGGCTAAAACCAAGAAAACATTGATTCTAAACAGTAAACAGCGTTGCTACTGTTTCTAGGGTCAGAATGTGTGACAATCCAATGCATTTGACTAATTGTAATAGTTGGAGATGAATTTGGAGTGTTTAGACAACAATTAAACCGTTTTAACCCAAAACAGGCTTAAACCGAGAAAACCGGTAAAACCAAGAGAAAACATTGATTCGAAGCAATAAACAGCTATGTTACTCTTTGTTGGGTCCAAATATGTAACAATTTAATGCATTTGACTAATTATAAGAGTTTGGGTTGAATTTGGAGTGTTTTATTGTTTTAAGTGGAAGTAAAGAGCTAAGAGTGAGAGATGTGGTTTAGGTCGGCAAAGAGAATGAAGAGGATCTTTGATTCCACAAGTATATCGATTACAATGTGGCTAAGAGCCCTTAAATAGTGAAGACAGCTAGGGCTACTCCCTTACAAGAGACATTCTAGGCGATAGGGACATAAGGTAAGAGAAAAATGGTCCCAAGGAGTGAAAGTGACCTGTCCTTGTCTCCCAAGTGGACTCAAGACCCGTGACCTTCTTCCTTCTTCTCTTCTAACGGCTAGAATGCTGTTCTCGATCCTTCTCTTGGGCTTTATGTGATAAGGCCTCATCTCCTTCATGTTACACTTAGTGAAACTCGGCCTTGTTCCACATACGTACGGACGTCCGTACATGTGACCGTACGGACCGTACGAACACGACCAAGTTCATGATCGATTATGGTCCATACTCCCCCTCAAGCTTAGCCGAATGGAATGGCTAAGCTTGGAACTCGTGAAGTATCACCTCATTAAAAACCTTAGCATAGAAAAACCTCATCGGACAAAATCTATGTTAAGGGAAAAAGAGTGTGATATCCACGAGTTAGACGAGTCTATCTTGGACGTGTAGGATCTACAAGTCCCATCTTGCCATAGATATATTCACAAACTTGGGGACTTGCAGCCTTGGTGAAGATGTCTGCCAACTGGTCTTTACTTGGTGTGTGACATGGTAGGATCACCCCTTCTTCAATCTTCTCTCGAACCTTATGACAATCCACTTCAATATGCTTGGTCCGTTCATGAAAGACTGAGTTGGTTGCAATGTGTATTGCGGCATTGTTGTCACAGTGCATTGTGATCGGTTGATTAGACTCGAATCCAAGGTCCTTGAAGAGTGATTTGAGCAATGTGAGTTCATTGGTGAGTTTCT
The DNA here is from genome assembly GCF_030686135.1 of Camelina sativa. NCBI lineage: Eukaryota > Viridiplantae > Streptophyta > Magnoliopsida > Brassicales > Brassicaceae > Camelina > Camelina sativa. Next base: position 24,129,344 of record NC_141893.1, on the reverse strand, counting down.
TCATGGCCCGATATTCGGACTCGGCACTTGAGCATGAGACCACCTTTTGTTTCTTTGATCGCCACGTTACCAGGTTCCCTCCAACAAACGTACAGTATCCGGATGTTGACCTCCTGTCCATCGTGTCACCTGCGTAATCCGCATCACAATACCCGACTATCTCCGTGCTGTTGTTCTTGCCCATCCAAACACCTTGGCCGGGACTCCCTTTTAGGTAACACATGATCCGTTCCACCGTGTTCCAGTCAAAGTTGGTCGGTGCTTGCATATGTTGACTAACTTGGTTAACGGCATAGCACAAGTCTGGCCGTGTGATTGTGAGATAGATCAGTTTCCCTACAAGCCTACGATATCTCCCCGGATCCGCATATGGTTCGGCCAGCTTGGTGGCCGGAGCATTTGGTGTCTGTTTCATCTCCCCCTTTCGCTTGACCTGGTATCCTTCTTCAAGAGGCCTAGATACCGGCTTAGCTCCAAGTTTACCTGTCTCATGTAAAAGATCCAGGGTATACTTTCTTTGGGAGAGAAACAAACCCTCCGGAGAGCGAGAGATTTCAATCCCAAGGAAGTACTTGAGCGCACCAAGATCTTTAATATCAAAGGAAGTGTTAAGAAGGGCCTTGGTGGTGTCAATACCTTCCTTATCATCACCGGAGATAATGATGTCATCCACATAGATCAGGACCACAACCAGGCCATTGGCGGAGCGAAGGGTGAACAAGGTGTGATCGGCTTCAGAGCGTTTGAAGCCATGGGATCGAAGAGTGGAGCTGAGCTTGTGGTACCATGCCCTTGGTGATTGTTTTAAACCATAGATGGCCTTGCGGAGTCGGAGCACCTTACCCGGAGCAACAATATCTTCCAGACCCGGTGGAGGGTGTAAGACTTTGTAGAATAAAGAAGAGAATCAAGAGAATGGATATAGGTTTCGGTAGACAAAGAGAATGAGGAAGGAGAAAAGATTAGGTTTTCTTATTCCATAAGAAGCGATAATACAAGGTGGCTATGAGCCTATTTAAGGAAACACAAACTAGGGCTACACCCTTGACCGAGACACACAAGTGGGATAGGGACATTAGGAGAGAGACACACTACATCCCAAGGTGAAAGCGACAGCCCATCCTTACCAAACATGTGACTATTTCCTTCCCTTCTCTCTAACGGTTATAATGTGCTTCTCGATCCTTCTAGTGGGCTTCAGGCCTCCTCTCCATTCCTTATCACTAGAAGACTCGGCCATTTCACCACACTTGTACGGACAGCCCATATTCAACACTCGTACGGACGGCCATGGCTGCCTTAGGCTTATTCTTTTGATCAATACTCCCCCTCAAGCTTAGCCTAATGAAATGGCTAAGCTTGGAACCCGTGAAGCAGCACCTCATTAAAAACCTTGACTTAGAAAACCTCATGGGACAAAACCAAGTCAAGGGAAAAAGAGTGTGCTGTCCACGGATTAGAGAAGCTTGATCATGGCCGTGTAATGTCTACAAGTCCAAGTTTGCTATAGATGTGATCACAAACCTTGGAGCTTGCAGACTTGGTGAAGATGTCAGCTAGCTGATCTTGACTCCTTGTGTGGCATGGTAACACCACTCCTTCTTCAATCTTCTCTCTCACCTTGTGGCAATCGCTTTCTATGTGCTTGGTCCTCTCATGAAAGACCGAGTTTGTGGCAATGTGGATGGCCGCTTCATTGTCGCAATGCATGGTCATGGGCTGCTTTGTTTCGATGCCTAAGTCCTTGAGTAGACCCTTCAGCCATGTCATCTCGTTAGTGAGCTTCCTCATAGCTCTATACTCGGCCTCGGCGCTAGAGCATGAAACCACCTTTTGTTTCTTAGACCTCCATGTAACCATGTTGCCTCCAACGAACGTGCAGTACCCAGTAGTGGATCTTCTATCCAGCGTGTCGCCATTGTAATCCGCATCACAGTAGCCAACAATCTCGGTGTTGTCATTCTTGCCCATCCAAATACCTTGACCCGGACTGCCCTTGAGATAGCTTAGGATCCTCTCGACTTGACTCCATTGGTACTTGCTTGGTGCCTTCATATGTTGGCTAACCTGATTCACAGCATAACATATGTCAGGTCGTGTGATAGTAAGGTATATTAGCTTACCTACAAGCCGGCGGTAGCGTGTGACGTCTAAGAATGGCTCGTCCATTGGTTCCTTAGGTCGGCCTTCTTTTTCCCGTAAGCTCTCCCCCTTTCGCTTGAGCTGGTAGTCGTCATCAAGTGGCGTAGCGACCGGAGACACACCAAGCTTGCCAGTCTCCTCTAACAAGTCAAGAGTGTACTTGCGTTGTGAGAGGAAGAGTCCTTCCGGTGAGCGACAAATTTCAATACCAAGAAAGTATTTGAGTTCCCCAAGGTCCTTGATGTCAAATGCCGACTTGAGGGAGTCCTTGGTGTCCTGAATGGCCGCCTTATCATCACCAGTCACGATGATGTCGTCGACGTATATGAGCACCACCACCCAACCAATAGAGGTGCGACGTGTGAAGAGAGTATGATCAGCCTCCGATCGCTTAAAACCATAAGTCTTGAGAGTAGAGCTTAGTTTGTGGTACCAAGCTCGTGGGGACTGCTTAAGGCCATAGATGGCCTTACGTAGCCTCAAGACTTTTCCGGGTGTAACCATGTCTTCAAGGCCGGGAGGAGGCGTCATGTACACTTCTTCATCAAGTTCACCTTGAAGAAAGGCGTTCTTCACATCCATCTGCCATAAGTCCCATGATAGGTTGACAGCAAGAGACAGCACAACCCGAACCGTATGGAGCTTGGCCACGGGTGCAAAGGTGTCCGTGTAGTCCGCACCATAGGTTTGGGTGAAGCCACAGGCCACTAACCGGGCTTTATGCCGTTCAATGTCACCATTGCTCAAATACTTTATGGTGAACACCCATTTGGAGCTAACTGCCCGCTTGCCTTGAGGAAGATCCGATTCGTCCCACGTATGATTCCGGATCATGGCGCCGGTTTCATCCTTGACCGCATCTAACCAAACCTGATGCTCCTTGGCTTCATCATATGTCTGCGGGATCCAATTGGCGTCAACTTGGCCAAAGAAAGCTTGGTGATCAGCAGGTAACAGCTCAAGGGAACAAACGGCTTGGATGGGATGAGCGACGGCTTGACTGTTGTAATATACACGCTTGTTCTTCCAAGTGGAGGGGTCAGATCGAGGTCTGGTGCTCCGACGCAGGACTGGTGCAGGAGGTGGATCCGTCCTAGGCAACTCCGTTGACGTACCGTCCGTAAGAACCGTCTCCGTGTTTTCCTCGGTAGGAGCCGCTGCCGGAGCATGTGTGTCCGGTGTAGGGCCAGGAACAGGAACACCGGCTATGGGTAGGCCAGACTCAAGGGACACACTATCTTGGGCTGAAACATTGTTATTCGTATCTCCTTGGTCAGACCCACCGTCGGTAGGAGTTTGGCGTAGCATAGGCTGCACGACACCCGTTGGTGGAGACGGGTTGCCAAGGTGATCAAGAAGGAACCTTAGACTTGAAGCTCGGTCATTAGGTGAGTGAGAGAGGTCTTTAAGGTTGTTCCAGTCCTTCTTGTCATAGTAGCCCACATTCTCTAGGAACCGGACATCTCGGGAGACATATAGACGACTTGTGGCCGGATCATAACATTTGTACCCCTTTTGTGTGGTAGAGTAGCCAATGAACATGCACTTTGTACTCTTGGCATCCAGCTTACTCCTTTGTTCTCCTGGTACTAACACAAAAAAAACACAACCAAAAACGCGTAAGTGATCAAGGGATGGTTTAAATTTGTTTAGTACTTCAAATGGAGATAAGTCATGAAGAACTCGGGTTGGTGTCCGGTTGATGAGATAGCATGCAGTCATCACAGCATCACCCCAATATCGTTTGGGAACACTAGAGTGGAACATGATTGCCCGCGCCACTTCCATGAGATGCCGGTTCTTTCTCTCGGCCACACCATTTTGTTGTGGCGTGTAGGGACAACTAGTTTGATGGAGAATGCCATGCTTGGAGAGATGTTCTTTGAACTTGCAACTTGTGTATTCTCCACCATTATCAGACCTAAGTACCTTAAGTTTTGCATTAAAATGATTAGTCACATAGTTTTGAAAGTTGACAAAGGCATCAAACACTCTATCTTTAGAAGGCAATAAGGTAATCCAAGTATATTTTGATTTTTCATCAATAAAAGTCACAAAATACTTGTTATTATCTCTAGATAGGCATGGTGAAGTCCAAACATCTGAGTGAACTAAATCAAAACAATTTTCATAAATAGTAGTTGACTTAGGAAAGATAGACTTGCAATGTTTTCCAAGAATACAAGGTTCACAAGTAGAATTATCAAAAGAAATATTAGGAAACATTAGTCCTAAAGCACGCGAATGAGGGTGGCCTAGCCTAGCATGCCACACCATATTCGAATCAACAACAAAACAAGACTTAATAGAAGATAAATTTGGATCGGTTTTCTCTAGGACATAGAGATCTCCACTCCCTTGCCCTTCTCCAAGAACCTTTCCAGTCTCAATATCCTGAAAATGAACACTGTTAGGACCAAAAATTGCATAACAATTCAAATCATTTGTGGCCCTCTTAACCGATAGAAGATTGGAGGTAAATGTAGGCATAAAGAAAGCTTTTGAGGTTTTATCAAAAAGTTTCAAGTCCCCTATCCCTTTTACTGGTATTTGATCTCCATTAGCAATAACAACATTCCCTAAAGCCGGTTTTATGTTGTCAATTAACCTAGGGTTGCTAATCATATGATGTGAAGCCCCCGAGTCAATAACAAGCGATTTACTAGGCTTAGAGGTAAAGAAAGAGATACCAGACTCCTTGAGTGAGGCAATGGAGCGGATGAGAGCCTCAAGGTCTGACTTCCTCACCACATCTCCATAGGCTGCGGTCATGGCCACCTCATCTCCCTGCTTTGATGATCCGGCTCCCTTGTCGCTAACCGCTTCCTTTGAGAAGTTGGCTTTGAACTTGGCCGGCTTGAGATGAGGATGTAGAACCCAGCATTTGTCTTTCAGGTGGCCCCGCTTCTTGCAGTGGTCGCATACCCACACCTTCCTCTCCTCTTGCTTGTACACTCCTTTGTTGGCCGTAGCAAGCTCCCCCTTACCGCTAAACAAATCAAGAGATCCTTGTTCTTTCTGAATTTGGGAGCAAATATCTTCAAAGGAGGGAAGCTTCTCTGCCCTTAGGATGTGCTTCAAGAGGTCATTGAAGGATGGGTTCAAGGTAAGGAGGAGTCCAAAGATCTTGTCTTGCTCCTTCCTTTCGTTTAGCACACTCGCCTCAAGTGTACTTGGCCGCAACATGTCAAGCTCGGACCATAGTGCACGGAACTTACCAAGATGCTTAGTGAACTCCACATCATCTTGGTTAAGGTCGTTTATGGCCTTCTTGACCTCAAAGACTCTAGTCATGTTAGAGACATTACCATACACGCCTTTAAGTGTTTCCCACAGTTCCTTGGCCGTCTCGCAGTATGAGTAGGCCTCAAGGATAGGCGTGTCCAGAGAGTTTTGGAGAACAGATAGGACAACTTGGTCTTCTTGGAACCATTTGGCCTTCCTCTCGCTCTCTTCCTCCGCTTCCGCCTCGGAAGCATCTTCTTCTTTGGGGTTTTGCTTTGGGACATAGTCGGACTCGACATGACTCCAAAGGCCACGACCTCCAAGGGCGGTTCTTGTGGTTCTTGTCCACAGCAAGTAGTTTGTCCCCTTTAGGACAATCGGTGAAACGATGGGCTTGGCGTTTTCCATGGTCGGATTTCTATGGACCGATGGATAAAGCTTTTACCCGGAGAATAAACAAAAGAATGCGAGTGAGAAGAAAAGAAGGAAAGGAGACTAGAGAATAGAAACAAGTAGAAGAATGAGATTAGACTGTAGAGAATCGAACAACTTGCTCTGATACCATGTAAGACTTTGTAGAATAAAGAAGAGAATCAAGAGAATGGATATAGGTTTCGGTAGACAAAGAGAATGAGGAAGGAGAAAAGATTAGGTTTTCTTATTCCATAAGAAGCGATAATACAAGGTGGCTATGAGCCTATTTAAGGAAACACAAACTAGGGCTACACCCTTGACCGAGACACACAAGTGGGATAGGGACATTAGGAGAGAGACACACTACATCCCAAGGTGAAAGCGACAGCCCATCCTTACCAAACATGTGACTATTTCCTTCCCTTCTCTCTAACGGTTATAATGTGCTTCTCGATCCTTCTAGTGGGCTTCAGGCCTCCTCTCCATTCCTTATCACTAGAAGACTCGGCCATTTCACCACACTTGTACGGACAGCCCATATTCAACACTCGTACGGACGGCCATGGCTGCCTTAGGCTTATTCTTTTGATCAATAGAGGGTGCATTTAGACTTCTTCGGAAAGCTCCCCCTGAAGGAACGCATTCTTGACGTCCATTTGCCATAAGTCCCAAGACAAGTTCGTAGCAAGGGAGAGAACGACACGGACAGTGTGAAGTTTAGCAACAGGAGCGAATGTGTCCGTGTAGTCAAGACCATAGGTTTGTGTGAAGCCACGAGCGACCAGGCGAGCCTTGTAGCGTTCCACCTCACCGGTGCTAAGATACTTGATGGTAAACACCCACTTGGAGCTGACAGCCTTTTTGCCTTTTGGGAGATCTGCCTCGTCCCACGTGTGATTACGTACCATGGCCCCCGTTTCATCGTCTACTGCGTTGAGCCACTCCTTATGTTCTTTGGCCTCCTCATAGGATTGGGGAACAAAGTGGGCATCAATTTTGCTGAGGAAGGCCGCATGGTCCAATGGGACCAGGTCAAGCGAACATACAGCTTCGATAGTATGGGCGACAGCTTGGTTGTTATAATACACACGTTTCTCTTTCCAGGTGGATGGGTGAGACCTGATGCGTTCACTGCGTCTCGGCAAAGGCCGAGATTCCTGTGGGGCAGCCTCATCATGTCCTTCATGCTCCTGATTAGTACAGTCGGTTGGCTATTCAGTGACGGTCGCCGTTGGTGAAGCCATGTCTGGTTCAGCACCGTGGACAGACTCCTCTTCGGGTAGATGTGATGATGTTGAGTCATGCGGTGGGCACGGCTCAGAGTGATTTGGCTCAATGACGTTTGGTGGTGTTGTGATGCCGAGGTGACCAAGAAGGAACCGCAAGTTAGTCGCCCGATCAGAGGTGGGCTGAGAGAGGTCCTTCAAGCTGTCCCAATCCTTCTTGTCATGATATCCTTGATGTTCGAAGAACTTCACATCCCTAGAGATAAGCGTACGGCCAGTGGTAAGATCGTAGCACTTATATCCCTTTTGACTTGTTGAGTAGCCGATGAACATGCACTTAGTGCTTTTGGCATCGAGCTTACTTCTTTGTTCTCCTGGTATTAACACAAAACACACACACCCAAACACACGTAAGTGATCAAGAGAAGGTTTAATTTTGTTTAATACCTCATAGGGTGACATGTCTTGTAAGACTTTGGTTGGTGTCCTATTGATCAAGTAACATGCAGTCATGACCGCATCTCCCCAAAACCTCTTTGTGACATTGGTGTGAAACATCATTGATCTTGCCACTTCCATGAGATGACGGTTCTTCCTCTCCGCCACTCCATTTTGTTGTGGTGTGTATGGGCAACTTGTTTGTTGTAGTATGCCATGCTTTGCTAAGTGTTCTTTGAGTTTGTGGCTTGTGTATTCTCCTCCATTATCCGATCTTAGTACCTTAATTTTAGCATTGAAGTGATTAGTGACATAATTCTGAAAATTAACAAAGGCATCATAGACTCTATCTTTAGATGGTAACAAGGTAAGCCATGTGTACTTAGATTTTTCATCAATAAAGGTCACAAAATACTTGTTGTTATCTCTAGATAGGCAAGGAGATGTCCACACATCAGAATGTACCAAATCAAAGCAATGATCATATAAGGTAGTAGACTTAGGAAAAACTGACTTGCAATGTTTACCAAGAATACAAGCCTCACACTTAGAGTTATCAAATGAACCATTAGGCAACATTAATTTAAAAGCATGAGAGTGAGGGTGGCCTAGCCTAGCATGCCACACATCACTTGAGTCACTACCAAGATTTGAAATAAGCGAAAACAAATTTGAAGAACTTGGTAAAGTTTTCTCTAGGACATAGAGATCTCCTCTAGCCTCCCCTTCTCCAAGGATCTTTCCAGTCTCAATATCCTGAAAATATACACTATTAGGTCCAAATATAGTATCACAATTGAGATCAGTAGTAGCTTTCTTAACCGATAGAAGATTAGATGTAAAAGTAGGCATAAAGAAGGCCTTTGAGAGTTTATCAAACAATTTCAAATCTCCTATTCCTTTAACTGGTATGCGGTCCCCATTGGCAATAATAACATTCCCTACAGCTGGTTTTATGTTGTTTATGAGACTAGGATTGCTTATCATATGGTGAGAAGCACCTGAGTCAACAACAAGGGAGTTACTAGGTTTTGAGGCAAAGAAAGAGATACTGGAATCCTTTAGTGCAGCAATGGACTTGATGAGGGCCTCTAGGTCTGACTTCCTCACAAGATCTCTGTAGGATACGGCCATGGCCGTGGCTGTTGTCCCTCCTTGGTTCGCTGCACCGGTACCTTGACCGCTAGGTCCTTCTTGCGAGAGGTTAGCCTTGAACTTAGCCGGTTTGAGATGAGGGTGAAGGATCCAGCACTTGTCCTTCACGTGGCCTCTCTTCTTACAGTGATCACATACCACCATCCTCCTGTCCTCGTGCTTGTAAGTTCCCTTGTTGGCGGTGGCCAACTCTTCTTTCCCACTAAAGAGACCAAGTGAACATTGTTCTTTTTGGACTTGGGAACACACATCATCAAGGGTGGGTAGCTTATCACCACGAAGGATGTGTTTGATGAGATCGTTAAACACCGGGTTAAGAGTAAGTAAGAGGCCAAAGACCTTGTCTTGCTATTTTCTCTCGTTGAGGATGGCCGGATCGATTGTACTTGGCCTAAGCATCTCAAGTTCGGCCCATAGTGACCTAAACTTCCCAAAATGCTTTGTGAACTCTAAGTCTTCTTGGTGGAGACTGTTAATCGCCTTCTTGACTTCAAATACTCGAGTCAAGTTGGTCACATTCCCATAGACGTTCGGAAGCGTCTCCCATAGCTCCTTAGCCGTCTCGCAGTACGAGTAAGCTTCAAGGATTGGTGCGTCCAGCGAACTTTGGAGAATGGCAAGCACGGTCTGATCTTCTTGGAACCACTTGACTTCCTTTTCGAGATCAGCCTCCTTGTCTTCTTCCTTTTCTTCTTTACCGTCCTCTTTGGTGGCTTTCTTGGGGAGTTGGTCCATCTCAACATGGATCCATAAGCCCCGGCCACTAAGTGCGGTCTTTGTGGTTCTTTTCCACAACAAATAATTTGCTCCTTATAGCACCACTAGAGTAACAATCGGTTTGTTGTTATCCATTGTCACAGATTTGAATGTAAGAGAGTATAATAGATAGAGTAGTGACGAGTATGAGTAGATTAGCGAGTAGAAGGTATAAGAGAGTTATAGATTAGCAAGTATAATAGAGAATAGAAGTGTTAGGAGTAAGTTTAGAGAATTGTGGATCGAAAAACTTGCTCTGATACCATATTGTTTTAAGTGGAAGTAAAGAGCTAAGAGTGAGAGATGTGGTTTAGGTCGGCAAAGAGAATGAAGAGGATCTTTGATTCCACAAGTATATCGATTACAATGTGGCTAAGAGCCCTTAAATAGTGAAGACAGCTAGGGCTACTCCCTTACAAGAGACATTCTAGGCGATAGGGACATAAGGTAAGAGAAAAATGGTCCCAAGGAGTGAAAGTGACCTGTCCTTGTCTCCCAAGTGGACTCAAGACCCGTGACCTTCTTCCTTCTTCTCTTCTAACGGCTAGAATGCTGTTCTCGATCCTTCTCTTGGGCTTTATGTGATAAGGCCTCATCTCCTTCATGTTACACTTAGTGAAACTCGGCCTTGTTCCACATACGTACGGACGTCCGTACATGTGACCGTACGGACCGTACGGACACGACCAAGTTCATGATCGATTATGGTCCATATGTTTAGACACAACTTTTACCCATTTTGTCCCGAAATAAGCTAAAACCGAGAAAACATTGATTCTAAGTAGTAAACAGATTTGTACTGTTTCTATGGTCAGAATGTATGACTATCCAATGCATTTGACTAATTGTAAGAGTTTGGGATGAATTTGGAGTGTTTAGACGACACTTAAACCCGTTTTATCCCAAAACATGCTTAAACCGAGAAAATGTAAGTTTAGACACAAGAGAGAGTAAGAAGATCGAGTGTATGGAACGAGAGAGAGAGTCTAAGTGTAAGGGAGTGTAGAAGAAGAATTCTTACTTCTTACCTAAAATGGTTCCTAGTTACAATCTAATTATAGGCTATACAAAGTGGAATATTCTCTACAGATCCTATGCACAAGTTACATGACTGAAAGTGACATGTTCTCTTTAACACACACATGTGACTCTTGTTTGACTTCTCTTTGCTTCCCACTTGTGTGATATCGACAACGGCTAGAAGGAAGAAGATTCTAGAGCCTAAGTGACCGTTGGAGACCTTGTCTTGTGGGCTGGTCTCGCTGGACCTCTAATGTGTACGGACAGCCTCTAATGTGTACGGATGGCCCATCTCGGAGTGGTTGTACGGACGAGGTGCATTGTACGGACATGGTGTGAGTTCTCATACTCCCCCTCAAGCTTGATCGAGTATGAAACATCAAGCTTGGACTCACGAGCACCTACCTCATTAAAAACCTTAGTATAGAAAACCACTTGGGAAAAAACTATACATACGGGAAAAAGAGTGTAGGTGCCATGGTAGGGAATCCTCATGGCCTAGTGAGATCTCTAAGGCCTAGCTTAGAGTGGATATACTCACAAACTTGTAGACTGGCTGCCTTGGTGAGAATATCGGCTAGTTGTTCTTTGGTGTTGGTGTGGCATGGGAGAGTAACACCAAGTTGAATCTGCTCTCGCACCTTGTGACAGTCGACTTCAATGTGTTTTGTCCTCTCATGAAACACTGAATTTGTGTCTATGTGAATAGCTGCTTCGATGTCACAGTGCATAGAGATAGGCTTTGTAGACTCGACTCCAAGATCCTTGAGTAGGGCTTTAAGCCACATTAATTCGGTTGTAAGTTTCCTCATGGCCCTATACTCGACTTCAGCGCTTGATAGAGATACGACATTTTGCTTCTTGCTCTTCCATGTCACGAGATTGCCCCCTAAGAATGTGCAATATCCAGTGCTTGATCGGCGATCCTCTCGATCTCCGGCGTAGTCAGCATCGCAATAGCCCACCAGTTCCGTGTTTTCATTCCTTCCCATCCAAATGCCTTGTCCTGGTGCACCTTTGATGTACTTGAGGATCCGGTTTACCATGTTCCAGTGGTGTCTAGTTGGGTTTTGCATGTGTTGACTTACCTGGTTCACAGCAAAACAAATGTCAGGCCGAGTAATGGTAAGGTATATAAGCTTACCCACTAAACGTCGATATCGTGTGACATCTTCAATTGGAGCTGCATCAAGCTCCCCCTTTCCTCCTGTCTTATAGTTTTCCTCAAGTGTAGTTGTCACTGCCTTTGATCCAAGCTTTCCTGCTTCACTTAAGAGATCAAGTGCATATTTCCTTTGTGATAGGAATAATCCTTCATCAGACCTATATACTTCTATACCAAGGAAATATTTAAGCTATCCAAGATCTTTAATATCAAATACTGATTTGAGAAACTCTTTAGTATCTTGAATGCCTACCTTGTCACTTCCAGATATGATGATATCATCAACATATACTAGTATGACCACTATACCTTTGTCACTTGGTAGTGTGAAGAGTGTATGATCTGATTCTGACTTGCGAAAGCCTCTCCCAAGCAAGGTTGTACTCAGTTTGTGGTACCATGCTCTAGGTGATTGCTTGAGACCATATATAGCCTTGTTGAGTTTAAACACTTTTCCCGGGCCGATTGTGTCTTCTAGACCGGGCGGTGGCCTCATGTAGACCTCGTCTTCAAGTTCTCCTTGTAAGAACGCGTTCTTCACGTCAATTTGCCATAGATCCCAATCCAAGTTTGTGGCCAAGGAGAGGATAACTCGAACTGTGTGTAGTTTGGCCACCGGAGCAAACATATCCTTATAGTCCTCCCCATACGTTTGAGTAAACCCTCGAGCCACAAGTCTGGCCTTGTAACGTTCAATCTCACCATCACTTTTGTACTTAATCGTGAAGATCCATCGTGATGTGACGGCCTTCTTGCCTTTCGGTAGGTCAGCCTCATCCCAAGTGTGATTTTTCTCCATGGCCGTTGTCTCCGCATGAACCGCATCTCGCCAAACCTTGTGGTCCTTAGCCTCATCATATGTCTCTGGAACCCAATGTTTGTCAATTTGGCCAAGGAAGACTTGATGTTCCATAGGAAAATGGGCAAGCGTACATACGGCTTGAATCGGGTGTGCAACGGCCATGTTGTTGTAGTACACGCGAGTGTTCTTCCAGTTGGATGGGGGAAACTTGAGACGCTGGCTTCGCCGGAGGGGAATAATGTCTTCATTATCATGATTAGTTGTGGGTTGTGTGACCAGTTCCTCGGGCGAGACCTCTTCTTCTAGCATAGACTCGTCGTTGGTGTTCATCGGAGAATCCGGAGTGGACTGAGGCTGCTGAGTAGGCGGCACATCAGACTGTTCTGAATCATTATGAGCAAGTTCAATGGGTGGAACAGGTTCTCCTGGTGAATCTGTCCCGGGTGAATCGTCTTTGGCCCGAGCATTTTCGACGCCTAGCCGCTCGAGTATAATACGGAGGTTCCTTGTGCGATCGGATGTGGACGAGGGTAAGTCACGAAGATCTTCCCAATTCTTTTTATTGTAGTACCCTTGAGACTCGACAAACTTCACATCACGAGAGACCATTACTCGTTTAGTTTCTGGATCATAGCACTTGTAGCCTTTTTGTGTGGTGGAGTACCCAAGGAACACCGCTTTGGTGCTTTTAGCCTCTAGTTTGTCTCGGAGCTCACCTGGTCTTAAGACAAAACAAGTACACCCAAACACACGTAAGTGATCAAATGTGGGTTGTTCTTTGTTTAATACCTCAAATGGGGAAACGTCAAGTAGGATCTTGGTGGGAGTGCGGTTAATGAGGTAACATGCGGTAAGAACCGCGTCGCCCCAAAACCGTTTTGGAACATTGGTGTGAAACATCATGGACCTTGCTACCTCCATGAGGTGTCTATTCTTTCTCTCAGCCACACCATTTTGTTGTGGGGTGTATGGACAACTTGTTTGGTGAATTATGCCAAATTTTGTAAGTTGTTGCTTGAAGGCATGACTTGTGTATTCCCCACCATTATCTGATCTGAAAATCTTAATTTTTGCATTGTAATGGTTAGTCACATAATTCTGAAAACTAACAAATGCCTCAAGCACCCTATCTTTAGTGGGAAGAAGTGTTAGCCAAGTATACTTAGATTATTCATCAATGAAGGTGACAAAGTATTTTTGGTTATCTCTAGATAGACAAGGAGATGTCCAAACATCTGAATGGATTAAATCAAAACAATTTTCATAAATAGTAATAGACTTAGGAAAAACAGATTTGCAATGTTTACCAAGAATACAAGCCTCACACTCATCAGTTTTAAAAGAAATATTAGGAAACATCAAATTTAAGGCTCTAGTGTGAGGATGTCCTAGCCTAGCATGTAAAATAGAATCACTAGGTTTAACAATAACAGAATTAAAACAAGATGCAGAAGAAGAAGATAGATTCAAGTCCTCAAGCACATAGAGATCATCCTTGGAACCTCCTTGGCCAAGAACTTTACTTGTCTCAATATCCTGAAAATGAACCTTGTTAGGACCAAATATTGCATAGCAATTTAAATCAGTGGTGGTTCTCTTAACTGATAGTAAGTTAGATGTGAAATTTGGCATATACAAGGCTTTAGTTTCCTTATCAAACAATTTCAAATTCCCTATGCCTTTAACTGGTACCTTCTCACCATTAGCTATCACAACATTACCATTAGCAGGTTTAATATCACTAATCAACCTAGGATCACTAATCATATGATGTGATGCACCAGAATCAACTATAAGCGGTTTAGTTTGATTTAGAGCAAGATAGGAGTTACCGGAGTTTTCTTTGAGGGCCTTAATGAGAGCGTCGAGGTCAGACTTCCTCACAAGGTCAGTGTTGGCTGCCAGGGCGGTTCCGTTCAGGTCAGAGACTCGTTGGTTTGACTCGGCGCTTGGCGGCTCCACAGTCGCTTGATGAGCTCTTGGTGCCCCACGGTTGTTCATAGACCGGTTGGCTCGGAGATGTGGGTGGAGAATCCAACACTGATTCTTGAAGTGGCCCGGCTTCTTACAATGGTTGCATACTGGAGGGTTCTTGTCGTCACCTCGGTAGTAGCCCTTGTTTGCGGTTGCTTCATCAGCCTTGTTAGCGGTTATAAGCTCCCCCTTGCTTCCAAACAGCCCCATGGAACCATGTTCCTTTTGAATCTGGCTGCACACGTCCTCTAGGCTAGGGAGCTTTTCTGACCTCAATATGTGTTTGATGAGGTCGTTGTAGGATGGGTTTAGCGTGAGGAGGAGGCCGAACACCTTGTCCTGCTCGCGCCTCTCGTTCAAGATGGCCGGATCAAGTGTAGCCGGCCTAAGCATCTCAAGCTCTGCCCAAAGAGACCGAAACTTCCCAAAGTGTTTGGTGAACTCCATGTCTTCTTGGATTAGGTTGTTGATGGCTCTCTTTATCTCAAAGACTCGGTTTAAATTGGTAGTGTTACCGAACACATTTTGTAGTGTGTCCCATAGGTCCTTAGCCGTTTCACAGTAAGAGTAGGCTTCGAGTATTGGAGCATCAAGAGAGTTCTGGATGATGGCAAGCACACTTTGGTCCTCGTGGAACCACTTGTCTTCGCCGCTAGTGACCACTCCTTTGCCGTCTTGGGTAGGCTCTTCCTTGGGAGCCTCCTTTGTGATAATATGGGTCCAAAGCCCTCGGCCACATAGAGCCGTCTTTGTGGTTCTTGCCCACAACAAATAGTTCTCTCCTTTGAGAGTCACTGGAACAATCAAGGTCTTGGTGCCTTCCATGGAGTTTTGTCCGTTGGTCAAAGCTATTATCCAACAGTTAAAGAGAGATGTCTCTCAAGTCGAAACAGAGAATGAAAGAGAGATGAAGCGGAAGTATAAGGTGGGTGAGAGATTCAGAGTTAGGAACGAAATGGCTCTGATACCATGTAAGTTTAGACACAAGAGAGAGTAAGAAGATCGAGTGTATGGAACGAGAGAGAGAGAGTTGAAGTGTAAGGGAGTGTAGAAGAAGAATTCTTACTTCTTACCTAAAATGGTTCCTATTTACAATCTAATTATAGGCTATACAAAGTGGAATATTCTCTACAGATCCTATGCACAAGTTACCTGACTGAAAGTGACATGTTCTCTTTAACACACACATGTGACTCTTGTTTGACTTCTCTTTGCTTCCCACTTGTGTGATATCGACAACGGCTAGAAGGAAGAAGATTCTAGAGCCTAAGTGACCGTTGGAGACCTTGTCTTGTGGGCTGGTCTCGCTGGACCTCTAATGTGTACGGACAGCCTCTAATGTGTACGGATGGCCCATCTCGGAGTGGTTGTACGGACGAGGTGCATTGTACGGACATGGTGTGAGTTCTCATAGAAAACAGGCTAAAACCAGGATAAAACATTGATTCGAAGAAGTAACAGCTATGTTACTCTTTCTAGGGTCAAAATATTTAAGAATCCAATGCATTTGACTAATTATAAAAGCTTGGGTTGAATTTGAGTATTTATACACCAACTATACCCATTTTGGCCCGAAAGAGGCTAAAACCGAGAAAACATTGATTCGAACCAGTAAACAGCTCTGTTTCAGTTTCTAGGGACATAATTTGTGACAATCCAATGCATTTGACTAATTGTAATAGTTCGGGATGAATTTGGAGTGTTAAGACAACATTTAATCCCGTTTTATCCCAAAATAGGCTAAAAGTGAGAAAACAGGCTAAAACCGAGAGAAAACATTGATTTGATGCAGTAAAAAGCTATGTTACTCTTTCTAGGGTCAAAATATGTAACAACCCAATGCATTTGACAAATTATAAGAGTTCGAGTTGAATTTGGAGTGTTTAGACACCACTTATACCCATTTTGTCCCGAAACAGGCTAAAACCGAGAAAACATTGATTCTAAGGAGTAAACAGCATTGTTACTGTTTCTAGGGTTAGAATGTGTGACATTCCAATGCATTTGACTAATTGTAAAAGTTTGGGATGAGTTTGGAGTGTTTAGACAACACTTAAACCCATTTTATCCCAAAACAGGCTTAAACCGAGAAAACATGCTAAAACCTAGAGAAAACAATGATTTGAAGCAGTAAACAGCTATGTAACTCTTCCTAGGGTCAAAATATGTAACAATCCAATGCATTTGACTAATTATAAGAGTTCGGGTTGAATTTGGAGTGTTTAGACACCACTTTTACCCATTTTGTCCCGAAACAGGCTAAAACCGAGAAACCATTGATTTGAAGCAGTAAACATCTCTGTTACTATTTCTAGGGTTGGAATGTGTGACAGTCTAATGCATTTGATGAATTGTAAGAGTTCGGGATGAATTTGGAAAGTTTAGACAACACTTAAACCCGATTTATCCCAAAACAGGCTTAAACCGAGAAAACAGGCTAAAAACCGAGAGAAAACGTTGATTCGAAGCAGTAAACAGCAATGTTACTCTTTTTATGGTCAAAATATGTAACAATCCAATACATTTGACTAATTATAAGAGTTCGGGTTGAATTTGGAGTGTTTAGACACCACGTTTACCCATTTTGTCCCGAAACAGGCTAAAACCGAAAAAACATTGATTCTAAGTAGTAAAAAGCGTTGTTACTGTTTCTAGGGTCAGAATGTGTGACATTACAATGCATTTGACTAATTGTAAGAGTTCAGAATGAATTTGGAGTGTTTAGACGACACTTAAACCCGTTTTATCCCAAAACAGGCTTAAACCGAAAAAACAGGCTAAAACCGAGAGAAAACATTGATTTGAAGCAGTAAGTAGCTATGTTACTCTTTCTAGGGTCAAAATATGTAAGAATCCAATGCATCTGACTAATTATAAGACTTCGGGTTGAATATGGAGTGTTTAGACACCACTTTTACCCATTTTGTCCCGAAACAGGGTAAAACCAAGAAAACATTGATTCTAAACAGTAAACAGCATTGTTACTGTTTCTAGGGTCGGAATGTGTGACATTCCAATGAATTTGACTAATTGTAAGAGTTTGGGATGAATTTGGAGTGTTTAGACAACACTTAAACCCGTTTTATCCCAAAAAAAGGCTTAAACCAAGAAAACAGGCTAAAACCAGGATAAAACATTGATTCGAAGAAGTAACAGCTATGTTACTCTTTCTAGGGTCAAAATATTTAACAATCAAATGCATTTGACTAATTATAAGAGTTCGGGTTGAATTTGGAGTGTTTAGATACCACTTTTACTCATTTTGTCCCGAAACAGTCTAAAACCGAGAAAACATTGATTCGAAGCAGTAAACAGCTCTGTTGCAGTATCTAGGGACAGAATGTGTGACAATCCAATGGATTTGACAAATTGTAATAGTTGGGGATGAATTTGGAGTGTTTAGACACCACTTTTACCCATTTTGTCCCGAAACAGGCTAAAACCAAGAAAACATTGATTCTAAACAGTAAACAGCATTGTTACTGTTTCTAGGGTCGGAATGTGTGACATTCCAATGAATTTGACTAATTGTAAGAGTTTGGGATGAATTTGGAGTGTTTAGACAACACTTAAACCCGTTTTATCCCAAAAAGGCTTAAACCGAGAAAACAGGCTAAAACCAGGATAAAACATTGATTCGAAGAAGTAACAGCTATGTTACTCTTTCTAGGGTCAAAATTGTAAGAATAGAAGAGTAAAAGGGTAATTTGAGTTACAAGTAACGGTTTAGCTAGCCAAATGAGATCAATCGAATGTATTGAGAGTTTAGAAACGTAAGGAGTGTAAACCGAATAGAGAGAGAGAAGTGTAGAAGAAGAGATTAACTTCTTACTTGATTTAGTTCATGGTTACAATCTAAATATAGACATACACAAAGAGAATATCCTACCTAAGATGCTATACACACATACACAAGGTGAAAGCGACATGACCTAGATGTCACATGTGATCTTTGTTTGCTCTCCCACTTGCACCAACTCGCCAACGGAACAATGAGAAGGATCCAGAAGCTTTGTGACCGTTGGGAGCTGTTGTTCTTCATGGGCCAGTATTGCGAGGCCTCTACCTGTACGGACGGCCCATATGGTTTGGTTGTACGGACGTACGGACGTACGGACGTACGGACGATGATGCGTTTCCACACTCCCCCTCAAGCTTGATCAAGAGCGTTGATCAAGCTTGGACTCATGAGCACCCACCTCATTAAAAACACCTTAGTATAGAAAACCACTTGGGAAAAAAAACTATACTTAAGGGAAAAAGAGTGTAGGTGCCATGTTGTGCACTCATGGCCTAGTGAAGTCTCTAAGGCCAAGTTTGGTGTGAATGTACTCACATACTTGTGGGCTAGCAGCTTTGGTGAGGACATCGGCCAATTGTTCAGAGCTGTCGGTGTGACATGGTAGAACAACTCCAAGCTTGATCTGTTCTCGAACTTTGTGGCAATCGACTTCAATGTGCTTGGTTTCTCGTGAAACACTGAGTTAGTAGCAATATGAATGGCAGCTTCATTGTCACAATGCATGGTGATGGGTTCAGGTGACTCAACTCCAAGGTCCTTAAGAAGAGCTTTGAGCCACATCAACTCGGTTGTAAGTTTCCTCCTAGCTCTATACTCCGATTCAGCACTCGATAGAGATACCACCTTCTGCTTCTTGCTTTTCCATGTTACCAAGTTCCCTCCTAGGAACGTGCAGTATCCAGTGGTGGAGCGATGATCCTCGTGATCTCCAGCATAATCCGCATCACAATACCCAACTAGTTCAGTGCTCTTGTTGCGACCCATCCAGATACCTTGTCCTGGCGATCCCTTGATATACTTGAGGATTCGGTTCACCATGTTCCAGTGATGAATGGTTGGGTTTTGCATGTGTTGGCTTGTCTGGTTCACAGCAAAACAAATGTCAGGTCGTGTAATTGTGAGGTATATGAGTTTACCTACTAGACGACGATATTGCTTGACATCTTCGAATGGAGCTGCATCAAGCTCCCCCTTTCCTCCTGCCTTATAGTTTTCCTCAAGTGGTGTTGACACTGCTTTTGAGCCTAGTTTCCCTGCATCACTCAATAAATCCAGGGCATATTTTCTTTGTGACAGGAATAAACCCTCATTAGACCTATAGACTTCTATACCAAGGAAATATTTTAGTTCT
Source organism: Camelina sativa (assembly GCF_030686135.1). Classification (NCBI taxonomy): domain Eukaryota; kingdom Viridiplantae; phylum Streptophyta; class Magnoliopsida; order Brassicales; family Brassicaceae; genus Camelina; species Camelina sativa. Next base: position 24,109,874 of record NC_141893.1, on the reverse strand, counting down.
CCTAGATCTTTGATATCAAAAACTGTTTTGAGAAAGTCTTTAGTCTCTTTAATTCCTACCTTGTCACTTCCAGATATGATGATATCATCAACATATACTAGAATGACTACAATACCTCTGTTGCTTGGTAGTGTGAAGAGGGTGTGATCAGCTTTGGATTTGATAAAGCCTCTTCCAAGTAGTGTGGTGCTTAACTTATGGTACCATGCTCTTGGAGACTGTTTTAGGCCACAGATTGCTTTGTTCAATTTGAGTACCTTTCCCGGACCAATAGTGTCTTTTAGACCCGGTGGTGGTCTCATATATACTTCATCTTCAAGTTCACCTTGCAAGAACGCATTCTTAACGTCCATTTGCCACAATTCCCAATCCAGATTGGTGGCAAGTGAGAGGACAACTCGAACCGTGTGAAGTTTCGCAACCGGAGCAAACGTATCTTGATAATCCTCCCTATACGTTTGTGTAAAACCTCTTGCGACCAATCTTGCCTTATGGCGTTCAATCTCCCCATCACTCTTGTATTTAATGGTAAAAATCCATCGAGAGGTGACTGCCTTCTTGCCTTGTGGTAGATTTGCCTCGTCCCATGTATGGTTTTGTTCCATGGCTGTTCTCTCGTCGCTCACTGCATCACGCCACACCTTGTGTTCCTTGGCTTCATCATAGGTTTATGGTTCCCAATGTTTGTCAATTTGGCCAAGGAAGGCTTGGTGTTCCACAGGAAAATGGGCAAGAGTACACACCGCTTGAATAGGATGTGCAACAGTCACATTGTTGTAATATACGCGTGTGTTCTTCCAGTTTGAGGGGTCAAACTTGAGACGTTGGCTGCGTCGTAGTGGTATGACCTCCTCTTGATCATCATCTTCATTCCCAGCTTCAGTTGGTGTGGTAGCGTCTTCAAACGACACTTTGGTGTCAATATGTTGGAAAGGGTTTTCATTGGCAGGAGTTGTGGCTATCGGATCAGTGTCTGGTTCAGCAGCAGTAGAGTGACTCGGGGCAGCTTCCTTAGGCAGATGAGACTCTCCTGAAGCGTTTGGCCCGGCTGGATTTTGATTGGCCCGATCGTTATCAGCACTTAGCCGTTCAAGGATAATCCGGAGATTCTTGGTGCGGTCGGAAGGCGATGTAGACAGGTCGCGAAGGTCGTCCCAATTTTTCTGGTCATAATACCCCTGGGTTTCTACGAACTTCACGTCTCGAGACACCAAGACACGTCTAGATTCAGGGTCATAGCATTTGTAGCCTTTTTGGGTTGTAGAATAACCAAGAAACATACTTTTGGTACTTTTGGCATCGAGTTTGTCTCGTAATTCACCTGGTTTTAAAACAAAACAAGTACACCCAAACACACGTAAGTGATTAAAGGTGGGTTTTTCATTGTTTAATACCTCAAATGGTGAGACATCATGTAGGATCTTTGTGGGAATCCGATTGATTAGGTAACAGGCGACAAGAACAGCATCTCCCCAAAAACGCTTGGGTACATTGGTGTGAAACATCATGGATCTTGCTACTTCCATGAGATGTCTATTCTTCCTCTCAGCTACACCATTTTGTTGTGGGGTGTAAGGGCAACTTGTTTGGTGAATTATGCCATGGTTGGTGAGATGTTGTTTGAAAGCATGGCTTGTATATTCCCCACCATTATCTGACCTTAAAATCTTAATCTTGGCATTATAGTGGTTAGTCACATAATTTTGAAAATTGATAAATGCTTCTAGGACTCTATCTTTAGATGGGAGCAAGGTTAGCCAAGTATATTTAGATTTTTCATCAATAAAAGTAACAAAGTATTTTTGATTTTCTCTAGATAGGCAAGGAGATGTCCAAACATCAGAATGGACAAGATCAAAACAATTATCATAAATAGTCAATGACTTAGGAAAAACAGATTTGCAATGTTTACCAAGGATATTAACTCTAAAGCTCGAGAGTGGGGATGTCCTAGTCTAGCATGCCAAATAACATTGTTTGCTTTGATAGAAATTGAACTAAAACAAGAAGCAGTAGAAGTAGGTAAATTCAAGTCTTCAAGCACATATAAGTCATCTCTAGAGGAGCCTTGGCCAAGTACTTTACTAGTCTCAATATCCTGAAAATGCACATTGTTAGGACCAAATATGGCATAACAATTCAAATCAGTGGTAGCTCTTTTAACCGATAATAAGTTAGAGGTGAAGCTTGGCATGTAAAACGCTTTAGTTGTTTTGTCAAATAGTTTTAGGTTACCAATTCCTTTAACCGGTATTTTTTCACCATTAGCGATAATCACATTTCCTAGGGCAGGTTTAATATCACTAATCAAGTTTGAATCACTAATCATGTGATGAGAAGCACCTGAATCTACTATAAGCGGTTTAATTTGTTTTAAAGCATGAAAAGAGTTACCGGAAGCTTTCTTGAGGGCTTTGATGAGGGCGTCCAGGTCTGACTTCCTCACCAGGTCCGTGGTAGCTGCTAGGGCTGTGCCATTTCCTTCGATGATACGCTGATTTGATTCGGTGATAGTAGGCTCTATGGTAGCTTGATGTGCTCTAGGTCCTCCGCGGTTGTTTACTGTTCGATTAACCTTAAGATGTGGATGTAGTATCCAACACCGGCTCTTGAAGTGACCAGGTTTCTTGCAGTGGTCACACACTGGAGGATTCTTGTCATCATGCCGATAGTAGCTCTTGTTCGCAGCCGCTATGTCAGCCTTGTTAGCGGTTACAAGCTCTCCTTTGTTACCAAACAGCCCCATGGAGCCATGCTCCTTTTGAATTTGGCTACACACCTCATCTAGGCTAGGCAGCTTATCTGACCTCAAGATATGTTTGATGAGATCATTGTAAGAAGGATTTAGTGTGAGAAGTAGACCAAACACCTTGTCCTGCTCTCGCCTCTCGTTTAGTATGGCCGGATCAAGTGTGGTCGGCCTAAGCATCTCAAGTTCAGCCCAAAGAGACCTAAACTTCCCAAAGTGTTTGGTGAACTCCATGTCTTCTTGGCTTAGGTTGTTAATGGCCCTCTTGATCTCAAATACTCGGTTTAAATTGGTGGTGTTGCCGAACACATTTTGTAATGTGTCCCACAGATCCTTGGCCGTCTCGCAGTATGAGTAGGCTTCAAGTATTGGAGCATCAAGAGAGTTTTGAATGATGGCCAGAACACTTTGGTCTTCTTGAAACCATTTGTCTTCACCGCTTGTGACCGCTTCTTTGCCGTCGATGGTAGGCTCTCCCTTTGGAGCCTCACTCGTTGTGATATGGGTCCAAAGCCCTCGGCCGCATAGTGCCGTCTTTGTGGTCCTTGCCCACAACAAGTAGTTCTCTCCCTTGAGAGTAACTGGAACAATCAAGGTCTTGGTGCCTTCCATGGTGTTTTGTCCGCTGGTCTATAGTGTTATCCAACGGTTAAAAGGGATCGCTTCTTGCGTTTGACATAGAAATGAAGAGAGTAAGACGAGCGGAAGTGGTTAATGGGTGAGAAGTTGAAGACTAGAAGCAACAAGGCTCTGATACCATGTAAGAATAGAAGAGTAAAAGGGTAATTTGAGTTACAAGTAACGGTTTAGCTAGCCAAATGAGATCAATCGAATGTATTGAGAGTTTAGAAACGTAAGGAGTGTAAATCGAATAGAGAGAGAGAAGTGTAGAAGAAGAGATTAACTTCTTACTTGATTTAGTTCATGGTTACAATCTAAATATAGACATACACAAAGAGAATATCCTACCTAAGATGCTATACACACATACACAAGGTGAAAGCGACATGACCTAGATGTCACATGTGATCTTTGTTTGCTCTCCCACTTGCACCAACTCGCCAACGGAACAATGAGAAGGATCCAGAAGCTTTGTGACCATTGGGAGCTGTTGTTCTTCATGGGCCAGCATTGCGAGGCCTCTACCTGTACGGATGGCCCATATGGTTTGGTTGTACGGACGTACGGACGTACGGACGATGATGCGTTTCCACAAAAATATTTAACAATCAAATGCATTTGACTAATTATAAGAGTTCGGGTTGAATTTGGAGTGTTTAGATACCACTTTTACTCATTTTGTCCCGAAACAGTCTAAAACCGAGAAAACATTGATTCGAAGCAGTAAACAGCTCTGTTGCAGTTTCTAGGGACAGAATGTGTGACAATCCAATGCATTTGACAAATTGTAGTAGTTGGGGATGAATTTGGAGTGTTTAGACAACATTTAATCCCGTTTTATCCCAAAATAGGCTAAAAGCGAGAAAACAGGCTAAAACCGAGAGAAAACATTGATTCGATGCAGTAAACAGCTATGTTACTCTTTCTAGGGTCAAAATATGTAACAACCCAATGCATTTGACAAATATTAAGAGTTCTAGTTGAATTTGGTGTGTTTAGACACCACTTATACCCATTTTGTCCCGAAACAGGCTAAAACCGAGAAAACATTGATTCTAAGGAGTAAACAGTGTTGTTACTGTTTCTAGAGTCAGAATGTGTGACATTCCAATGCATTTGACTAATTGTAAAAGTTCGGGATGAGTTTGGAGTGTTTAGACAACACTTAAACCCATTTTATCCCAAAACAGGCTTAAACCGAGAAAACATGCTACAACCAAGAGAAAACATTGATTTGAAGCAGTAAACAGCTATGTAACTCTTCCTAGGGTCAAAATATGAAACAATCCAATGCATCTGACTAATTATAAGAGTTTGGGTTGAATTTGGAGTGTTTAGACACCACTTTTACCCATTTTGTCCCGGAACAGGCTAAAACCAAGAAAACATTGATTCTAAACAGTAAACAGCATTGTTACTGTTTCTAGGGTCAGAATGTGTGACATTCCAATGAATTCGACTAATTTTAATAGTTCGAGATGAATTTGGAGTGTTTAGACAACAATTAAACCGTTTTAACCCAAAACAGGCTTAAACCGAGAAAACCGGTAAAACCAAGAGAAAACATTGATTCGAAGCTGTAAACAGCTATGTTACTCTTTCTTGGGTCCAAATATGTAACAATCCAATGCATTTGACTAATTATAAGAGTTTGCGTTGAATTTGGAGTGTTTAGACACCACTTTTACCCATTTTGTCCCGAAATAAGCTAAAACCGAGAAAACATTGATTCTAAGCAGTAAACAGATTTGTACTGTTTCTATGGTCAGAATGTATGACAATCCAATGCATTTGACTAATTGTAAGAGTTTAGGATGAATTTGGAGTGTTTAGACGACACTTAAACCCGTTTTATCCCAAAACATGCTTAAACCGAGAAAACAGGCTAAAACCAGGATAAAACATTGATTCGAAGAAGTAACAGCTATGTTACTCTTTCTAGGGTCAAAATATTGAGCAATCCAATGCATTTGACTAATTATAAAAGTTTGGGTTGAATTTGAGTATTTATACACCAACTATACCCATTTTGGCCCGAAAGAGGCTAAAACTGAGAAAACATTGATTCGAAGCAGTAAACAGCTCTGTTTCAGTTTCTAGGGACAGAATTTGTGACAATCCAATGCATTTGACTAATTGTAATAGTTCGGGATGAATTTGGAGTGTTAAGACAAGATTTAATCCCGTTTTATCCCAAAATAGGCTAAAAGCGAGAAAACAGGCTAAAACCGAGAGAAAACATTGATTCGATGCAGTAAACAGCTATGTTACTCTTTCTAGGGTCAAAATATGTAACAACCCATTGCATTTGACAAATTATAAGAGTTCAAGTTGAATTTGGAGTGTTTAGACACCACTTATACCCATTTTGTCCCGAAACAGGCTAAAACCGAGAAAACATTGATTCTAAGGAGTAAACAGCATTGTTACTGTTTATAGGGTTAGAATGTGTGACATTCCAATGCATTTGACTAATTGTAAAAGTTCGGGATGAGTTTGGAGTGTTTAGACAACACTTAAACCCATTTTATCCCAAAACAGGCTTAAACCGAGAAAACATGCTAAAACCAAGAGAAAACAATGATTTGAAGCAGTAAACAGCTATGTAACTCTTCCTAGGGTCAAAATATGTAACAATCCAATGCATTTGACTAATTATAAGAGTTCGGGTTGAATTTGGAGTGTTTAGACACCACTTTTACCCATTTTGTCCCGAAACAGGCTAAAACCGAGAAACCATTGATTTGAAGCAGTAAACATCTCTGTTACTATTTCTAGGGTTGGAATGTGTGACAGTCCAATGCATTTGATGAATTGTAAGAGTTCGGGATGAATTTGGAAAGTTTAGACAACACTTAAACCCGATTTATCCCAAAACAGGCTTAAACCGAGAAAACAGGCTAAAAACCGAGAGAAAACGTTGATTCGAAGCAGTAAACAGCAATGTTACTCTTTCTATGGTCAAAATATGTAACAATCCAATACATTTGACTAATTATAAGAGTTCGGGTTGAATTTGGAGTGTTTAGACACCACTTTTACCCATTTTGTCCCGAAACAGGCTAAAACCGAAAAAACATTGATTCTAAGTAGTAAAAAGCGTTGTTACTGTTTCTAGGGTCAGAATGTGTGGCATTCCAATGCATTTGACTAATTGTAAGAGTTCAGAATGAATTTGGAGTGTTTAGACGACACTTAAACCCGTTTTATCCCAAAACAGGCTTAAACCGAGAAAACAGGCTAAAACCGAGAGAAAACATTGATTTGAAGCAGTAAGTAGCTATGTTACTCTTTCTAGGGTCAAAATATGTAATAATCCAATGCATCTGACTAATTATAAGAGTTCGGGTTGAATATGGAGTGTTTAGACACCACTTTTACCCATTTTGTCCCGAAACAGGCTAAAACCAAGAAAACATTGATTCTAAACAGTAAACAGCATTGTTACTGTTTCTAGGGTCGGAATGTGTGACATTCCAATGAATTTGACTAATTGTAAGAGTTTGGGATGAATTTGGAGTGTTTAGACAACACTTAAACCCGTTTTATCCCAAAAAAGGCTTAAACCAAGAAAACAGGCTAAAACCAGGATAAAACATTGATTCGAAGAAGTAACAGCTATGTTACTCTTTCTAGGGTCAAAATATTTAACAATCAAATGCATTTGACTAATTATAAGAGTTCGGGTTGAATTTGGAGTGTTTAGATACCACTTTTACTCATTTTGTCCCGAAACAGTCTGAAACCGAGAAAACATTGATTCGAAGCAGTAAACAGCTTTGTTGCAGTTTCTAGGGACAGAATGTGTGACAATCCAATGCATTTGACAAATTGTAATAGTTGGGGATGAATTTGGAGTGTTTAGACAACATTTAATCTCGTTTTATCCCAAAATAGGCTAAAAGCGAGAAAACAGGCTAAAACCGAGAGAAAACATTGATTCGATGCAGTAAACAGCTATGTTACTCTTTCTAGGGTCAAAATATGTAACAAACCAATGCATTTGACAAATATTAAGAGTTCGAGTTGAATTTGGTGTGTTTAGACACCACTTATACCCATTTTGTCCCGAAACAGGCTAAAACCGAGAAAACATTGATTCTAAGGAGTAAACAGTGTTGTTACTGTTTCTAGAGTCAGAATGTGTGACATTCCAATGCCTTTGACTAATTGTAAAAGTTCGGGATGAGTTTGGAGTGTTTAGACAACACTTAAACCCATTTTATCCCAAAACAGGCTTAAACCGAGAAAACATGCTACAACCAAGAGAAAACATTGATTTGAAGCAGTAAACAGCTATGTAACTCTTCCTAGGGTCAAAATATGAAACAATCCAATGCATCTGACTAATTATAAGAGTTCGGGTTGAATTTGGAGTGTTTAGACACCACTTTTACCCATTTTGTCCCGGAACAGGCTAAAACCAAGAAAACATTGATTCTAAACAGCATTGTTACTGTTTCTAGGGTCAGAATGTGTGATATTCCAATGAATTCGACTAATTTTAATAGTTCGAGATGAATTTGGAGTGTTTAGACAACAATTAAACCGTTTTAACCCAAAACAGGCTTAAACCGAGAAAACCGGTAAAACCAAGAGAAAACATTGATTCGAAGCTGTAAACAGCTATGTTACTCTTTCTTGGGTCCAAATATGTAACAATCCAATGCATTTGACTAATTATAAGAGTTTGCGTTGAATTTGGAGTGTTTAGACACCACTTTTACCCATTTTGTCCCGAAATAAGCTAAAACCGAGAAAACATTGATTCTAAGCAGTAAACAGATTTGTACTGTTTCTATGGTCAGAATGTATGACAATCCAATGCATTTGACTAATTGTAAGAGTTTGGGATGAATTTGGAGTGTTTAGACGACACTTAAACCCGTTTTATCCCAAAACATGCTTAAACCGAGAAAACAGGCTAAAACCAGGATAAAACATTGATTCGAAGAAGTAACAGCTATGTTACTCTTTCTAGGGTCAAAATATTGAGCAATCCAATGCATTTGACTAATTATAAAAGTTTGGGTTGAATTTGAGTATTTATACACCAACTATACCCATTTTGGCCCGAAAGAGGCTAAAACTGAGAAAACATTGATTCGAAGCAGTAAACAGCTCTGTTTCAGTTTCTAGGGACAGAATTTGTGACAATCCAATGCATTTGACTAATTGTAATAGTTCGGGATGAATTTGGAGTGTTAAGACAAGATTTAATCCCGTTTTATCCCAAAATAGGCTAAAAGCGAGAAAACAGGCTAAAACCGAGAGAAAACATTGATTCGATGCAGTAAACAGCTATGTTACTCTTTCTAGGGTCAAAATATGTAACAACCCAATGCATTTGACAAATTATAAGAGTTCGAGTTGAATTTGGAGTGTTTAGACACCACTTATACCCATTTTGTCCCGAAACAGGCTAAAACCGAGAAAACATTGATTCTAAGGAGTAAACAGCATTGTTACTGTTTCTAGGGTTAGAATGTGTGACATTCCAATGCATTTGACTAATTGTAAAAGTTCGGGATGAGTTTGGAGTGTTTAGACAACACTTAAACCCATTTTATCCCAAAACAGGCTTAAACCGAGAAAACATGCTAAAACCAAGAGAAAACAATGATTTGAAGCAGTAAACAGCTATGTAACTCTTCCTAGGGTCAAAATATGTAACAATCCAATGCATTTGACTAATTATAAGAGTTCGGGTTGAATTTGGAGTGTTTAGACACCACTTTTACCCATTTTGTCCCGAAACAGGCTAAAACCGAGAAACCATTGATTTGAAGCAGTAAACATCTCTGTTACTATTTCTAGGGTTGGAATGTGTGACAGTCCAATGCATTTGATGAATTGTAAGAGTTCGGGATGAATTTGGAAAGTTTAGACAACACTTAAACCCGATTTATCCCAAAACAGGCTTAAACCGAGAAAACAGGCTAAAAACCGAGAGAAAACGTTGATTCGAAGCAGTAAACAGCAATGTTACTCTTTCTATGGTCAAAATATGTAACAATCCAATACATTTGACTAATTATAAGAGTTCGGGTTGAATTTGGAGTGTTTAGACACCACTTTTACCCATTTTGTCCCGAAACAGGCTAAAACCGAAAAAACATTGATTCTAAGTAGTAAAAAGCGTTGTTACTGTTTCTAGGGTCAGAATGTGTGGCATTCCAATGCATTTGACTAATTGTAAGAGTTCAGAATGAATTTGGAGTGTTTAGACGACACTTAAACCCGTTTTATCCCAAAACAGGCTTAAACCGAGAAAACAGGCTAAAACCGAGAGAAAACATTGATTTGAAGCAGTAAGTAGCTATGTTACTCTTTCTAGGGTCAAAATATGTAATAATCCAATGCATCTGACTAATTATAAGAGTTCGGGTTGAATATGGAGTGTTTAGACACCACTTTTACCCATTTTGTCCCGAAACAGGCTAAAACCAAGAAAACATTGATTCTAAACAGTAAACAGCATTGTTACTGTTTCTAGGGTCGGAATGTGTGACATTCCAATGAATTTGACTAATTGTAAGAGTTTGGGATGAATTTGGAGTGTTTAGACAACACTTAAACCCGTTTTATCCCAAAAAAGGCTTAAACCAAGAAAACAGGCTAAAACCAGGATAAAACATTGATTCGAAGAAGTAACAGCTATGTTACTCTTTCTAGGGTCAAAATATTTAACAATCAAATGCATTTGACTAATTATAAGAGTTCGGGTTGAATTTGGAGTGTTTAGATACCACTTTTACTCATTTTGTCCCGAAACAGTCTAAAACCGAGAAAACATTGATTCGAAGCAGTAAACAGCTCTGTTGCAGTTTCTAGGGACAGAATGTGTGACAATCCAATGCATTTGACAAATTGTAATAGTTGGGGATGAATTTGGAGTGTTTAGACAACATTTAATCTCGTTTTATCCCAAAATAGGCTAAAAGCGAGAAAACAGGCTAAAACCGAGAGAAAACATTGATTCGATGCAGTAAACAGCTATGTTACTCTTTCTAGGGTCAAAATATGTAACAAACCAATGCATTTGACAAATATTAAGAGTTCGAGTTGAATTTGGTGTGTTTAGACACCACTTATACCCATTTTGTCCCGAAACAGGCTAAAACCGAGAAAACATTGATTCTAAGGAGTAAACAGTGTTGTTACTGTTTCTAGAGTCAGAATGTGTGACATTCCAATGCCTTTGACTAATTGTAAAAGTTCGGGATGAGTTTGGAGTGTTTAGACAACACTTAAACCCATTTTATCCCAAAACAGGCTTAAACCGAGAAAACATGCTACAACCAAGAGAAAACATTGATTTGAAGCAGTAAACAGCTATGTAACTCTTCCTAGGGTCAAAATATGAAACAATCCAATGCATCTGACTAATTATAAGAGTTCGGGTTGAATTTGGAGTGTTTAGACACCACTTTTACCCATTTTGTCCCGGAACAGGCTAAAACCAAGAAAACATTGATTCTAAACAGCATTGTTACTGTTTCTAGGGTCAGAATGTGTGATATTCCAATGAATTCGACTAATTTTAATAGTTCGAGATGAATTTGGAGTGTTTAGACAACAATTAAACCGTTTTAACCCAAAACAGGCTTAAACCGAGAAAACCGGTAAAACCAAGAGAAAACATTGATTCGAAGCTGTAAACAGCTATGTTACTCTTTCTTGGGTCCAAATATGTAACAATCCAATGCATTTGACTAATTATAAGAGTTTGCGTTGAATTTGGAGTGTTTAGACACCACTTTTACCCATTTTGTCCCGAAATAAGCTAAAACCGAGAAAACATTGATTCTAAGCAGTAAACAGATTTGTACTGTTTCTATGGTCAGAATGTATGACAATCCAATGCATTTGACTAATTGTAAGAGTTTGGGATGAATTTGGAGTGTTTAGACGACACTTAAACCCGTTTTATCCCAAAACATGCTTAAACCGAGAAAACAGGCTAAAACCAGGATAAAACATTGATTCGAAGAAGTAACAGCTATGTTACTCTTTCTAGGGTCAAAATATTGAGCAATCCAATGCATTTGACTAATTATAAAAGTTTGGGTTGAATTTGAGTATTTATACACCAACTATACCCATTTTGGCCCGAAAGAGGCTAAAACTGAGAAAACATTGATTCGAAGCAGTAAACAGCTCTGTTTCAGTTTCTAGGGACAGAATTTGTGACAATCCAATGCATTTGACTAATTGTAATAGTTCGGGATGAATTTGGAGTGTTAAGACAACATTTAATCCCGTTTTATCCTAAAATAGGCTAAAAGCGAGAAAACAGGCTAAAACCGAGAGAAAACATTGATTCGATGCAGTAAACAGCTATGTTACTCTTTCTAGGGTCAAAATATGTAACAAACCAATGCATTTGACAAATTAGAAGAGTTCGAGTTGAATTTGGAGTGTTTAGACACCACTTATACCCATTTTGTCCCGAAACAGGCTAAAACCGAGAAAACAATGATTCTAAGGAGTAAACAGCATTGTTACTGTTTCTAGGGTTAGAATGTGTGACATTCCAATGCATTTGACTAATTGTAAAAGTTCGGGATGAGTTTGGAGTGTTTAGACAACACTTAAACCCATTTTATCCCAAAACAGGCTTATACCGAGAAAACATGCTAAACCCAAGAGAAAACAATGATTTGAAGCAGTAAACAGCTATGTAACTCTTCCTAGGGTCAAAATATGTAACAATCCAATGCATTTGACTAATTATAAGAGTTCGGGTTGAATTTGGAGTGTTTAGACACCACTTTTACCCATTTTGTCCCGAAACAGGCTAAAACCGAGAAACCATTGATTTGAAGCAGTAAACATCTCTGTTACTATTTCTAGGGTTGGAATGTGTGACAGTCCAATGCATTTGATGAATTGTAAGAGTTCGGGATGAATTTGGAAAGTTTAGACAACACTTAAACCCGATTTATCCCAAAACAGGCTTAAACCGAGAAAACAGGCTAAAAACCGAGAGAAAACGTTGATTCGAAGCAGTAAACAGCAATGTTACTCTTTCTATGGTCAAAATATGTAACAATCCAATACATTTGACTAATTATAAGAGTTCGGGTTGAATTTGGAGTGTTTAGACACCACTTTTACCCATTTTGTCCCGAAACAGGCTAAAACCAAAAAAACATTGATTCTAAGTAGTAAAAAGCGTTGTTACTGTTTCTAGGGTCAGAATGTGTGGCATTCCAATGCATTTGACTAATTGTAAGAGTTCAGAATGAATTTGGAGTGTTTAGACGACACTTAAACCCGTTTTATCCCAAAACAGGCTTAAACCGAGAAAACAGGCTAAAACCGAGATAAAACATTGATTTGAAGCAGTAAGTAGCTATGTTACTCTTTCTAGGGTCAAAATATGTAATAATCCAATGCATCTGACTAATTATAAGAGTTCGGGTTGAATATGGAGTGTTTAGACACCACTTTTACCCATTTTGTCCCGAAACAGGCTAAAACCAAGAAAACATTGATTCTAAACAGTAAACAGCATTGTTACTGTTTCTAGGGTCGGAATGTGTGACATTCCAATGAATTTGACTAATTGTAAGAGTTTGGGATGAATTTGGAGTGTTTAGACAACACTTAAACCCGTTTTATCCCAAAAAAGGCTTAAACCAAGAAAACAGGCTAAAACCAGGATAAAACATTGATTCGAAGAAGTAACAGCTATGTTACTCTTTCTAGGGTCAAAATATTTAACAATCAAATGCATTTGACTAATTATAAGAGTTCGGGTTGAATTTGGAGTGTTTAGATACCACTTTTACTCATTTTGTCCCGAAACAGTCTAAAACCGAGAAAACATTGATTCGAAGCAGTAAACAGCTCTGTTGCAGTTTCTAGGGACAGAATGTGTGACAATCCAATGCATTTGACAAATTGTAATAGTTGGGGATGAATTTGGAGTGTTTAGACAACATTTAATCTCGTTTTATCCCAAAATAGGCTAAAAGCGAGAAAACAGGCTAAAACCGAGAGAAAACATTGATTCGATGCAGTAAACAGCTATGTTACTCTTTCTAGGGTCAAAATATGTAACAAACCAATGCATTTGACAAATATTAAGAGTTCGAGTTGAATTTGGTGTGTTTAGACACCACTTATACCCATTTTGTCCCGAAACAGGCTAAAACCGAGAAAACATTGATTCTAAGGAGTAAACAGTGTTGTTACTGTTTCTAGAGTCAGAATGTGTGACATTCCAATGCCTTTGACTAATTGTAAAAGTTCGGGATGAGTTTGGAGTGTTTAGACAACACTTAAACCCATTTTATCCCAAAACAGGCTTAAACCGAGAAAACATGCTACAACCAAGAGAAAACATTGATTTGAAGCAGTAAACAGCTATGTAACTCTTCCTAGGGTCAAAATATGAAACAATCCAATGCATCTGACTAATTATAAGAGTTCGGGTTGAATTTGGAGTGTTTAGACACCACTTTTACCCATTTTGTCCCGGAACAGGCTAAAACCAAGAAAACATTGATTCTAAACAGTAAACAGCATTGTTACTGTTTCTAGGGTCAGAATGTGTGACATTCCAATGAATTCGACTAATTTTAATAGTTCGAGATGAATTTGGAGTGTTTAGACAACAATTAAACCGTTTTAACCCAAAACAGGCTTAAACCGAGAAAACCGGTAAAACCAAGAGAAAACATTGATTCGAAGCTGTAAACAGCTATGTTACTCTTTCTTGGGTCCAAATATGTAACAATCCAATGCATTTGACTAATTATAAGAGTTTGCGTTGAATTTGGAGTGTTTAGACACCACTTTTACCCATTTTGTCCCGAAATAAGCTAAAACCGAGAAAACATTGATTCTAAGCAGTAAACAGATTTGTACTGTTTCTATGGTCAGAATGTATGACAATCCAATGCATTTGACTAATTGTAAGAGTTTGGGATGAATTTGGAGTGTTTAGACGACACTTAAACCCGTTTTATCCCAAAACATGCTTAAACCGAGAAAACAGGCTAAAACCAGGATAAAACATTGATTCGAAGAAGTAACAGCTATGTTACTCTTTCTAGGGTCAAAATATTGAGCAATCCAATGCATTTGACTAATTATAAAAGTTTGGGTTGAATTTGAGTATTTATACACCAACTATACCCATTTTGGCCCGAAAGAGGCTAAAACTGAGAAAACATTGATTCGAAGCAGTAAACAGCTCTGTTTCAGTTTCTAGGGACAGAATTTGTGACAATCCAATGCATTTGACTAATTGTAATAGTTCGGGATGAATTTGGAGTGTTAAGACAACATTTAATCCCGTTTTATCCTAAAATAGGCTAAAAGCGAGAAAACAGGCTAAAACCGAGAGAAAACATTGATTCGATGCAGTAAACAGCTATGTTACTCTTTCTAGGGTCAAAATATGTAACAAACCAATGCATTTGACAAATTAGAAGAGTTCGAGTTGAATTTGGAGTGTTTAGACACCACTTATACCCATTTTGTCCCGAAACAGGCTAAAACCGAGAAAACAATGATTCTAAGGAGTAAACAGCATTGTTACTGTTTCTAGGGTTAGAATGTGTGACATTCCAATGCATTTGACTAATTGTAAAAGTTCGGGATGAGTTTGGAGTGTTTAGACAACACTTAAACCCATTTTATCCCAAAACAGGCTTATACCGAGAAAACATGCTAAACCCAAGAGAAAACAATGATTTGAAGCAGTAAACAGCTATGTAACTCTTCCTAGGGTCAAAATATGTAACAATCCAATGCATTTGACTAATTATAAGAGTTCGGGTTGAATTTGGAGTGTTTAGACACCACTTTTACCCATTTTGTCCCGAAACAGGCTAAAACCGAGAAACCATTGATTTGAAGCAGTAAACATCTCTGTTACTATTTCTAGGGTTGGAATGTGTGACAGTCCAATGCATTTGATGAATTGTAAGAGTTCGGGATGAATTTGGAAAGTTTAGACAACACTTAAACCCGATTTATCCCAAAACAGGCTTAAACCGAGAAAACAGGCTAAAAACCGAGAGAAAACGTTGATTCGAAGCAGTAAACAGCAATGTTACTCTTTCTATGGTCAAAATATGTAACAATCCAATACATTTGACTAATTATAAGAGTTCGGGTTGAATTTGGAGTGTTTAGACACCACTTTTACCCATTTTGTCCCGAAACAGGCTAAAACCGAAAAAACATTGATTCTAAGTAGTAAAAAGCGTTGTTACTGTTTCTAGGGTCAGAATGTGTGACATTCCAATGCATTTGACTAATTGTAAGAGTTCAGAATGAATTTGGAGTGTTTAGAAGACACTTAAACCCGTTTTATCCCAAAACAGGCTTAAACAGAGAAAACAGGCTAAAACCGAGAGAAAACATTGATTTGAAGCAGTAAGTAGCTATGTTACTCTTTCTAGGGTCAAAATATGTAATAATCCAATGCATCTGACTAATTATAAGAATTCGGGTTGAATATGGAGTGTTTAGACACCACTTTTACCCATTTTGTCCCGAAACAGGCTAAAACCAAGAAAACATTGATTCTAAACAGTAAACAGCATTGTTACTGTTTCTAGGGTCGGAATGTGTGACATTCCAATGAATTTGACTAATTGTAAGAGTTTGGGATGAATTTGGAGTGTTTAGACAACACTTAAACCCGTTTTATCCCAAAAAAGGCTTAAACCAAGAAAACAGGCTAAAACCAGGATAAAACATTGATTCGAAGAAGTAACAGCTATGTTACTCTTTCTAGGGTCAAAATATTTAACAATCAAATGCATTTGACTAATTATAAGAGTTCGGGTTGAATTTGGAGTGTTTAGATACCACTTTTACTCATTTTTGTAAGACTTTGTAGAATAAAGAAGAGAATCAAGAGAATGGATATAGGTTTCGGTAGACAATGAGAATGAGGAAGGAGAAAAGATTAGGTTTTCTTATTCCATAAGAAGCGATAATACAAGGTGGCTATGAGCCTATTTAAGGAAACACAAACTAGGGCTACACCCTTGACCGAGACACACAAGTGGGATAGGGACATTAGGAGAGAGACACACTACATCCCAAGGTGAAAGCGACAGCCCATCCTTACCAAACATGTGACTATTTCCTTCCCTTCTCTCTAACGGTTATAATGTGCTTCTCGATCCTTCTAGTGGGCTTCAGGCCTCCTCTCCATTCCTTATCACTAGAAGACTCGGCCATTTCACCACACTTGTACGGACAGCCCATATTCAACACTCGTACGGACGGCCATGGCTGCCTTAGGCTTATTCTTTTGATCAATACTCCCCCTCAAGCTTAGCCTAATGAAATGGCTAAGCTTGGAACCCGTGAAGCAGCACCTCATTAAAAACCTTGACTTAGAAAACCTCATGGGACAAAACCAAGTCAAGGGAAAAAGAGTGTGCTGTCCACGGATTAGAGAAGCTTGATCATGGCCGTGTAATGTCTACAAGTCCAAGTTTGCTATAGATGTGATCACAAACCTTGGAGCTTGCAGACTTGGTGAAGATGTCAGCTAGCTGATCTTGACTCCTTGTGTGGCATGGTAACACCACTCCTTCTTCAATCTTCTCTCTCACCTTGTGGCAATCGCTTTCTATGTGCTTGGTCCTCTCATGAAAGACCGAGTTTGTGGCAATGTGGATGGCCGCTTCATTGTCGCAATGCATGGTCATGGGCTGCTTTGTTTCGATGCCTAAGTCCTTGAGTAGACCCTTCAGCCATGTCATCTCGTTAGTGAGCTTCCTCATAGCTCTATACTCGGCCTCGGCGCTAGAGCATGAAACCACCTTTTGTTTCTTAGACCTCCATGTAACCATGTTGCCTCCAACGAACGTGCAGTACCCAGTAGTGGATCTTCTATCCAGCGTGTCGCCATTGTAATCCGCATCACAGTAGCCAACAATCTCGGTGTTGTCATTCTTGCCCATCCAAATATTGATCAAAAGAATAAGCCTAAGGCAGCCATGGCCGTCCGTACGAGTGTTGAATATGGGCTGTCCGTACAAGTGTGGTGAAATGGCCGAGTCTTCTAGTGATAAGGAATGGAGAGGAGGCCTGAAGCCCACTAGAAGGATCGAGAAGCACATTATAACCGTTAGAGAGAAGGGAAGGAAATAGTCACATGTTTGGTAAGGATGGGCTGTCGCTTTCACCTTGGGATGTAGTGTGTCTCTCTCCTAATGTCCCTATCCCACTTGTGTGTCTCGGTCAAGGGTGTAGCCCTAGTTTGTGTTTCCTTAAATAGGCTCATAGCCACCTTGTATTATCGCTTCTTATGGAATAAGAAAACCTAATCTTTTCTCCTTCCTCATTCTCTTTGTCTACCGAAACCTATATCCATTCTCTTGATTCTCTTCTTTATTCTACAAAGTCTTACATGGTATCAGAGCAAGTTGTTCGATTCTCTACAGTCTAATCTCATTCTTCTACTTGTTTCTATTCTCTAGTCTCCTTTCCTTCTTTTCTTCTCACTCGCATTCTTTTGTTTATTCTCCGGGTAAAAGCTTTATCCATCGGTCCATAGAAATCCGACCATGGAAAACGCCAAGCCCATCGTTTCACCGATTGTCCTAAAGGGGACAAACTACTTGCTGTGGACAAGAACCACAAGAACCGCCCTTGGAGGTCGTGGCCTTTGGAGTCATGTCGAGTCCGACTATGTCCCAAAGCAAAACCCCAAAGAAGAAGATGCTTCCGAGGCGGAAGCGGAGGAAGAGAGCGAGAGGAAGGCCAAATGGTTCCAAGAAGACCAAGTTGTCCTATCTGTTCTCCAAAACTCTCTGGACACGCCTATCCTTGAGGCCTACTCATACTGCGAGACGGCCAAGGAACTGTGGGAAACACTTAAAGGCGTGTATGGTAATGTCTCTAACATGACTAGAGTCTTTGAGGTCAAGAAGGCCATAAACGACCTTAACCAAGATGATGTGGAGTTCACTAAGCATCTTGGTAAGTTCCGTGCACTATGGTCCGAGCTTGACATGTTGCGGCCAAGTACACTTGAGGCGAGTGTGCTAAACGAAAGGAAGGAGCAAGACAAGATCTTTGGACTCCTCCTTACCTTGAACCCATCCTTCAATGACCTCTTGAAGCACATCCTAAGGGCAGAGAAGCTTCCCTCCTTTGAAGATATTTGCTCCCAAATTCAGAAAGAACAAGGATCTCTTGATTTGTTTAGCGGTAAGGGGGAGCTTGCTACGGCCAACAAAGGAGTGTACAAGCAAGAGGAGAGGAAGGTGTGGGTATGCGACCACTGCAAGAAGCGGGGCCACCTGAAAGACAAATGCTGGGTTCTACATCCTCATCTCAAGCCGGCCAAGTTCAAAGCCAACTTCTCAAAGGAAGCGGTTAGCGACAAGGGAGCCGGATCATCAAAGCAGGGAGATGAGGTGGCCATGACCGCAGCCTATGGAGATGTGGTGAGGAAGTCAGACCTTGAGGCTCTCATCCGCTCCATTGCCTCACTCAAGGAGTCTGGTCTGATAATGGTGGAGAATACACAAGTTGCAAGTTCAAAGAACATCTCTCCAAGCATGGCATTCTCCATCAAACTAGTTGTCCCTACACGCCACAACAAAATGGTGTGGCCGAGAGAAAGAACCGGCATCTCATGGAAGTGGCGCGGGCAATCATGTTCCACTCTAGTGTTCCCAAACGATATTGGGGTGATGCTGTGATGACTGCATGCTATCTCATCAACCGGACACCAACCCGAGTTCTTCATGACTTATCTCCATTTGAAGTACTAAACAAATTTAAACCATCCCTTGATCACTTACGCGTTTTTGGTTGTGTTTGTTTTGTGTTAGTACCAGGAGAACAAAGGAGTAAGCTGGATGCCAAGAGTACAAAGTGCATGTTCATTGGCTACTCTACCACACAAAAGGGGTACAAATGTTATGATCCGGCCACAAGTCGTCTATATGTCTCCCGAGATGTCCGGTTCCTAGAGAATGTGGGCTACTATGACAAGAAGGACTGGAACAACCTTAAAGACCTCTCTCACTCACCTAATGACCGAGCTTCAAGTCTAAGGTTCCTTCTTGATCACCTTGGCAACCCGTCTCCACCAACGGGTGTCGTGCAGCCTATGCTACGCCAAACTCCTACCGACGGTGGGTCTGACCAAGGAGATACGAATAACAATGTTTCAGCCCAAGATAGTGTGTCCCTTGAGTCTGGCCTACCCATAGCCGGTGTTCCTGTTCCTGGCCCTACACCGGACACACATGCTCCGGCAGCGGCTCCTACCGAGGAAAACACGGAGACGGTTCTTACGGACGGTACGTCAACGGAGTTGCCTAGGACGGATCCACCTCCTGCACCAGTCCTGCGTCGGAGCACCAGACCTCGATCTGACCCCTCCACTTGGAAGAACAAGCGTGTATATTACAACAGTCAAGCCGTCGCTCATCCCATCCAAGCCGTTTGTTCCCTTGAGCTGTTACCTGCTGATCACCAAGCTTTCTTTGGCCAAGTTGACGCCAATTGGATCCCGCAGACATATGATGAAGCCAAGGAGCATCAGGTTTGGTTAGATGCGGTCAAGGATGAAACCGGCGCCATGATCCGGAATCATACGTGGGACGAATCGGATCTTCCTCAAGGCAAGCGGGCAGTTAGCTCCAAATGGGTGTTCACCATAAAGTATTTGAGCAATGGTGACATTGAACGGCATAAAGCCCGGTTAGTGGCCCGTGGCTTCACCCAAACCTATGGTGCGGACTACACGGACACCTTTGCACCCGTGGCCAAGCTCCATACGGTTCGGGTTGTGCTGTCTCTTGCTGTCAACCTATCATGGGACTTATGGCAGATGGATGTGAAGAACGCCTTTCTTCAAGGTGAACTTGATGAAGAAGTGTACATGACGCCTCCTCCCGGCCTTGAAGACATGGTTACACCCGGAAAAGTCTTGAGGCTACGTAAGGCCATCTATGGCCTTAAGCAGTCCCCACGAGCTTGGTACCACAAACTAAGCTCTACTCTCAAGACTTATGGTTTTAAGCGATCGGAGGCTGATCATACTCTCTTCACACGTCGCACCTCTATTGGTTGGGTGGTGGTGCTCATATACGTCGACGACATCATCGTGACTGGTGATGATAAGGCGGCCATTCAGGACACCAAGGACTCCCTCAAGTCGGCATTTGACATCAAGGACCTTGGGGAACTCAAATACTTTCTTGGTATTGAAATTTGTCGCTCACCGGAAGGACTCTTCCTCTCACAACGCAAGTACACTCTTGACTTGTTAGAGGAGACTGGCAAGCTTGGTGTGTCTCCGGTCGCTACGCCACTTGATGACGACTACCAGCTCAAGCGAAAGGGGGAGAGCTTACGGGAAAAAGAAGGCCGACCTAAGGAACCAATGGACGAGCCATTCTTAGACGTCACACGCTACCGCCGGCTTGTAGGTAAGCTAATATACCTTACTATCACACGACCTGACATATGTTATGCTGTGAATCAGGTTAGCCAACATATGAAGGCACCAAGCAAGTACCAATGGAGTCAAGTCGAGAGGATCCTAAGCTATCTCAAGGGCAGTCCGGGTCAAGGTATTTGGATGGGCAAGAATGACAACACCGAGATTGTTGGCTACTGTGATGCGGATTACAATGGCGACACGCTGGATAGAAGATCCACTACTGGGTACTGCACGTTCGTTGGAGGCAACATGGTTACATGGAGGTCTAAGAAACAAAAGGTGGTTTCATGCTCTAGCGCCGAGGCCGAGTATAGAGCTATGAGGAAGCTCACTAACGAGATGACATGGCTGAAGGGTCTACTCAAGGACTTAGGCATCGAAACAAAGCAGCCCATGACCATGCATTGCGACAATGAAGCGGCCATCCACATTGCCACAAACTCGGTCTTTCATGAGAGGACCAAGCACATAGAAAGCGATTGCCACAAGGTGAGAGAGAAGATTGAAGAAGGAGTGGTGTTACCATGCCACACAAGGAGTCAAGATCAGCTAGCTGACATCTTCACCAAGTCTGCAAGCTCCAAGGTTTGTGATCACATCTATAGCAAACTTGGACTTGTAGACATTACACGGCCATGATCAAGCTTCTCTAATCCGTGGACAGCACACTCTTTTTCCCTTGACTTGGTTTTGTCCCATGAGGTTTTCTAAGTCAAGGTTTTTAATGAGGTGCTGCTTCACGGGTTCCAAGCTTAGCCATTTCATTAGGCTAAGCTTGAGGGGGAGTATTGATCAAAAGAATAAGCCTAAGGCAGCCATGGCCGTCCGTACGAGTGTTGAATATGGGCTGTCCGTACAAGTGTGGTGAAATGGCCGAGTCTTCTAGTGATAAGGAATGGAGAGGAGGCCTGAAGCCCACTAGAAGGATCGAGAAGCACATTATAACCGTTAGAGAGAAGGGAAGGAAATAGTCACATGTTTGGTAAGGATGGGCTGTCGCTTTCACCTTGGGATGTAGTGTGTCTCTCTCCTAATGTCCCTATCCCACTTGTGTGTCTCGGTCAAGGGTGTAGCCCTAGTTTGTGTTTCCTTAAATAGGCTCATAGCCACCTTGTATTATCGCTTCTTATGGAATAAGAAAACCTAATCTTTTCTCCTTCCTCATTCTCTTTGTCTACCGAAACCTATATCCATTCTCTTGATTCTCTTCTTTATTCTACAAAGTCTTACACCAAATACCTTGACCCGGACTGCCCTTGAGATAGCTTAGGATCCTCTCGACTTGACTCCATTGGTACTTGCTTGGTGCCTTCATATGTTGGCTAACCTGATTCACAGCATAACATATGTCAGGTCGTGTGATAGTAAGGTATATTAGCTTACCTACAAGCCGGCGGTAGCGTGTGACGTCTAAGAATGGCTCGTCCATTGGTTCCTTAGGTCGGCCTTCTTTTTCCCGTAAGCTCTCCCCCTTTCGCTTGAGCTGGTAGTCGTCATCAAGTGGCGTAGCGACCGGAGACACACCAAGCTTGCCAGTCTCCTCTAACAAGTCAAGAGTGTACTTGCGTTGTGAGAGGAAGAGTCCTTCCGGTGAGCGACAAATTTCAATACCAAGAAAGTATTTGAGTTCCCCAAGGTCCTTGATGTCAAATGCCGACTTGAGGGAGTCCTTGGTGTCCTGAATGGCCGCCTTATCATCACCAGTCACGATGATGTCGTCGACGTATATGAGCACCACCACCCAACCAATAGAGGTGCGACGTGTGAAGAGAGTATGATCAGCCTCCGATCGCTTAAAACCATAAGTCTTGAGAGTAGAGCTTAGTTTGTGGTACCAAGCTCGTGGGGACTGCTTAAGGCCATAGATGGCCTTACGTAGCCTCAAGACTTTTCCGGGTGTAACCATGTCTTCAAGGCCGGGAGGAGGCGTCATGTACACTTCTTCATCAAGTTCACCTTGAAGAAAGGCGTTCTTCACATCCATCTGCCATAAGTCCCATGATAGGTTGACAGCAAGAGACAGCACAACCCGAACCGTATGGAGCTTGGCCACGGGTGCAAAGGTGTCCGTGTAGTCCGCACCATAGGTTTGGGTGAAGCCACGGGCCACTAACCGGGCTTTATGCCGTTCAATGTCACCATTGCTCAAATACTTTATGGTGAACACCCATTTGGAGCTAACTGCCCGCTTGCCTTGAGGAAGATCCGATTCGTCCCACGTATGATTCCGGATCATGGCGCCGGTTTCATCCTTGACCGCATCTAACCAAACCTGATGCTCCTTGGCTTCATCATATGTCTGCGGGATCCAATTGGCGTCAACTTGGCCAAAGAAAGCTTGGTGATCAGCAGGTAACAGCTCAAGGGAACAAACGGCTTGGATGGGATGAGCGACGGCTTGACTGTTGTAATATACACGCTTGTTCTTCCAAGTGGAGGGGTCAGATCGAGGTCTGGTGCTCCGACGCAGGACTGGTGCAGGAGGTGGATCCGTCCTAGGCAACTCCGTTGACGTACCGTCCGTAAGAACCGTCTCCGTGTTTTCCTCGGTAGGAGCCGCTGCCGGAGCATGTGTGTCCGGTGTAGGGCCAGGAACAGGAACACCGGCTATGGGTAGGCCAGACTCAAGGGACACACTATCTTGGGCTGAAACATTGTTATTCGTATCTCCTTGGTCAGACCCACCGTCGGTAGGAGTTTGGCGTAGCATAGGCTGCACGACACCCGTTGGTGGAGACGGGTTGCCAAGGTGATCAAGAAGGAACCTTAGACTTGAAGCTCGGTCATTAGGTGAGTGAGAGAGGTCTTTAAGGTTGTTCCAGTCCTTCTTGTCATAGTAGCCCACATTCTCTAGGAACCGGACATCTCGGGAGACATATAGACGACTTGTGGCCGGATCATAACATTTGTACCCCTTTTGTGTGGTAGAGTAGCCAATGAACATGCACTTTGTACTCTTGGCATCCAGCTTACTCCTTTGTTCTCCTGGTACTAACACAAAACAAACACAACCAAAAACGCGTAAGTGATCAAGGGATGGTTTAAATTTGTTTAGTACTTCAAATGGAGATAAGTCATGAAGAACTCGGGTTGGTGTCCGGTTGATGAGATAGCATGCAGTCATCACAGCATCACCCCAATATCGTTTGGGAACACTAGAGTGGAACATGATTGCCCGCGCCACTTCCATGAGATGCCGGTTCTTTCTCTCGGCCACACCATTTTGTTGTGGCGTGTAGGGACAACTAGTTTGATGGAGAATGCCATGCTTGGAGAGATGTTCTTTGAACTTGCAACTTGTGTATTCTCCACCATTATCAGACCTAAGTACCTTAAGTTTTGCATTAAAATGATTAGTCACATAGTTTTGAAAGTTGACAAAGGCATCAAACACTCTATCTTTAGAAGGCAATAAGGTAATCCAAGTATATTTTGATTTTTCATCAATAAAAGTCACAAAATACTTGTTATTATCTCTAGATAGGCATGGTGAAGTCCAAACATCTGAGTGAACTAAATCAAAACAATTTTCATAAATAGTAGTTGACTTAGGAAAGATAGACTTGCAATGTTTTCCAAGAATACAAGGTTCACAAGTAGAATTATCAAAAGAAATATTAGGAAACATTAGTCCTAAAGCACGCGAATGAGGGTGGCCTAGCCTAGCATGCCACACCATATTCGAATCAACAACAAAACAAGACTTAATAGAAGATAAATTTGGATCGGTTTTCTCTAGGACATAGAGATCTCCACTCCCTTGCCCTTCTCCAAGAACCTTTCCAGTCTCAATATCCTGAAAATGAACACTGTTAGGACCAAAAATTGCATAACAATTCAAATCATTTGTGGCCCTCTTAACCGATAGAAGATTGGAGGTAAATGTAGGCATAAAGAAAGCTTTTGAGGTTTTATCAAAAAGTTTCAAGTCCCCTATCCCTTTTACTGGTATTTGATCTCCATTAGCAATAACAACATTCCCTAAAGCCGGTTTTATGTTGTCAATTAACCTAGGGTTGCTAATCATATGATGTGAAGCCCCCGAGTCAATAACAAGCGATTTACTAGGCTTAGAGGTAAAGAAAGAGATACCAGACTCCTTGAGTGAGGCAATGGAGCGGATGAGAGCCTCAAGGTCTGACTTCCTCACCACATCTCCATAGGCTGCGGTCATGGCCACCTCATCTCCCTGCTTTGATGATCCGGCTCCCTTGTCGCTAACCGCTTCCTTTGAGAAGTTGGCTTTGAACTTGGCCGGCTTGAGATGAGGATGTAGAACCCAGCATTTGTCTTTCAGGTGGCCCCGCTTCTTGCAGTGGTCGCATACCCACACCTTCCTCTCCTCTTGCTTGTACACTCCTTTGTTGGCCGTAGCAAGCTCCCCCTTACCGCTAAACAAATCAAGAGATCCTTGTTCTTTCTGAATTTGGGAGCAAATATCTTCAAAGGAGGGAAGCTTCTCTGCCCTTAGGATGTGCTTCAAGAGGTCATTGAAGGATGGGTTCAAGGTAAGGAGGAGTCCAAAGATCTTGTCTTGCTCCTTCCTTTCGTTTAGCACACTCGCCTCAAGTGTACTTGGCCGCAACATGTCAAGCTCGGACCATAGTGCACGGAACTTACCAAGATGCTTAGTGAACTCCACATCATCTTGGTTAAGGTCGTTTATGGCCTTCTTGACCTCAAAGACTCTAGTCATGTTAGAGACATTACCATACACGCCTTTAAGTGTTTCCCACAGTTCCTTGGCCGTCTCGCAGTATGAGTAGGCCTCAAGGATAGGCGTGTCCAGAGAGTTTTGGAGAACAGATAGGACAACTTGGTCTTCTTGGAACCATTTGGCCTTCCTCTCGCTCTCTTCCTCCGCTTCCGCCTCGGAAGCATCTTCTTCTTTGGGGTTTTGCTTTGGGACATAGTCGGACTCGACATGACTCCAAAGGCCACGACCTCCAAGGGCGGTTCTTGTGGTTCTTGTCCACAGCAAGTAGTTTGTCCCCTTTAGGACAATCGGTGAAACGATGGGCTTGGCGTTTTCCATGGTCGGATTTCTATGGACCGATGGATAAAGCTTTTACCCGGAGAATAAACAAAAGAATGCGAGTGAGAAGAAAAGAAGGAAAGGAGACTAGAGAATAGAAACAAGTAGAAGAATGAGATTAGACTGTAGAGAATCGAACAACTTGCTCTGATACCATGTAAGACTTTGTAGAATAAAGAAGAGAATCAAGAGAATGGATATAGGTTTCGGTAGACAAAGAGAATGAGGAAGGAGAAAAGATTAGGTTTTCTTATTCCATAAGAAGCGATAATACAAGGTGGCTATGAGCCTATTTAAGGAAACACAAACTAGGGCTACACCCTTGACCGAGACACACAAGTGGGATAGGGACATTAGGAGAGAGACACACTACATCCCAAGGTGAAAGCGACAGCCCATCCTTACCAAACATGTGACTATTTCCTTCCCTTCTCTCTAACGGTTATAATGTGCTTCTCGATCCTTCTAGTGGGCTTCAGGCCTCCTCTCCATTCCTTATCACTAGAAGACTCGGCCATTTCACCACACTTGTACGGACAGCCCATATTCAACACTCGTACGGACGGCCATGGCTGCCTTAGGCTTATTCTTTTGATCAATAATTTTGTCCCGAAACAGTCTAAAACCGAGAAAACATTGATTCGAAGCAGTAAACAGCTCTGTTGCAGTTTCTAGGGACAGAATGTGTGACAATCCAATGCATTTGACAAATTGTAATAGTTGGGGATGAATTTGGAGTGTTTAGACAACATTTAATCTCGTTTTATCCCAAAATAGGCTAAAAGCGAGAAAACAGGCTAAAACCGAGAGAAAACATTGATTCGATGCAGTAAACAGCTATGTTACTCTTTCTAGGGTCAAAATATGTAACAAACCAATGCATTTGACAAATATTAAGAGTTCGAGTTGAATTTGGTGTGTTTAGACACCACTTATACCCATTTTGTCCCGAAACAGGCTAAAACCGAGAAAACATTGATTCTAAGGAGTAAACAGTGTTGTTACTGTTTCTAGAGTTAGAATGTGTGACATTCCAATGCCTTTGACTAATTGTAAAAGTTCGGGATGAGTTTGGAGTGTTTAGACAACACTTAAACCCATTTTATCCCAAAACAGGCTTAAACCGAGAAAACATGCTACAACCAAGAGAAAACATTGATTTGAAGCAGTAAACAGCTATGTAACTCTTCCTAGGGTCAAAATATGAAACAATCCAATGCATCTGACTAATTATAAGAGTTCGGGTTGAATTTGGAGTGTTTAGACACCACTTTTACCCATTTTGTCCCGGAACAGGCTAAAACCAAGAAAACATTGATTCTAAACAGTAAACAGCATTGTTACTGTTTCTAGGGTCAGAATGTGTGACATTCCAATGAATTCGACTAATTTTAATAGTTCGAGATGAATTTGGAGTGTTTAGACAACAATTAAACCGTTTTAACCCAAAACAGGCTTAAACCGAGAAAACCGGTAAAACCAAGAGAAAACATTGATTCGAAGCTGTAAACAGCTATGTTACTCTTTCTTGGGTCCAAATATGTAACAATCCAATGCATTTGACTAATTATAAGAGTTTGCGTTGAATTTGGAGTGTTTAGACACCACTTTTACCCATTTTGTCCCGAAATAAGCTAAAACCGAGAAAACATTGATTCTAAGCAGTAAACAGATTTGTACTGTTTCTATGGTCAGAATGTATGACAATCCAATGCATTTGACTAATTGTAAGAGTTTGGGATGAATTTGGAGTGTTTAGACGACACTTAAACCCGTTTTATCCCAAAACATGCTTAAACCGAGAAAACAGGCTAAAACCAGGATAAAACATTGATTCGAAGAAGTAACAGCTATGGTACTCTTTCTAGGGTCAAAATATTGAGCAATCCAATGCATTTGACTAATGATAAAAGTTTGGGTTGAATTTGAGTATTTATACACCAACTATACCCATTTTGGCCCGAAAGAGGCTAAAACTGAGAAAACATTGATTCGAAGCAGTAAACAGCTCTGTTTCAGTTTCTAGGGACAGAATTTGTGACAATCCAATGCATTTGACTAATTGTAATAGTTCGGGATAAATTTGGAGTGTTAAGACAACATTTAATCCCGTTTTATCCCAAAATAGGCTAAAAGCGAGAAAACAGGCTAAAACCGAGAGAAAACATTGATTCGATGCAGTAAACAGCTATGTTACTCTTTCTAGGGTCAAAATATGTAACAACCCAATGCATTTGACAAATTATAAGAGTTCGAGTTGAATTTGGAGTGTTTAGACACCACTTATACCCATTTTGTCCCGAAACAGGCTAAAACCGAGAAAACATTGATTCTAAGGAGTAAACAGCATTGTTACTGTTTCTAGGGTTAGAATGTGTGACATTCCAATGCATTTGACTAATTGTAAAAGTTCGGGATGAGTTTGGAGTGTTTAGACAACACTTCAACCCATTTTATCCCAAAACAGGCTTAAACCGAGAAAACATGCTAAAACCAAGAGAAAACAATGATTTGAAGCAGTAAACAGCTATGTAACTCTTCCTAGGGTCAAAATATGTAACAATCCAATGCATTTGACTAATTATAAGAGTTCGGGTTGAATTTGGAGTGTTTAGACACCACTTTTACCCATTTTGTCCCGAAACAGGCTAAAACCGAGAAACCATTGATTTGAAGCAGTAAACATCTCTGTTACTATTTCTAGGGTTGGAATGTGTGACAGTCCAATGCATTTGATGAATTGTAAGAGTTCGGGATGAATTAGGAAAGTTTAGACAACACTTAAACCCGATTTATCCCAAAACAGGCTTAAACCGAGAAAACAGGCTAAAAACCGAGAGAAAACGTTGATTCGAAGCAGTAAACAGCAATGTTACTCTTTCTATGGTCAAAATATGTAACAATGCAATACATTTGACTAATTATAAGAGTTCGGGTTGAATTTGGAGTGTTTAGACACCACTTTTACCCATTTTGTCCCGAAACAGGCTAAAACCGAAAAAACATTGATTCTAAGTAGTAAAAAGCGTTGTTACTGTTTCTAGGGTCAGAATGTGTGACATTCCAATGCATTTGACTAATTGTAAGAGTTCAGAATGAATTTGGAGTGTTTAGACGACACTTAAACCCGTTTTATCCCAAAACAGGCTTAAACCGAGAAAACAAGCTAAAACCGAGAGAAAACATTGATTTGAAGCAGTAAGTAGCTATGTTACTCTTTCTAGGGTCAAAATATGTAATAATCCAATGCATCTGACTAATTATAAGAGTTCGGGTTGAATATGGAGTGTTTAGACACCACTTTTACCCATTTTGTCTCGAAACAGGCTAAAACCAAGAAAACATTGATTCTAAACAGTAAACAGCATTGTTACTGTTTCTAGGGTCGGAATGTGTGACATTCCAATGAATTTGACTAATTGTAAGAGTTTGGGATGAATTTGGAGTGTTTAGACAACACTTAAACCCGTTTTATCCCAAAAAAGGCTTAAACCGAGAAAACAGGCTAAAACCAGGATAAAACATTGATTCGAAGAAGTAACAGCTATGTTACTCTTTCTAGGGTCAAAATATTTAACAATCAAATGCATTTGACTAATTATAAGAGTTCGGGTTGAATTTGGAGTGTTTAGATACCACTTTTACTCATTTTGTCCCGAAACAGTCTAAAACCGAGAAAACATTGATTCGAAGCAGTAAACAGCTTGTTGCAGTTTCTAGGGACATAATGTCTGACAATCCAATGCATTTGACAAATTGTAATAGTTGGGGATGAATTTGGAGTGTTTAGACAACATTTAATCCCGTTTTATCCCAAAATAGGCTAAAAGCGAGAAAACAGGCTAAAACCGAGAGAAAACATTGATTCGATGCAGTAAACAGCTATGTTACTCTTTCTAGGGTCAAAATATGTAACAACCCAATGCATTTGACAAATATTAAGAGTTCGAGTTGAATTTGGTGTGTTTAGACACCACTTATACCCATTTTGTCCCGAAACAGGCTAAAACCGAGAAAACATTGATTCTAAGGAGTAAACAGTGTTGTTACTGTTTCTAAAGTCAGAATGTGTGACATTCCAATGCATTTGACTAATTGTAAAAGTTCGGGATGAGTTTGGAGTGTTTAGACAACACTTAAACCCATTTTATCCCAAAACAGGCTTAAACCGAGAAAACATGCTACAACCAAGAGAAAACATTGATTTGAAGCAGTAAACAGCTATGTAACTCTTCCTAGGGTCAAAATATGAAACAATCCAATGCATCTGACTAATTATAAGAGTTCGGGTTGAATTTGGAGTGTTTAGACACCACTTTTACCCATTTTGTCCCGGAACAGGCTAAAACCAAGAAAACATTGATTCTAACCAGCATTGTTACTGTTTCTAGGGTCAGAATGTGTGATATTCCAATGAATTCGACTAATTTTAATAGTTCGAGATGAATTTGGAGTGTTTAGACAACAATTAAACCGTTTTAACCCAAAACAGGCTTAAACCGAGAAAACCGGTAAAACCAAGAGAAAACATTGATTCGAAGCTGTAAACAGCTATGTTACTCTTTCTTGGGTCCAAATATGTAACAATCCAATGCATTTGACTAATTATAAGAGTTTGCGTTGAATTTGGAGTGTTTAGACACCACTTTTACCCATTTTGTCCCGAAATAAGCTAAAACCGAGAAAACATTGATTCTAAGCAGTAAACAGATTTGTACTGTTTCTATGGTCAGAATGTATGACAATCCAATGCATTTGACTAATTGTAAGAGTTTGGGATGAATTTGGAGTGTTTAGACGACACTTAAACCCGTTTTTTCCCAAAACATGCTTAAACCGAGAAAACAGGCTAAAACCAGGATAAAACATTGATTCGAAGAAGTAACAGCTATGGTACTCTTTCTAGGGTCAAAATATTGAGCAATCCAATGCATTTGACTAATTATAAAAGTTTGGGTTGAATTTGAGTATTTATACACCAACTATACCCATTTTGGCCCGAAAGAGGCTAAAACTGAGAAAACATTGATTCGAAGCAGTAAACAGCTCTGTTTCAGTTTCTAGGGACAGAATTTGTGACAATCCAATGCATTTGACTAATTGTAATAGTTCGGGATGAATTTGGAGTGTTAAGACAACATTTAATCCCGTTTTATCCCAAAATAGGCTAAAAGCGAGAAAACAGGCTAAAACCGAGAGAAAACATTGATTCGATGCAGTAAACAGCTATGTTACTCTTTCTAGGGTCAAAATATGTAACAACCCAATGCATTTGACAAATTATAAGAGTTCGAGTTGAATTTGGAGTGTTTAGACACCACTTATACCCATTTTGTCCCGAAACAGGCTAAAACCGAGAAAACATTGATTCTAAGGAGTAAACAGCATTGTTACTGTTTCTAGGGTTAGAATGTGTGACATTCCAATGCATTTGAATAATTGTAAAAGTTCGGGATGAGTTTGGAGTGTTTAGACAACACTTAAACCCATTTTATCCCAAAACAGGCTGTCCGTACCATTTAGGGGCCTTGCAAGTCCAAAATGGGTAAAAGTGGTGTCTAAACACTCCAAATTCAACCCAACTCTTATTATTCAAATGCATTGGATTGTTACATATTTTGACCTTAGAAAGAGTAACATAGCTGTGTACTGCTTCGAATCAATGTTTTCTCTCGGTTTTAGCCTGTTTTCTTGGTTTAAGCCTGTTTATATGAACACACACACCCCTGTCCGTACGTCCGTACAACTAACACATTGGGCCGTCCGTACCATTTAGGGGCCTTGCAAGTCCAACCCATTGAAGACAGCCTCCAACGGTCACAAGACTTCGAGAACCTTCCCATTTAGCCGTTGGCGGCATTGTGCAAGTGGATGTGCAAGTGGGAAGTCAAAGGAAGAATCACATGTGCTATTAAGGAGATGTCACTTTCAGTGTGTATTTGTGCATAGCATCTTAGTAGAATATTCTCTTTGTATATGACTATATTTAGATTGTAACCATGAACTAAATCAAGTAAGAAGGTCTTTTCTTCTTCTACACTTTCTCGCTTACACTCTCTCTCTCTCTCCCTCTCGTTTACTCACTTAACTAAACACAAACTCACTTGGTCTACGCACTCGATCTCCTCATTCTCTTTTGTGTCTAAACTTACATGGTATCAGAGCCAAGTTGGTCCTAGTTACACACTCATCACAAACTTCCACTTTATTGTTCCTCTTGTGTTGGCTTCAAACGCTAAACTCTCTTCTCTTTAACCGTTGGGTAATACTATAAACCGGTGGACAAAACTCCATGGAAGGCACCAAGACCTTGATTGTTCCAGTTACTCTCAAAGGGGAGAACTACTTGTTGTGGGCAAGAACCACAAAGACGGCACTATGCGGCCGAGGGCTTTGGACCCATATTACCACAAGTGAGGCTCCCAAGGAAGAGCCTACCAAAGACGGCAAAGAAGCGGTCACAAGTGGTGAAGACAAATGGTTCCAAGAAGACCAAAGTGTGCTTGCCATCATCCAAAACTCTCTTGATGCTCCAATACTCGAAGCCTATTCATATTGTGAGACGGCCAAGGATCTATGGGACACATTGCAAAATGTGTTCGGTAACACCACCAATTTGAACCGAGTCTTTGAGATCAAGAGGGCCATTAACAATCTTAGCCAAGAAGACATGGAGTTCACAAAACACTTTGGAAAGTTTCGGTCTCTTTGGGCTGAGCTTGATATGCTTAGGCCGGCGACGCTAGATCTGGCCATCTTGAATGAGAGGCGCGAGCAAGACAAGGTGTTCGGCCTCCTTCTCACACTGAATCCATCTTACAATGATCTCATAAAACATATCTTGAGGTCAGACAAGCTTCCTAGCCTAGATGAGGTATGCAGCCAGATTCAAAAGGAGCATGGCTCCATGGGGCTATTCGGAAATAAAGGTGAACTTGTAACCGCAAATAAGGTGGAGGCAGCGGCTGCAAACAAAGGATACTACCGACATGATGACAAGAATCCTCCAGTATGTGACCATTGTAAGAAGCCCGGCCACTTCAAGAGCCGCTGCTGGATCCTTCATCCCCACCTTAGAGTCAACCGAGGCATGACAATTCGTGGAGGTCCAAAGGCTCACCAAGCTGCTATAGTGGGGGAAGTGGCAACAACTGACACAAATCACCGAGTTATTGAAGGGAATGGTACTGCACTAGCCTCATCCTCGGAGCTGGTGAAGAGGTCAGACCTGGACGCCCTCATCAAAGCCATCAAGGAGGCCTCCGGTAACTCATTTCTTGCCTTAAAACCGGATAAACCCCTTATAGTAGATTCAGGTGCATCTCATCACATGATTAGTGATCCTAAGTTGATTAGTGACATTGAACCTGCCTTAGGGAATGTGATTATTGCAAATGGTGAAAAAGTACCGGTTAAGAGAATAGGAAACTTAAAATTGTTTGATAAAGTATCTAAGGCCTTTTACATGCCTAGTTTCACATCTAACTTGCTATCAGTTAAGAGAGCTACCACTGATTTAAATTGCTATGCAATATTTGGTCCTAATAAGGTTTATTTTCAGGATATTGAGACAAGTAAAGTTCTTGGCCAAGGAGGTTCTAAGGATGATCTCTATGTGCTTGAGGATTTGAACCTATCTTCTTCTTCTTCATCTTGTTTTAATTCGGTTATTGTTAAACCTAATGATCCTATTTGGCATGCTAGACTAGGACACCCTCACTTTCGAGCTCTAGAACTTATGTTTCCAAATATTTCTTTCAAAAATGCTGAATGTGAAGCATGTATCCTTGGTAAACATTGCAAATCGGTTTTTTCTAAGTCTTTGAATATCTATGAAAATTGCTTTGATCTTGTTCATTATGATGTATGGACATATCCATGCCTATCTAGAGAAAATCAAAAGTATTTTGTTACTTTTATTGATGAAAAGTCTAAGTATACTTGGCTAACCTTGCTCCCTTCTAAGGATAGAGTTCTTGAAGCATTTATTAGTTTCCAAAATTATGTGACTAACCATTATAATGCAAAGATTAAAATGTTGAGATCAGATAATGGGGGAGAATACACAAGTCATGCCTTTAAACAACATCTCACCAAATTTGGCATAATTCATCAAACCAGTTGCCCTTACACTCCACAACAAAATGGTGTTGCGGAAAGGAAGAACAAGCACCTAATGGAAGTGGCTAGGTCCATGATGTTTCACACTAATGTCCCAAAACGTTTTTGGAGTGATGCTGTCCTTGCGGCGTGTTATCTCATCAATCGCATACCCACAAGGATTTTACAAGACGTCTCTCCATTTGAGGTATTAAACAAAGAAAAACCTACGTTTGACCACTTAAGAGTATTTGGTTGTACTTGCTTTGTGTTGAGACCAGGTGAATTACGCGACAAACTTGAGGCCAAGAGCACCAAGGCAATGTTCATTGGCTATTCAACAACACAAAAAGGGTATAAGTGCTATGATCATGAAGCCAAAAGGGTCTTAGTATCTCGGGATGTGAAGTTCTTGGAGTATCAAGGATACTACAACAAGAAAAACTGGGACGACCTACGAGACTTGTCAAACCCTCCATCCGATCGGGCAACAAACCTCCGGATCATACTCGAACGGCTAGGCGTCACAAACGATCGGAACGATCGGGACGCCCCTATCTCACCCGAGCCAAACCCACCAAGAGAGCCTGAGCCACCTATAGAAAGCAGCTCCAGCAAGTCTAACAATCACCCAACGCCAATGGCTCCATTACATCATGAAGCGACTCACTCGGAGAATCTTGAGGATGCGGTTCATCCGGACGAGACAAATGAACACCATGACAATGAATACGAGGGTGATGATATTGAGGAAGTCATTCCCTTGAGACGCAGCCAAAGACTCAAGTTTCCCCCGTCTAACTGGCAAAACACGCGTGTGTACTACAACAATGCCGCCGTAGCACATCCGATTCAAGCTGTGTGCACGTTGGCTCACTTACCGGTGGAACACCAAGCCTTCCTTGGCCAAATCGATAAGCATTGGATCCCACAAACATATGATGAGGCTAAGGAGCACAAGGTATGGTGTAATGCGGTTCATGCGGAGAGAGTAGCTACGAAGAAAAACCACACATGGGATGAAGCCGAGCTACCCAATGGGAAGAAGGCGGTCACCTCACGATGGATCTTCACCATTAAATACAGGAGTGATGGGGAGATTGAACGCCATAAGGCCCGCCTCGTCGCACGTGGGTTTACACAAACGTATGGGGAGGACTATCTTGATACGTTTGCTCCGGTGGCCAAACTACACACAGTTCGAGTAGTTCTATCCTTGGCCACCAACTTGGATTGGGAGCTTTGGCAAATGGACGTTAAGAATGCGTTCTTACAAGGTGAACTAGAGGATGAGGTGTACATGAGGCCACCACCCGGCCTAGAAGACACCATTGGACCTGGGAAAGTTTTTAAGCTCAACAAGGCCATATATGGTTTAAAACAATCTCCAAGAGCATGGTACCACAAACTAAGCACTACATTGCTTGGGAGAGGCTTCCGCAAATCAGAAGCTGATCACACGCTCTTCACACTACCAAGTGATAAAGGTATTATAGTCATTCTAGTATATGTTGATGATATCATCATATCTGGAAGTGACAAGGTAGGGATTCAAGACACCCAAGATTTCCTGAAATCAGTATTTGATATTAAAGACCTTGGAGAACTTAAGTATTTCCTTGGGATAGAGGTATGTAGGACTAATGAGGGATTATTCTTATCACAAAGAAAATATGCACTTGATCTCTTAGCTGAAGCAGGAAAACTTGGTTCAAAGGCTGTGACAACACCACTTGAAGAAAACTATAAAGCAGGGGGAAAGGGGGAGTTTGAGGCGGCTCCATTTGAAGATGTCACACGATATCGACGGCTAGTAGGTAAGCTTATATACCTTACTATTACTCGACCTGACATTTGTTTTGCTGTGAACCAGGCTAGCCAGCATATGCAAAACCCAACTGTCCATCATTGGAACATGGTGAACCGGATCCTCAAATACATCAAAGGTGCGCCTGGACAAGGAATCTGGATGGGACACAATGAGAACACGGAACTAGTAGGATATTGTGATGCTGATTACGCCGGCGACCGCGAAGACCGTAGATCAACCACCGGATATTGCACATTCCTAGGAGGCAATCTTGTCACATGGAAAAGCAAGAAACAAAAGGTGGTATCCCTGTCAAGTGCTGAAGCGGAGTATAGGGCCATGAGGAAGCTAACTACCGAATTGATGTGGCTGAAAGCATTATTGAAGGGTCTTGGAGTTGAGTCATCAAAACCTATCACAATGCACTGTGACAATGAAGCTGCTATTCACATAGCCACAAACTCGGTGTTTCACGAGAGGACAAAACACATTGAGGTCGATTGTCATAAGGTGCGAGAACAGATTCAGCTTGGTGTCACTCTCCCATGTCACACCAACAGCAAAGAACAACTAGCTGATATCCTTACCAAGGCAGCCAGCCCACAAGTATGTGAGTACATTCACTCCAAACTTGGCCTCAAAGATCTCACTCGGCCATGAGTATCTACACATGACACCTACACTCTTTTTCCCTTGAGTATAGTTTTTTCCAAGTGGTTTTCTATACTAAGGTTTTTAATGAGGTGGGTGTGCATGAGTCCAAGCTTGATCAATGCTCATGATCAAGCTTGAGGGGGAGTATGAACACACACACCACTGTCCGTACAACCGTACGTCCGTACGTCCGTACGTCTGTACGTCCGTACAACTAACACATTGGGCCGTCCGTACCATTTAGGGGCCTTGCAAGTCCAACCCATTGAAGAGAGCCTCCAACGGTCACAAGACTTCGAGAACCTTCCCATTTAGCCGTTGGCGGCATTGTGCAAGTGGATGTGCAAGTGGGAAGTCAAAGGAAGAATCACATGTGCTATTAAGGAGATGTCACTTTCAGTGTGTGTATTTGTGCATAGCATCTTAGTAGAATATTCTCTTTGTATATGACTATATTTAGATTGTAACCATGAACTAAATCAAGTAAGAAGGTCTTTTCTTCTTCTACACTTTCTCGCTTACACTCTCTCTCTCTCTCCCTCTCGTTTACTCACTTAACTAAACACAAACTCACTTGATCTACACACTCGATCTCCTTATTCTCTTTTGTGTCTAAACTTACAACAATCTAATTGTTTTGACTAATTATAAAATTTTGGGTTGAATTTGGAGTGTTTAGACACCACTTTGACCCATTTTGTCCCGAAAGAGGCTAAAACCGAGAAAACATTGATTCGAAGCAGTAAACAGCTTTGTGTAAGACTTTGTAGAATAAAGAAGAGAATCAAGAGAATGGATATAGGTTTCGGTAGACAAAGAGAATGAGGAAGGAGAAAAGATTAGGTTTTCTTATTCCATAAGAAGCGATAATACAAGGTGGCTATGAGCCTATTTAAGGAAACACAAACTAGGGCTACACCCTTGACCGAGACACACAAGTGGGATAGGGACATTAGGAG
This sequence comes from Camelina sativa, assembly GCF_030686135.1. NCBI lineage: Eukaryota > Viridiplantae > Streptophyta > Magnoliopsida > Brassicales > Brassicaceae > Camelina > Camelina sativa. The sequence goes on along the minus strand of NC_141893.1, from coordinate 24,072,500 downwards.
AGAGACACACTACATCCCAAGGTGAAAGCGACAGCCCATCCTTACCAAACATGTGACTATTTCCTTCCCTTCTCTCTAACGGTTATAATGTGCTTCTCGATCCTTCTAGTGGGCTTCAGGCCTCCTCTCCATTCCTTATCACTAGAAGACTCGGCCATTTCACCACACTTGTACGGACAGCCCATATTCAACACTCGTACGGACGGCCATGGCTGCCTTAGGCTTATTCTTTTGATCAATACTCCCCCTCAAGCTTAGCCTAATGAAATGGCTAAGCTTGGAACCCGTGAAGCAGCACCTCATTAAAAACCTTGACTTAGAAAACCTCATGGGACAAAACCAAGTCAAGGGAAAAAGAGTGTGCTGTCCACGGATTAGAGAAGCTTGATCATGGCCGTGTAATGTCTACAAGTCCAAGTTTGCTATAGATGTGATCACAAACCTTGGAGCTTGCAGACTTGGTGAAGATGTCAGCTAGCTGATCTTGACTCCTTGTGTGGCATGGTAACACCACTCCTTCTTCAATCTTCTCTCTCACCTTGTGGCAATCGCTTTCTATGTGCTTGGTCCTCTCATGAAAGACCGAGTTTGTGGCAATGTGGATGGCCGCTTCATTGTCGCAATGCATGGTCATGGGCTGCTTTGTTTCGATGCCTAAGTCCTTGAGTAGACCCTTCAGCCATGTCATCTCGTTAGTGAGCTTCCTCATAGCTCTATACTCGGCCTCGGCGCTAGAGCATGAAACCACCTTTTGTTTCTTAGACCTCCATGTAACCATGTTGCCTCCAACGAACGTGCAGTACCCAGTAGTGGATCTTCTATCCAGCGTGTCGCCATTGTAATCCGCATCACAGTAGCCAACAATCTCGGTGTTGTCATTCTTGCCCATCCAAATACCTTGACCCGGACTGCCCTTGAGATAGCTTAGGATCCTCTCGACTTGACTCCATTGGTACTTGCTTGGTGCCTTCATATGTTGGCTAACCTGATTCACAGCATAACATATGTCAGGTCGTGTGATAGTAAGGTATATTAGCTTACCTACAAGCCGGCGGTAGCGTGTGACGTCTAAGAATGGCTCGTCCATTGGTTCCTTAGGTCGGCCTTCTTTTTCCCGTAAGCTCTCCCCCTTTCGCTTGAGCTGGTAGTCTTCATCAAGTGGCGTAGCGACCGGAGACACACCAAGCTTGCCAGTCTCCTCTAACAAGTCAAGAGTGTACTTGCGTTGTGAGAGGAAGAGTCCTTCCGGTGAGCGACAAATTTCAATACCAAGAAAGTATTTGAGTTCCCCAAGGTCCTTGATGTCAAATGCCGACTTGAGGGAGTCCTTGGTGTCCTGAATGGCCGCCTTATCATCACCAGTCACGATGATGTCGTCGACGTATATGAGCACCACCACCCAACCAATAGAGGTGCGACGTGTGAAGAGAGTATGATCAGCCTCCGATCGCTTAAAACCATAAGTCTTGAGAGTAGAGCTTAGTTTGTGGTACCAAGCTCGTGGGGACTGCTTAAGGCCATAGATGGCCTTACGTAGCCTCAAGACTTTTCCGGGTGTAACCATGTCTTCAAGGCCGGGAGGAGGCGTCATGTACACTTCTTCATCAAGTTCACCTTGAAGAAAGGCGTTCTTCACATCCATCTGCCATAAGTCCCATGATAGGTTGACAGCAAGAGACAGCACAACCCGAACCGTATGGAGCTTGGCCACGGGTGCAAAGGTGTCCGTGTAGTCCGCACCATAGGTTTGGGTGAAGCCACGGGCCACTAACCGGGCTTTATGCCGTTCAATGTCACCATTGCTCAAATACTTTATGGTGAACACCCATTTGGAGCTAACTGCCCGCTTGCCTTGAGGAAGATCCGATTCGTCCCACGTATGATTCCGGATCATGGCGCCGGTTTCATCCTTGACCGCATCTAACCAAACCTGATGCTCCTTGGCTTCATCATATGTCTGCGGGATCCAATTGGCGTCAACTTGGCCAAAGAAAGCTTGGTGATCAGCAGGTAACAGCTCAAGGGAACAAACGGACTGGATGGGATGAGCGACGGCTTGACTGTTGTAATATACACGCTTGTTCTTCCAAGTGGAGGGGTCAGATCGAGGTCTGGTGCTCCGACGCAGGACTGGTGCAGGAGGTGGATCCGTCCTAGGCAACTCCGTTGACGTACCGTCCGTAAGAACCGTCTCCGTGTTTTCCTCGGTAGGAGCCGCTGCCGGAGCATGTGTGTCCGGTGTAGGGCCAGGAACAGGAACACCGGCTATGGGTAGGCCAGACTCAAGGGACACACTATCTTGGGCTGAAACATTGTTATTCGTATCTCCTTGGTCAGACCCACCGTCGGTAGGAGTTTGGCGTAGCATAGGCTGCACGACACCCGTTGGTGGAGACGGGTTGCCAAGGTGATCAAGAAGGAACCTTAGACTTGAAGCTCGGTCATTAGGTGAGTGAGAGAGGTCTTTAAGGTTGTTCCAGTCCTTCTTGTCATAGTAGCCCACATTCTCTAGGAACCGGACATCTCGGGAGACATATAGACGACTTGTGGCCGGATCATAACATTTGTACCCCTTTTGTGTGGTAGAGTAGCCAATGAACATGCACTTTGTACTCTTGGCATCCAGCTTACTCCTTTGTTCTCCTGGTACTAACACAAAACAAACACAACCAAAAACGCGTAAGTGATCAAGGGATGGTTTAAATTTGTTTAGTACTTCAAATGGAGATAAGTCATGAAGAACTCGGGTTGGTGTCCGGTTGATGAGATAGCATGCAGTCATCACAGCATCACCCCAATATCGTTTGGGAACACTAGAGTGGAACATGATTGCCCGCGCCACTTCCATGAGATGCCGGTTCTTTCTCTCGGCCACACCATTTTGTTGTGGCGTGTAGGGACAACTAGTTTGATGGAGAATGCCATGCTTGGAGAGATGTTCTTTGAACTTGCAACTTGTGTATTCTCCACCATTATCAGACCTAAGTACCTTAAGTTTTGCATTAAAATGATTAGTCACATAGTTTTGAAAGTTGACAAAGGCATCAAACACTCTATCTTTAGAAGGCAATAAGGTAATCCAAGTATATTTTGATTTTTCATCAATAAAAGTCACAAAATACTTGTTATTATCTCTAGATAGGCATGGTGAAGTCCAAACATCTGAGTGAACTAAATCAAAACAATTTTCATAAATAGTAGTTGACTTAGGAAAGATAGACTTGCAATGTTTTCCAAGAATACAAGGTTCACAAGTAGAATTATCAAAAGAAATATTAGGAAACATTAGTCCTAAAGCACGCGAATGAGGGTGGCCTAGCCTAGCATGCCACACCATATTCGAATCAACAACAAAACAAGACTTAATAGAAGATAAATTTGGATCGGTTTTCTCTAGGACATAGAGATCTCCACTCCCTTGCCCTTCTCCAAGAACCTTTCCAGTCTCAATATCCTGAAAATGAACACTGTTAGGACCAAAAATTGCATAACAATTCAAATCATTTGTGGCCCTCTTAACCGATAGAAGATTGGAGGTAAATGTAGGCATAAAGAAAGCTTTTGAGGTTTTATCAAAAAGTTTCAAGTCCCCTATCCCTTTTACTGGTATTTGATCTCCATTAGCAATAACAACATTCCCTAAAGCCGGTTTTATGTTGTCAATTAACCTAGGGTTGCTAATCATATGATGTGAAGCCCCCGAGTCAATAACAAGCGATTTACTAGGCTTAGAGGTAAAGAAAGAGATACCAGACTCCTTGAGTGAGGCAATGGAGCGGATGAGAGCCTCAAGGTCTGACTTCCTCACCACATCTCCATAGGCTGCGGTCATGGCCACCTCATCTCCCTGCTTTGATGATCCGGCTCCCTTGTCGCTAACCGCTTCCTTTGAGAAGTTGGCTTTGAACTTGGCCGGCTTGAGATGAGGATGGAGAACCCAGCATTTGTCTTTCAGGTGGCCCCGCTTCTTGCAGTGGTCGCATACCCACACCTTCCTCTCCTCTTGCTTGTACACTCCTTTGTTGGCCGTAGCAAGCTCCCCCTTACCGCTAAACAAATCAAGAGATCCTTGTTCTTTCTGAATTTGGGAGCAAATATCTTCAAAGGAGGGAAGCTTCTCTGCCCTTAGGATGTGCTTCAAGAGGTCATTGAAGGATGGGTTCAAGGTAAGGAGGAGTCCAAAGATCTTGTCTTGCTCCTTCCTTTCGTTTAGCACACTCGCCTCAAGTGTACTTGGCCGCAACATGTCAAGCTCGGACCATAGTGCACGGAACTTACCAAGATGCTTAGTGAACTCCACATCATCTTGGTTAAGGTCGTTTATGGCCTTCTTGACCTCAAAGACTCTAGTCATGTTAGAGACATTACCATACACGCCTTTAAGTGTTTCCCACAGTTCCTTGGCCGTCTCGCAGTATGAGTAGGCCTCAAGGATAGGCGTGTCCAGAGAGTTTTGGAGAACAGATAGGACAACTTGGTCTTCTTGGAACCATTTGGCCTTCCTCTCGCTCTCTTCCTCCGCTTCCGCCTCGGAAGCATCTTCTTCTTTGGGGTTTTGCTTTGGGACATAGTCGGACTCGACATGACTCCAAAGGCCACGACCTCCAAGGGCGGTTCTTGTGGTTCTTGTCCACAGCAAGTAGTTTGTCCCCTTTAGGACAATCGGTGAAACGATGGGCTTGGCGTTTTCCATGGTCGGATTTCTATGGACCGATGGATAAAGCTTTTACCCGGAGAATAAACAAAAGAATGCGAGTGAGAAGAAAAGAAGGAAAGGAGACTAGAGAATAGAAACAAGTAGAAGAATGAGATTAGACTGTAGAGAATCGAACAACTTGCTCTGATACCATGTAAGACTTTGTAGAATAAAGAAGAGAATCAAGAGAATGGATATAGGTTTCGGTAGACAAAGAGAATGAGGAAGGAGAAAAGATTAGGTTTTCTTATTCCATAAGAAGCGATAATACAAGGTGGCTATGAGCCTATTTAAGGAAACACAAACTAGGGCTACACCCTTGACCGAGACACACAAGTGGGATAGGGACATTAGGAGAGAGACACACTACATCCCAAGGTGAAAGCGACAGCCCATCCTTACCAAACATGTGACTATTTCCTTCCCTTCTCTCTAACGGTTATAATGTGCTTCTCGATCCTTCTAGTGGGCTTCAGGCCTCCTCTCCATTCCTTATCACTAGAAGACTCGGCCATTTCACCACACTTGTACGGACAGCCCATATTCAACACTCGTACGGACGGCCATGGCTGCCTTAGGCTTATTCTTTTGATCAATACTTTGTTACTGTTTCTAGGGTCAGAATCTGTGACAATCCAATGAATTTAACTAATTATAAGAGTTCGGGATGAATTTGGAGTGTTTAGACAACACTTAAACCCGTTTTATCCCAAAACAGGCTTAAACTGACAAAACATGCTAAAACCGAGAGAAAACATTGATTCGAAGCAGGAAACAGCTATGTTACTCTTGCTAGGGTCAAAATATGTAACAATCCAATGCTTTTGACTAATTATAAAAGTTTGGGTTGAATTTGGAGTGTTTAGACACCACTTTTACCCATTTTGTCCCGAAAGAGGCTAAAACCGAGAAAACATTGATTCGAAGCAGTAAACAGCTTTGTTGCTGTTTCTAGGGTCAGAATCTGTGACAATCCAATGAATTTGACTAATTGTAAGAGTTCGAGATGAATTTGGAGTGTTTAGACAACCCTTAAACCCGTTTTATCCTAAAACAGGCTTAAACCGAGAAAACAGGCTAAAACTGAGAGAACACATTGATTCGAAGCAGTAAACAGCTTTGTTACTGTTTCTAGGGTCATAATGTTTGCCAATACAATGCATTTGACTAATTGTAAGTGTTCAGGATGAATTTGGAGTGTTTAGACAACACTTAAACCCGTTTAATCCCAAAAGAGGCTTAAACCGAGAAAACAGGCTAAAACCAAGAGAAAACATTGATTCGAAGCAGTAAACAGCTTTGTTACTGTTTCTAGGGTCAGAATCTGTGACAATCCAATTAATTTGACTAATTATAAGAGTTCATGATGAATTTGGAGTGTTTAGACACCACTTTGACCCATTTTGTCCCGAAAGAGGCTAAAACCGAGAAAACATTGATTCAGAGCAGTAAAAAGATTTGTTACTGTTTCTAGGGTCAGAATCTGTGACAATCCAATGAATTTGACTAATTATAAGAGTTCGGGATGAATTTGGAGTGTTTAGACAACACTTAAACCCGTTTTATCCCAAAACAGGCTTAAACTGACAAAACATGCTAAAACCGAGAGAAAACATTGATTCGAAGCAGGAAACAACTATGTTACTCTTGCTAGGGTCAAAATATGTAACAATCCAATGCTTTTGACTAATTATAAAAGTTTGGGTTGAATTTGGAGTGTGTAGACACCACTTTTACCCATTTTGTCCCGAAAGAGGCTAAAACCGAGAAAACATTGATTCGAAGCAGTAAACAGCTTTGTTACTGTTTCTAGGGTCAGAATCTGTGAAAATCCAATGAATTTGACTAATTGTAAGAGTTCGGGATGAATTTGGAGTGTTTAGACAACACTTAAACCCGTTTTATCCTAAAACAGGCTTAAACCGAGAAAACAGGCTAAAACTGAGAGAACACATTGATTCGAAGCAGTAAACAGCTTTGTTACTGTTTCTAGGGTCATAATGTTTGCCAATACAATGCATTTGACTAATTGTAAGTGTTCAGGATGAATTTGGAGTGTTTAGACAACACTTAAACCCGTTTAATCCCAAAAGAGGCTTAAACCGAGAAAACAGGCTAAAACCAAGAGAAAACATTGATTCGAAGCAGTAAACAGCTTTGTTACTGTTTCTAGGGTCAGAATCTGTGACAATCGAATTAACTTGACTAATTATAAGAGTTCATGATGAATTTGGAGTGTTTAGACACCACTTTGACCCATTTTGTCCCGAAAGAGGCTAAAACCGAGAAAACATTGATTCAGAGCAGTAAAAAGATTTGTTACTGTTTCTAGGGTCAGAATCTGTGACAATCCAATGAATTTGACTAATTATAAGAGTTCGGGATGAATTTGGAGTGTTTAGACAACACTTAAACCCGTTTTATCCCAAAACAGGCTTAAACTGACAAAACATGCTAAAACCGAGAGAAAACATTGATTCGAAGCAGGAAACAACTATGTTACTCTTGCTAGGGTCAAAATATGTAACAATCCAATGCTTTTGACTAATTATAAAAGTTTGGGTTGAATTTGGAGTGTGTAGACACAACTTTTACCCATTTTGTCCCGAAAGAGGCTAAAACCGAGAAAACATTGATTCGAAGCAGTAAACAGCTTTGTTACTGTTTCTAGGGTCAGAATCTGTGAAAATCCAATGAATTTGACTAATTGTAAGAGTTCGGGATGAATTTGGAGTGTTTAGACAACACTTAAACCCGTTTTATCCTAAAACAGGCTTAAACCGAGAAAACAGGCTAAAACTGAGAGAACACATTGATTCGAAGCAGTAAACAGCTTTTTTACTGTTTCTAAGGTCAGAATGTTTGACAATACAATGCATTTGACTAATTGTAAGAGTTCGGGATGAATTTGGACTGTTTAGACAACACTTAAACCTGTTTTATCCCAAAACAGGCTTAAACCAAGAAAACAGGCTAAAACCGAGAGAAAACATTGATTCGAAGCAGTACACGGCTATGTTACTCTTTCTAGGGTCAAAATATGTAACAATCTAATTCTTTTGACTAATTATAAAATTTTGGGTTGAATTTGGAGTGTTTAGACACCACTTTGACCCATTTTGTCCCGAAAGAGGCTAAAACCGAGAAAACATTGATTCGAAGCAGTAAACAGCTTTGTTACTGTTTCTAGGGTCAGAATCTGTGACAATCCAATGAATTTGACTAATTATAAGAGTTCGGGATGAATTTGGAGTGTTTAGACAACACTTAAGCCCGTTTTATCCCAAAACAGGCTTAAAATGACAAAACATGCTAAAACCGAGAGAAAATATTGATTCGAAGCAGGAAACAGCTATGTTACTCTTCCTAGGGTCAAAATATGTAACAATCCAATGCTTTTGACTAATTATAAAAGTTTGGGTTGAATTTGGAGTGTTTAGACACCACTTTTACCCATTTTGTCCCGAAAGAGGCTAAAACCGAGAAAACATTGATTCGAAGCAGTAAACAGCTTTGTTGCTGTGTCTAGGGTCAGAATCTGTGACAATCCAATGAATTTGACTAATTGTAAGAGTTCGGGATGAATTTGGAGCGTTTAGACAACACTTAAACCCGTTTTATCCTAAAACAGGCTTAAACCGAGAAAACAGGCTAAAACTGAGAGAACACATTGATTCGAAGCAGTAAACAGCTTTGTTACTGTTTCTAGGGTCATAATGTTTGCCAATTAAAATGCATTTGACTAATTGTAAGTGTTCAGGATGAATTTGGAGTGTTTAGACAACACTTAAACCCGTTTAATCCCAAAAGAGGCTTAAACCGAGAAAGCAGGCTAAAACCAAGAGAAAACATTGATTCGAAGCAGTAAACAGCTTTGTTACTGTTTCTAGGGTCAGAATCTGTGACAATCCAATTAATTTGACTAATTATAAGAGTTCATGATGAATTTGGAGTGTTTAGACAACACTTAAACCCGTTTTATCCCAAAACAGGCTTAAACCGAGAAAACATTGATTCAGAGCAGTAAAAAGATTTGTTACTGTTTCTAGGGTCAGAATCTGTGACAATCCAATGAATTTGACTAATTATAAGAGTTCGGGATGAATTTGGAGTGTTTAGACAACACTTAAACCCGTTTTATCCCAAAACAGGCTTAAACTGACAAAACATGCTAAAACCGAGAGAAAACATTGATTCGAAGCAGGAAACAACTATGTTACTCTTGCTAGGGTCAAAATATGTAACAATCCAATGCTTTTGACTAATTATAAAAGTTTGGGTTGAATTTGGAGTGTGTAGACACAACTTTTACCCATTTTGTCCCGAAAGAGGCTAAAACCGAGAAAACATTGATTCGAAGCAGTAAACAGCTTTGTTACTGTTTCTAGGGTCAGAATCTGTGAAAATCCAATGAATTTGACTAATTGTAAGAGTTCGGGATGAATTTGGAGTGTTTAGACAACACTTAAACCCGTTTTATCCTAAAACAGGCTTAAACCGAGAAAACAGGCTAAAACAGAGAGAACACATTGATTCGAAGCAGTAAACAGCTTTTTTACTGTTTCTAAGGTCAGAATGTTTGACAATACAATGCATTTGACTAATTGTAAGAGTTCGGGATGAATTTGGACTGTTTAGACAACACTTAAACCTGTTTTATCCCAAAACAGGCTTAAACCAAGAAAACAGGCTAAAACCGAGAGAAAACATTGATTCGAAGCAGTACACGGCTATGTTACTCTTTCTAGGGTCAAAATATGTAACAATCTAATTCTTTTGACTAATTATAAAATTTTGGGTTGAATTTGGAGTGTTTAGACACCACTTTGACCCATTTTGTCCCGAAAGAGGCTAAAACCGAGAAAACATTGATTCGAAGCAGTAAACAGCTTTGTTACTATTTCTAGGGTCAGAATCTGTGACAATCCAATGAATTTGACTAATTATAAGAGTTCGGGATGAATTTGGAGTGTTTAGACAACACTTAAACCCGTTTTATCCCAAAACAGGCTTAAACTGACAAAACATGCTAAAACCGAGAGAAAACATTGATTCGAAGCAGGAAACAACTATGTTACTCTTGCTAGGGTCAAAATATGTAACAATCCAATGCTTTTGACTAATTATAAAAGTTTGGGTTGAATTTGGAGTGTGTAGACACCACTTTTACCCATTTTGTCCCGAAAGAGGCTAAAACCGAGAAAACATTGATTCGAAGCAGTAAACAGCTTTGTTACTGTTTCTAGGGTCAGAATCTGTGAAAATCCAATGAATTTGACTAATTGTAAGAGTTCGGGATGAATTTGGAGTGTTTAGACAACACTTAAACCCGTTTTATCCTAAAACAGGCTTAAACCGAGAAAACAGGCTAAAACTGAGAGAACACATTGATTCGAAGCAGTAAACAGCTTTGTTACTGTTTCTAGGGTCATAATGTTTGCCAATACAATGCATTTGACTAATTGTAAGTGTTCAGGATGAATTTGGAGTGTTTAGACAACACTTAAACCCGTTTAATCCCAAAAGAGGCTTAAACCGAGAAAACAGGCTAAAACCAAGAGAAAACATTGATTCGAAGCAGTAAACAGCTTTGTTACTGTTTCTAGGGTCAGAATCTGTGACAATCCAATTAATTTGACTAATTATAAGAGTTCATGATGAATTTGGAGTGTTTAGACACCACTTTGACCCATTTTGTCCCGAAAGAGGCTAAAACCGAGAAAACATTGATTCAGAGCAGTAAAAAGATTTGTTACTGTTTCTAGGGTCAGAATCTGTGACAATCCAATGAATTTAACTAATTACAAGAGTTCGGGATGAATTTGGAGTGTTTAGACAACACTTAAACCCGTTTTATCCCAAAACAGGCTTAAACTGACAAAACATGCTAAAACCGAGAGAAAACATTGATTCGAAGCAGGAAACAACTATGTTACTCTTGCTAGGGTCAAAATATGTAACAATCCAATGCTTTTGACTAATTATAAAAGTTTGGGTTGAATTTGGAGTGTGTAGACACAACTTTTACCCATTTTGTCCCGAAAGAGGCTAAAACCGAGAAAACATTGATTCGAAGCAGTAAACAGCTTTGTTACTGTTTCTAGGGTCAGAATCTGTGAAAATCCAATGAATTTGACTAATTGTAAGAGTTCGGGATGAATTTGGAGTGTTTAGACAACACTTAAACCCGTTTTATCCTAAAACAGGCTTAAACCGAGAAAACAGGCTAAAACTGAGAGAACACATTGATTCGAAGCAGTAAACAGCTTTTTTACTGTTTCTAAGGTCAGAATGTTTGACAATACAATGCATTTGACTAATTGTAAGAGTTCGGGATGAATTTGGACTGTTTAGACAACACTTAAACCAGTTTTATCCCAAAACAGGCTTAAACCAAGAAAACAGGCTAAAACCGAGAGAAAACATTGATTCGAAGCAGTACACGGCTATGTTACTCTTTCTAGGGTCAAAATATGTAACAATCTAATTCTTTTGACTAATTATAAAATTTTGGGTTGAATTTGGAGTGTTTAGACACCACTTTGACCCATTTTGTCCCGAAAGAGGCTAAAACCGAGAAAACATTGATTCGAAGCAGTAAACAGCTTTGTTACTGTTTCTAGGGTCAGAATCTGTGACAATCCAATGAATTTGACTAATTATAAGAGTTCGGGATGAATTTGGAGTGTTTAGACAACACTTAAGCCCGTTTTATCCCAAAACAGGCTTAAAATGACAAAACATGCTAAAACCGAGAGAAAATATTGATTCGAAGCAGGAAACAGCTATGTTACTCTTGCTAGGGTCAAAATATGTAACAATCCAATGCTTTTGACTAATTATAAAAGTTTGGGTTGAATTTGGAGTGTTTAGACACCACTTTTACCCATTTTGTCCCGAAAGAGGCTAAAACCGAGAAAACATTGATTCGAAGCAGTAAACAGCTTTGTTGCTGTGTCTAGGGTCAGAATCTGTGACAATCCAATGAATTTGACTAATTGTAAGAGTTCGGGATGAATTTGGAGCGTTTAGACAACACTTAAACCCGTTTTATCCTAAAACAGGCTTAAACCGAGAAAACAGGCTAAAACTGAGAAAACACATTGATTCGAAGCAGTAAACAGCTTTGTTACTGTTTCTAGGGTCATAATGTTTGCCAATACAATGCATTTGACTAATTGTAAGTGTTCAGGATGAATTTGGAGTGTTTAGACAACACTTAAACCCGTTTAATCCCAAAAGAGGCTTAAACCGAGAAAGCAGGCTAAAACCAAGAGAAAACATTGATTCGAAGCAGTAAACAGCTTTGTTACTGTTTCTAGGGTCAGAATCTGTGACAATCCAATTAATTTGACTAATTATAAGAGTTCATGATGAATTTGGAGTGTTTAGACACCACTTAAACCCATTTTGTCCCAAAAGAGGCTAAAACCGAGAAAACATTGATTCAGAGCAGTAAACAGCTTTGTTACTGTTTCTAGGGTCAGAATCTGTGACAATCCAATGAATGTGACTAATTATAAGAGTTTGGGATGAATTTGGAGTGTTTAGGCAACACTTAAACCCGTTTTATCCCAAAACAGGCTTAAACTGACAAAACATGCTAAAACCGAGAGAAAACATTGATTCGAAGCAGGAAACAACTATGTTACTCTTGCTAGGGTCAAAATATGTAACAATCCAATGCTTTTGACTAATTATAAAAGTTTGGGTTGAATTTGGAGTGTGTAGACACCACTTTTACCCATTTTGTCCCGAAAGAGGCTAAAACCGAGAAAACATTGATTCGAAGCAGTAAACAGCTTTGTTACTGTTTCTAGGGTCAGAATCTGTGAAAATCCAATGAATTTGACTAATTGTAAGAGTTCGGGATGAATTTGGAGTGTTTAGACAACACTTAAACCCGTTTTATCCTAAAACAGGCTTAAACCGAGAAAACAGGCTAAAACTGAGAGAACACATTGATTCGAAGCAGTAAACAGCTTTGTTACTGTTTCTAGGGTCAGAATGTTTGCCAATACAATGCATTTGACTAATTGTAAGTGTTTAGGATGAATTTGGAGTGTTTAGACAACACTTAAACCCGTTTAATCCCAAAAGAGGCTTAAACCGAGAAAACAGGCTAAAACCTAGAGAAAACATTGATTCGAAGCAGTAAACAGCTTTGTTACTGTTTCTAGGGTCAAAATCTGTGACAATCCAATTAATTTGACTAATTATAAGCATTGATTCGAAGCAGTAAATAGTTTTGTTACTGCTTCTAGGGTCAGAATGTTTGACAATCCAATGCATTTGACTAATTGTATGAGTTCAGGATGAATTTGGAGTGTTTAGACAACACTGAAACCTGTTTTATCCTAAAACAGGCTTAAACCAAGAAAACAGGCTAAAACCGAGAGAAAACATTGATTTGAAGCAGTACACAGCTATGTTACTCTTTTTAGGGTCAAAATATGTAACAATCCAATTCTTTTGACTAATTATAAAAGTTTGGGTTGAATTTGGAGTGTTTAGACACCACTTTTACCCATTTTGTCCCGAAAGAGGCTAAAACCGAGAAAACATTGATTCAGAGCAGTAAAAAGATTTGTTACTGTTTCTAGGGTCAGAATCTGTGACAATCCAATGAATTTGACTAATTACAAGAGTTCGGGATGAATTTGGAGTGTTTAGACAACACTTAAACCCGTTTTATCCCAAAACAGGCTTAAACTGACAAAACATGCTAAAACCGAGAGAAAACATTGATTCGAAGCAGGAAACAACTATGTTACTCTTGCTAGGGTCAAAATATGTAACAATCCAATGCTTTTGACTAATTATAAAAGTTTGGGTTGAATTTGGAGTGTGTAGACACAACTTTTACCCATTTTGTCCCGAAAGAGGCTAAAACCGAGAAAACATTGATTCGAAGCAGTAAACAGCTTTGTTACTGTTTCTAGGGTCAGAATCTGTGAAAATCCAATGAATTTGACTAATTGTAAGAGTTCGGGATGAATTTGGAGTGTTTAGACAACACTTAAACCCGTTTTATCCTAAAACAGGCTTAAACCGAGAAAACAGGCTAAAACTGAGAGAACACATTGATTCGAAGCAGTAAACAGCTTTTTTACTGTTTCTAAGGTCAGAATGTTTGACAGTACAATGCATTTGACTAATTGTAAGAGTTCGGGATGAATTTGGACTGTTTAGACAACACTTAAACCAGTTTTATCCCAAAACAGGCTTAAACCAAGAAAACAGGCTAAAACCGAGAGAAAACATTGATTCGAAGCAGTACACGGCTATGTTACTCTTTCTAGGGTCAAAATATGTAACAATCTAATTCTTTTGACTAATTATAAAATTTTGGGTTGAATTTGGAGTGTTTAGACACCACTTTGACCCATTTTGTCCCGAAAGAGGCTAAAACCGAGAAAACATTGATTCGAAGCAGTAAACAGCTTTGTTACTGTTTCTAGGGTCAGAATCTGTGACAATCCAATGAATTTGACTAATTATAAGAGTTCGGGATGAATTTGGAGTGTTTAGACAACACTTAAGCCCGTTTTATCCCAAAACAGGCTTAAAATGACAAAACATGCTAAAACCGAGAGAAAATATTGATTCGAAGCAGGAAACAGCTATGTTACTCTTGCTAGGGTCAAAATATGTAACAATCCAATGCTTTTGACTAATTATAAAAGTTTGGGTTGAATTTGGAGTGTTTAGACACCACTTTTACCCATTTTGTCCCGAAAGAGGCTAAAACCGAGAAAACATTGATTCGAAGCAGTAAACAGCTTTGTTGCTGTGTCTAGGGTCAGAATCTGTGACAATCCAATGAATTTGACTAATTGTAAGAGTTCGGGATGAATTTGGAGCGTTTAGACAACACTTAAACCCGTTTTATCCTAAAACAGGCTTAAACCGAGAAAACAGGCTAAAACTGAGAAAACACATTGATTCGAAGCAGTAAACAGCTTTGTTACTGTTTCTAGGGTCATAATGTTTGCCAATACAATGCATTTGACTAATTGTAAGTGTTCAGGATGAATTTGGAGTGTTTAGACAACACTTAAACCCGTTTAATCCCAAAAGAGGCTTAAACCGAGAAAACAGGCTAAAACCAAGAGAAAACATTGATTCGAAGCAGTAAACAGCTTTGTTACTGTTTCTAGGGTCAGAATCTGTGACAATCCAATTAATTTGACTAATTATAAGAGTTCATGATGAATTTGGAGTGTTTAGACACCACTTTGACCCATTTTGTCCCGAAAGAGGCTAAAACCGAGAAAACATTGATTCGGAGCAGTAAACAGCTTTGTTACTATTTCTAGGGTCAGAATCTGTGACAATCCAATGAATGTGACTAATTATAAGAGTTCGGGATGAATTTGGAGTGTTTAGGCAACACTTAAACCCGTTTTATCCCAAAACAGGCTTAAACTGACAAAACATGCTAAAACCGAGAGAAAACATTGATTCGAAGCAGGAAACAACTATGTTACTCTTGCTAGGGTCAAAATATGTAACAATCCAATGCTTTTGACTAATTATAAAAGTTTGGGTTGAATTTGGAGTGTGTAGACACCACTTTTACCCATTTTGTCCCGAAAGAGGCTAAAACCGAGAAAACATTGATTCGAAGCAGTAAACAGCTTTGTTACTGTTTCTAGGGTCAGAATCTGTGAAAATCCAATGAATTTGACTAATTGTAAGAGTTCGGGATGAATTTGGAGTGTTTAGACAACACTTAAACCCGTTTTATCCTAAAACAGGCTTAAACCGAGAAAACAGGCTAAAACTGAGAGAACACATTGATTCGAAGCAGTAAACACCTTTGTTACTGTTTCTAGGGTCAGAATGTTTGCCAATACAATGCATTTGACTAATTGTAAGTGTTCAGGATGAATTTGGAGTGTTTAGACAACACTTAAACCCGTTTAATCCCAAAAGAGGCTTAAACCGAGAAAACAGGCTAAAACCTAGAGAAAACATTGATTCGAAGCAGTAAACAGCTTTGTTACTGTTTCTAGGGTCAAAATCTGTGACAATCCAATTAATTTGACTAATTATAAGCATTGATTCGAAGCAGTAAATAGTTTTGTTACTGCTTCTAGGGTCAGAATGTTTGACAATCCAATGCATTTGACTAATTGTATGAGTTCAGGATGAATTTGGAGTGTTTAGACAACACTGAAACCTGTTTTATCCTAAAACAGGCTTAAACCAAGAAAACAGGCTAAAACCGAGAGAAAACATTGATTTGAAGCAGTACACAGCTATGTTACTCTTTTTAGGGTCAAAATATGTAACAATCCAATTCTTTTGACTAATTATAAAAGTTTGGGTTGAATTTGGAGTGTTTAGACACCACTTTTACCCATTTTGTCCCGAAAGAGGCTAAAACCGAGAAAACATTGATTCGAAGCAGTAAACAGCTTTCTTACTGTTTCTAGGGTCAGAATCTGTGACAATCCAATGAATTTGACTAATTATAAGAGTTCGGGATGAATTTGGAGTGTTTAGACAACACTTAAGCCCGTTTTATCCCAAAACAGGCTTAAAATGACAAAACATGCTAAAACCGAGAGAAAATATTGATTCGAAGCAGGAAACAGCTATGTTACTCTTGCTAGGGTCAAAATATGTAACAATCCAATGCTTTTGACTAATTATAAAAGTTTGGGTTGAATTTGGAGTGTTTAGACACCACTTTTACCCATTTTGTCCCGAAAGAGGCTAAAACCGAGAAAACATTGATTCGAAGCAGTAAACAGCTTTGTTGCTGTGTCTAGGGTCAGAATCTGTGACAATCCAATGAATTTGACTAATTGTAAGAGTTCGGGATGAATTTGGAGCGTTTAGACAACACTTAAACCCGTTTTATCCTAAAACAGGCTTAAACCGAGAAAACAGGCTAAAACTGAGAAAACACATTGATTCGAAGCAGTAAACAGCTTTGTTACTGTTTCTAGGGTCATAATGTTTGCCAATACAATGCATTTGACTAATTGTAAGTGTTCAGGATGAATTTGGAGTGTTTAGACAACACTTAAACCCGTTTAATCCCAAAAGAGGCTTAAACCGAGAAAACAGGCTAAAACCAAGAGAAAACATTGATTCGAAGCAGTAAACAGCTTTGTTACTGTTTCTAGGGTCAGAATCTGTGACAATCCAATTAATTTGACTAATTATAAGAGTTCATGATGAATTTGGAGTGTTTAGACACCACTTTGACCCATTTTGTCCCGAAAGAGGCTAAAACCGAGAAAACATTGATTCGGAGCAGTAAACAGCTTTGTTACTGTTTCTAGGGTCAGAATCTGTGACAATCCAATGAATGTGACTAATTATAAGAGTTCGGGATGAATTTGGAGTGTTTAGGCAACACTTAAACCCGTTTTATCCCAAAACAGGCTTAAACTGACAAAACATGCTAAAACCGAGAGAAAACATTGATTCGAAGCAGGAAACAACTATGTTACTCTTGCTAGGGTCAAAATATGTAACAATCCAATGCTTTTGACTAATTATAAAAGTTTGGGTTGAATTTGGAGTGTGTAGACACCACTTTTACCCATTTTGTCCCGAAAGAGGCTAAAACCGAGAAAACATTGATTCGAAGCAGTAAACAGCTTTGTTACTGTTTCTAGGGTCAGAATCTGTGAAAATCCAATGAATTTGACTAATTGTAAGAGTTCGGGATGAATTTGGAGTGTTTAGACAACACTTAAACCCGTTTTATCCTAAAACAGGCTTAAACCGAGAAAACAGGCTAAAACTGAGAGAACACATTGATTCGAAGCAGTAAACACCTTTGTTACTGTTTCTAGGGTCAGAATGTTTGCCAATACAATGCATTTGACTAATTGTAAGTGTTCAGGATGAATTTGGAGTGTTTAGACAACACTTAAACCCGTTTAATCCCAAAAGAGGCTTAAACCGAGAAAACAGGCTAAAACCTAGAGAAAACATTGATTCGAAGCAGTAAACAGCTTTGTTACTGTTTCTAGGGTCAAAATCTGTGACAATCCAATTAATTTGACTAATTATAAGCATTGATTCGAAGCAGTAAATAGTTTTGTTACTGCTTCTAGGGTCAGAATGTTTGACAATCCAATGCATTTGACTAATTGTATGAGTTCAGGATGAATTTGGAGTGTTTAGACAACACTGAAACCTGTTTTATCCTAAAACAGGCTTAAACCAAGAAAACAGGCTAAAACCGAGAGAAAACATTGATTTGAAGCAGTACACAGCTATGTTACTCTTTTTAGGGTCAAAATATGTAACAATCCAATTCTTTTGACTAATTATAAAAGTTTGGGTTGAATTTGGAGTGTTTAGACACCACTTTTACCCATTTTGTCCCGAAAGAGGCTAAAACCGAGAAAACATTGATTCGAAGCAGTAAACAGCTTTCTTACTGTTTCTAGGGTCAGAATCTGTGACAATCCAATGAATTTGACTAATTATAAGAGTTCGGGATGAATTTGGAGTGTTTAGACAACACTTAAGCCCGTTTTATCCCAAAACAGGCTTAAAATGACAAAACATGCTAAAACCGAGAGAAAATATTGATTCGAAGCAGGAAACAGCTATGTTACTCTTGCTAGGGTCAAAATATGTAACAATCCAATGCTTTTGACTAATTATAAAAGTTTGGGTTGAATTTGGAGTGTTTAGACACCACTTTTACCCATTTTGTCCCGAAAGAGGCTAAAACCGAGAAAACATTGATTCGAAGCAGTAAACAGCTTTGTTGCTGTGTCTAGGGTCAGAATCTGTGACAATCCAATGAATTTGACTAATTGTAAGAGTTCGGGATGAATTTGGAGTGTTTAGACAACACTTAAACCCGTTTTATCCTAAAACAGGCTTAAACCGAGAAAACAGGCTAAAACTGAGAGAACACATTGATTCGAAGCAGTAAACAGCTTTGTTACTGTTTCTAGGGTCATAATGTTTGCCAATACAATGCATTTGACTAATTGTAAGTGTTCAGGATGAATTTGGAGTGTTTAGACAACACTTAAACCCGTTTAATCCCAAAAGAGGCTTAAACCGAGAAAACAGGCTAAAACCAAGAGAAAACATTGATTCGAAGCAGTAAACAGCTTTGTTACTGTTTCTAGGGTCAGAATCTGTGACAATCCAATTAATTTGACTAATTATAAGAGTTCATGATGAATTTGGAGTGTTTAGACACCACTTTGACCCATTTTGTCCCGAAAGAGGCTAAAACCGAGAAAACATTGATTCGGAGCAGTAAACAGCTTTGTTACTGTTTCTAGGGTCAGAATCTGTGACAATCCAATCAATTTGACTAATTATAAGAGTTCGGGATGAATTTGGAGTGTTTAGACAACACTTAAACCCGTTTTATCCCAAAACAGGCTTAAACTGACAAAACATGCTAAAACCGAGAGAAAACATTGATTCGAAGCAGGAAACAACTATGTTACTCTTGCTAGGGTCAAAATATGTAACAATCCAATGCTTTTGACTAATTATAAAAGTTTGGGTTGAATTTGGAGTGTGTAGACACCACTTTTACCCATTTTGTCCCGAAAGAGGCTAAAACCGAGAAAACATTGATTCGAAGCAGTAAACCGCTTTGTTACTGTTTCTAGGGTCAGAATCTGTGAAAATCCAATGTATTTGACTAATTGTAAGAGTTCGGAATGAATTTGGAGTGTTTAGACAACACTTAAACCCGTTTTATCCTAAAACAGGCTTAAACCGAGAAAACAGGCTAAAACTGAGAGAACACATTGATTCGAAGCAGTAAACAGCTTTTTTACTGTTTCTAAGGTCAGAATGTTTGACAATACAATGCATTTGACTAATTGTAAGAGTTCGGGATGAATTTGGACTGTTTAGACAACACTTAAACCTGTTTTATCCCAAAACAGGCTTAAACCAAGAAAACAGGCTAAAACCGAGAGAAAACATTGATTCGAAGCAGTACACGGCTATGTTACTCTTTCTAGGGTCAAAATATGTAACAATCTAATTCTTTTGACTAATTATAAAATTTTGGGTTGAATTTGGAGTGTTTAGACACCACTTTGACCCATTTTGTCCCGAAAGAGGCTAAAACAGAGAAAACATTGATTCGAAGCAGTAAACAGCTTTGTTACTGTTTCTAGGGTCAGAATCTGTGACAATCCAATGAATTTGACTAATTATAAGAGTTCGGGATGAATTTGGAGTGTTTAGACAACACTTAAGCCCGTTTTATCCCAAAACAGGCTTAAAATGACAAAACATGCTAAAACCGAGAGAAAACATTGATTCGAAGCAGGAAACAGCTATGTTACTCTTGCTAGGGTCAAAATATGTAACAATCCAATGCTTTTGACTAATTATAAAAGTTTGGGTTGAATTTGGAGTGTTTAGACACCACTTTTACCCATTTTGTCCCGAAAGAGGCTAAAACCGAGAAAACATTGATTCGAAGCAGTAAACAGCTTTGTTACTGTTTCTAGGGTCAGAATCTGTGACAATCCAATAAATTTGACTAATTGTAAGAGTTCGGGATGAATTTGGAGTTTTTAGACAACACTTAAACCCGTTTTATCCTAAAACAGGCTTAAACCGAGAAAACAGGCTAAAACTGAGAGAACACATTGATTCGAAGCAGTAAACAGTTTTGTTACTGTTTCTAGGGTCATAATGTTTGCCAATACAATGCATTTGACTAATTGTAAGTGTTCAGGATGAATTTGGAGTGTTTAGACAACACTTAAACTCGTTTAATCCCAAAAGAGGCTTAAACCGAGAAAGCAGGCTAAAACCAAGAGAAAACATTGATTCGAAGCAGTAAACAGCTTTGTTACTGTTTCTAGGGTCAGAATCTGTGACAATCCAATTAATTTGACTAATTATAAGAGTTCATGATGAATTTGGAGTGTTTAGACAACACTTAAACCCGTTTTATCCCAAAACAGGCTTAAACCGAGAAAACATTGATTCGAAGCAGTAAATAGTTTTGTTACTGTTTCTAGGATCAGAATGTTTGACAATCCAATGCATTTGACTAATTGTATGAGTTCAGGATGAATTTGGAGTGTTTAGACAACACTGAAACCTGTTTTATCCTAAAACAGGCTTAAACCAAGAAAACAGGCTAAAACCGAGAGAAAACATTGATTTGAAGCAGTACACAGCTATGTTACTCTTTCTAGGGTCAAAATATGTAACAATCCAATTCTTTTGACTAATTATAAAAGTTTGGGTTGAATTTGGAGTGTTTAGACACCACTTTTACCCATTTTGTCCCGAAAGAGGCTAAAACCGAGAAAACATTGATTCGAAGCAGTAAACAGCTTTGTTACTGTTTCTAGGGTCAGAATCTGTGACAATCCAATGAATTTGACTAATTGTAAGAGTTCGGGATGAATTTGGAGTGTTTAGACAACACTTAAACCCGTTTTATCCTAAAACAAACTTAAACCGAGAAAACAGGCTAAAACTGAGAGAACACATTGATTCGAAGCAGTAAACAGCTTTGTTATTGATCAAGGTGACCGTACGGACAAGGTGACCGTACGGACATAGGACCGTACCGTACGGACACCGTACCACACTCAATGTCACATGGGCCAAAATAACGAGACAAGAGGAGTGTGTGTGTGCTCGGCCCATACAAGAGGTCTAGAATCATCTATTCTAGCCGTTGGAGTGAGAAAAGGAAGAAGTCACATGTTCTCTTAAGCCAACGGATGGGTCACTATCACCTTGGTCGCATACACCTCTCTCCTAATGTCACTATCACTTGTTTCTATTCTTGTCTTAGGAAGGTTGCCCTACTTCTAGTGTCTATTTAAAGGTTGTAAGACAACAATTGTATAAGTCTATTCTAGTGGAACCGATTCTTCTTCTTCTTATTCTATTTGTTCACCTAATCTCTCTATCTCAACTCTTCTAAACTCTCAAGTCTTTCGCTAATTCTAACATGGTATCAGAGCAAGGTTGTTGTTCTTGACAATCTAGTTCCACTATTCTCTTATTCTCTAACTCGCCTTACTCTACCTCTCATCCTTACCGTTCTTATTCTCCGGGTAAACGCTTTATCCAACGGTCCATAGCATCCAAGCCATGGAAAACGCTAAACCTCTTGTTACACCGGTTGTTCTTAAGGGAACAAACTACTTGCTGTGGACAAGAACCACAAGAACCGCCCTTGGAGGTCGTGGCCTTTGGAGTCATGTCACAACCGACTATGTTTCAAAGCAAAACCTCAAAGGAGAAGATGAAGGCGCTTCTGAAGGGGAAGTAGAGGAAGAAAACGAGAGAAAGGCCAAGTGGTTTCAAGAAGACCAAGTGGTCCTGTCTGTTCTCCAGAACTCCCTAGATACGCCAATCCTTGAAGCCTACTCCTACTGCAAGACGGCCAAGGAGCTTTGGGAAACGCTTAAAAGCGTGTATGGTAATGTCTCTAACTTGACTCGAGTCTTTGAAGTTAAGAGAGCAATAAACAGTCTGAGCCAAGATGACTTGGAGTTTACTAAGCACCTTGGTAAGTTCAGGGCCCTTTGGTCGGAGCTTGAGGCCTTACGGCCAAGTTCCCTAGATCCGACGGTTCTTAATGAGAGGAAAGAGCAAGACAAGATCTTTGGTCTCCTACTCACACTCAACCCAGCCTTTAACGACCTCATGAAGCACATTCTAAGAGGAGACAAGCTTCCTAGCTTTGAAGAAGTGTGTTCCCAAGTTCAAAAGGAACAAGGCTCACTCGATCTATTTAGTGGTAAGGGGGAGCTAATCACGGTAAATAAGGGCGTGTACAAGCAGGAAGAAAGGAAGGAGTGGGTGTGTGACCACTGCAAGAAGAAGGGTCACATGAAGGACAAATGCTGGATACTTCACCCCCATCTTAAACCAGCAAAGTTCAAAGCAAATCTCTCCAAGGAAGCGGTAGGTGAAAAAGGGGCCGGGCCATCAAGGCAAGGAGAAGAAACGGCCATGACTGCGTCCTATGGAGAGGTGGTGAGGAAGTCTGATATAGAGGCCCTTATTCGTTCCATTGCCTCACTCAAAGAATCCGGTAACTCGTTTCTTGCTTCTAAACCAAGTAGGTCTCTTGTTGTTGACTCGGGTGCTTCTCACCACATGATCAGTAACCCTAGTCTAATTAACAACATAAAACCGGCTTTAGGGAGTGTTATTATTGCTAATGGAGAACACATACCTGTGAAAGGAGTAGGGGACTTGAAATTGTTTGATAAATACTCAAAAGCTTTCTTTATGCCTACCTTCACTTCTAATCTTTTATTGGTTAAGAGGGCCACTAATGATTTGAATTGCTATGCTATCTTCGGTCCTAATAGTGTTCATTTTCAGGATATTGAGACTGGGAAAGTTCTTGGAGAAGGACAAGGGAGTGGAGATCTCTATGTCCTAGAGAAAACTTCACCAAACTTAGATACATCTATTAAATCTTGTTTTGTTGTTAATTCGAATATGGTGTGGCATGCTAGGCTAGGTTATCCACATTCTCGTGCACTTGGTTTAATGTTTCCTAGTGTTTCTTTTGATAACTCAAGTTGTGAGTCTTGTATCCTTGGAAAACATTGCAGGTCTATTTTTCCAAAGTCAACTACTATTTATGAACATTGCTTTGATTTAGTTCATTCGGATGTATGGACATCACCATGCCTATCTAGGGATAATAACAAGTATTTTGTGACATTTATTGATGAAAAATCGAAATATACTTGGGTCACACTATTACCATCTAAAGATAGGGTGTTTGATGCCTTTGTTAATTTTCAAAATTATGTTACTAATCACTTCAATGCTAAAATTAAGGTACTAAGGTCGGATAATGGTGGGGAATACACAAGTCACAAGTTCAAAGAACATCTCTCTAGGCATGGTATTCTCCAACAAACTAGTTGTCCCTATACACCCCAACAAAATGGTGTGGCCGAAAGGAAGAACCGACACCTCATGGAAGTTGCGCGATCAATGATGTTCCACTCACATGTTACAAAGAGATATTGGGGGGATGCTGTGATGACCGCATGTTACTTGATCAACCGGATACCAACCAAAGTTCTAAATGATCTGTCACCATTTGAGGTATTAAACAAATTTAAACCATCTCTTGATCACTTACGCGTCTTTGGTTGTGTTTGCTTTATGTTAGTGCCTGGAGAGCAGCGAAGCAAACTGGATGCGAAAAGCACAAAGTGTATGTTCATCGGTTATTCAACGACTCAAAAGGGGTACAAGTGCTATGACCCAACCACAAGCCGGTTATATGTCTCTAGAGATGTTCGGTTCATGGAGAATATTGGCTACTTTGATAATAAGGATTGGGACAGCGTTAAGGACCTCTCACACTCACCAAATGACCGGGCCTCCAGCTTAAAGTTTCTTCTCGATCATCTTGGTCAACCGTCTCCGCCAACAGGTCCTATCCGGTCCGCGCCTCGTCCGCCATCCACAGTAGGAAGGCAGGATCATGATACTGTCCCTGAAGGTGACTTCCCCTCAGATCACACTATTCCTGAGCCAAGCCCACCCGTAGCCGGCGGCCATGGTGACCCTGCCCCCATGCCACCTACCGCAGCACCCTTGGCCGGTACCAGAGGTCACTCGGATGGGGCCACTACGGACGAAGGCAGTATTGAATCCTCTGGTGTCGTTCTGCCTATGCAACCGGTCCTACGAAGGAGTGACCGTGTTAAATCTCATCCGTCCACTTGGAGAGATAAGCGCGTCTATTACAACGGCCAAGCCGTTGCCCATCCTATCCAGGCGGTCTGTTCACTTGAGCTGCTCCCAAGAGATCACCAAGCATTCTTTGGCCAAGTTGATGCTCACTGGGTCCCTCAAACCTATGACGAGGCTAAGAACCACAAGGAATGGTTAGAGGCTGTCCATGACGAAACTGGTGCCATGATCCGGAACCACACGTGGGACGAAGCCGACCTTTCCAAAGGCAAAAAGGCCGTGAGCTCCAAATGGGTTTTCACCATCAAGTTCCTAAGCACCGGCGCCATTGAACGTCACAAAGCCCGGTTGGTTGCACGCGGCTTCACCCAAACGTATGGTGCTGACTACACGGAGACGTTTGCACCAGTAGCCAAACTCCACATGGTTCGGGTCGTCCTTTCCATTGCCGTCAACCTCTCATGGGATTTATGGCAGATGGATGTCAAGAACGCGTTTCTTCAAGGAGAATTAGACGAAGAAGTTTATATGACGCCTCCTCCGGGCCTTGAAGACCTGGTCGCTCCCGGGAAAGTCTTGAGGCTCCGTAAGGCCATCTATGGCCTCAAACAGTCCCCGCGTGCCAGGTATCACAAACTGAGCTCTACCCTCAAGACTCAAGGTTTTCGCCGATCGGAGGCTGATCACACTCTGTTTACACTTCAAACATCTCTTGGCCTTGTGGTGGTGCTTATCTATGTCGACGACATCATTGTGACTGGCGACGATAAGGCTGGCATTGAGGACACCAAACAGCACCTCAAATCTGCCTTTGATATTAAGGACCTAGGGGAACTCAAATACTTCCTTGGCATTGAAATCTGTCGATCTCCGGAGGGGCTCTTCCTCTTTCAACGCAAATATACCCTTGATTTGTTGGCTGAAATGGGCAAGCTTGGCGCGTCTCCGGCTCCTACACCACTTGATGAGGACTACCAGCTCAAGCGAAAGGGGGAGAGCATTCGGGCACAAGAAGGCCAACCACGGGCACCCATGGATGAGCTGTTCCCGGATGTCACACGCTACCACCGGCTTGTAGGTAAGTTGATATATCTTACCATTACGCGCCCTGACATATGTTATGCTGTGAACCAGGTCAGTCAACACATGCAAGCTCCAACCAAGTATCAATGGAGCATGGTCGAGCGGATTCTCAGCTATCTCAAGGGGAGTCCAGGTCAAGGCATCTGGATGGGCAAGAACGATAACACTGAGATAGTGGGCTACTGTGATGCGGACTACAATGGAGATACCTTGGATAGGAGGTCAACCACTGGATATTGTACCTTCATTGGTGGAAATCTAGTCACATGGAAGTCTAAGAAGCAAAAGGTGGTATCTTGTTCAAGCGCGGAGGCCGAGTATCGAGCAATGCGGAAGCTAACAAACGAGTTGACATGGTTAAAGGGGCTGCTCAAGGATCTTGGTATTGACTCAAAGCAACCGATCACTATGCATTGTGATAATGAGGCTGCAATCCACATAGCCACCAATTCTGTTTTCCATGAGAGAACTAAACACATTGAAAGCGATTGCCACAAAGTTCGGGAGAAGATTGAGGAAGGTGTGGTATTACCGTTTCATACTCGGAGTCAAGATCAATTGGCTGATATATTCACCAAGTCTGCGAGTCCTAAGGTTTGTGTCTATATTCATAACAAACTAGGACTTGTAGACATCACAAGACCTTGATCATCTTCTCTAATCCGTGGACAGCACACTCTTTTTCCCTTGACTTAGTTTTGTCCCATGAGGTTTTCTAAGTCAAGGTTTTTAATGAGGTGCTGCTTCACGGGTTCCAAGCTTAGCCAATGCATTTGGCTAAGCTTGAGGGGGAGTATTGATCAAGGTGACCGTACGGACAAGGTGACCGTACGGACATAGGACCGTACCGTACGGACACCGTACCACACTCAATGTCACATGGGCCAAAATAACGAGACAAGAGGAGTGTGTGTGTGCTCGGCCCATACAAGAGGTCTAGAATCATCTATTCTAGCCGTTGGAGTGAGAAGAGGAAGAAGTCACATGTTCTCTTAAGCCAACGGATGGGTCACTATCACCTTGGTCGCATACACCTCTCTCCTAATGTCACTATCACTTGTTTCTATTCTTGTCTTAGGAAGGTTGCCCTACTTCTAGTGTCTATTTAAAGGTTGTAAGACAACAATTGTATAAGTCTATTCTAGTGGAACCGATTCTTCTTCTTCTTATTCTATTTGTTCACCTAATCTCTCTATCTCAACTCTTCTAAACTCTCAAGTCTTTCGCTAATTCTAACATTTGTTACTGTTTCTAGGGTCAGAATGTTTGCCAATACAATGCATTTGACTAATTGTAAGTGTTCAGGATGAATTTGGAGTGTTTAGACAACACTTAAACCCGTTTAATCCCAAAAGGGGCTTAAACCGAGAAAACAGGCTAAAACCTAGAGAAAACATTGATTCGAAGCAGTAAACAGCTTTGTTACTGTTTCTAGGGTCAGAATCTGTGACAATCTAATTAATTTGACTAATTATAAGAGTTCAGGATGAATTTGGAGTGTTTAGACAACACTTAAACCCGTTTTATCCCAAAACAGGCTTAAACCGAGAAAACATTGATTCGAAGCAGTAAATAGTTTTGTTACTGTTTCTAGGGTCAGAATGTTTGACAATCCAATGCATTTGACTAATTGTATGAGTTAAGGATGAATTTGGAGTGTTTAGACAACACTGAAACCTGTTTTATCCTAAAACAGGCTTAAACCAAGAAAACAGGCTAAAACCGAGAGAAAACATTGATTTGAAGCAGTACACAGCTATGTTACTCTTTCTAGGGTCAAAATATGTAACAATCCAATTCTTTTGACTAATTATAAAAGTTTGGGTTGAATTTGGAGTGTTTAGACACCACTTTTACCCATTTTATCCCGAAAGAGGCTAAAACCGAGAAAACATTGATTCGAAGCAGTAAACAGCTTTGTTACTGTTTCTAGGGTCAGAATCTGTGACAATCCAATGAATTTGACTAATTGTAAGAGTTCGGGATGAATTTGGAGTGTTTAGACAACACTTAAACCCGTTTTATCCTAAAACAGGCTTAAACCGAGAAAACAGGCTAAAACTGAGAGAACACATTGATTCGAAGCAGTAAACAGCTTTTTTACTGTTTCTAAGGTCAGAATGTTTGACAATACAATGCATTTGACTAATTGTAAGAGTTCGGGATGAATTTGGAGTGTTTAGACAACACTTAAACCTGTTTTATCCCAAAACAGGCTTAAACCAAGAAAACAGGCTAAAACCGAGAGAAAACATTGATTCGAAGCATTACACGGCTAAGTTACTCTTTCTAGGGTCAAAATATGTAACAATCTAATTCTTTTGACTAATTATAAAATTTTGGGTTGAATTTGGAGTGTTTAGACACCACTTTGACCCATTTTGTCCCGAAAGAGGCTAAAACCGAGAAAACATTGATTCGAAGCAGTAAACAGCTTTGTTACTGTTTCTAGGGTCAGAATCGGTGACAATCCAATGAATTTGACTAATTATAAGAGTTCAGGATGAATTTGGAGTGTTTAGACAACACTTAAACCCGTTTTATCCCAAAACAGGCTTAAACCGAGAAAACATTGATTCGAAGCAGTAAATAGTTTTGTTACTGTTTCTAGGGTCAGAATGTTTGACAATCCAATGCATTTGACTAATTGTATGAGTTAAGGATGAATTTGGAGTGTTTAGACAACACTGAAACCTGTTTTATCCTAAAACAGGCTTAAACCAAGAAAACAGGCTAAAACCGAGAGAAAACATTGATTTGAAGCAGTACACAGCTATGTTACTCTTTCTAGGGTCAAAATATGTAACAATCCAATTCTTTTGACTAATTATAAAAGTTTGGGTTGAATTTGGAGTGTTTAGACACCACTTTTACCCATTTTATCCCGAAAGAGGCTAAAACCGAGAAAACATTGATTCGAAGCAGTAAACAGCTTTGTTACTGTTTCTAGGGTCAGAATCTGTGACAATCCAATGAATTTGACTAATTGTAAGAGTTCGGGATGAATTTGGAGTGTTTAGACAACACTTAAGCCCGTTTTATCCTAAAACAGGCTTAAACCGAGAAAACAGGCTAAAACTGAGAGAACACATTGATTCGAAGCAGTAAACAGCTTTTTTACTGTTTCTAAGGTCAGAATGTTTGACAATACAATGCATTTGACTAATTGTAAGAGTTCGGGATGAATTTGGAGTGTTTAGACAACACTTAAACCTGTTTTATCCCAAAACAGGCTTAAACCAAGAAAACAGGCTAAAACCGAGAGAAAACATTGATTCGAAGCATTACACGGCTAAGTTACTCTTTCTAGGGTCAAAATATGTAACAATCTAATTCTTTTGACTAATTATAAAATTTTGGGTTGAATTTGGAGTGTTTAGACACCACTTTGACCCATTTTGTCCCGAAAGAGGCTAAAACCGAGAAAACATTGATTCGAAGCAGTAAACAGCTTTGTTACTGTTTCTAGGGTCAGAATCGGTGACAATCCAATGAATTTGACTAATTATAAGAGTTCGGGATGAATTTGGAGTGTTTAGACAACACTTAAACCCGTTTTATCCCAAAACAGGCTTAAACTGACAAAACATGCTAAAACCGAGAGAAAACATTGATTCGAAGCAGGAAACAGCTATGTTACTCTTACTAGGGTCAAAATATGTAACAATCCAATGCTTTTGACTAATTATAAAAGTTTGGGTTGAATTTGGAGTGTTTAGACACCACTTTTACCCATTTTGTCCCGAAAGAGGCTAAAACCGAGAAAACATTGATTCGAAGCAGTAAACAGCTTTGTTACTGTTTCTAGGGTCAGAATCTGTGACAATCCAATGAATTTGACTAATTGTAAGAGTTCGGGATGAATTTGGAGTGTTTAGACAACACTTAAACCCGTTTTATCCTAAAACAGGCTTAAACCGAGAAAACAGGCTAAAACTGAGAGAACACATTGATTCGAAGCAGTAAACAGCTTTGTTACTGTTTCTAGGGTCATAATGTTTGCCAATACAATGCATTTGACTAATTGTAAGTGTTCAGGATGAATTTGGAGTGTTTAGACAACACTTAAACCCGTTTAATCCCAAAAGAGGCTTAAACCGAGAAAACAGGCTAAAACCAAGAGAAAACATTGATTCGAAGCAGTAAACAGCTTTGTTACTGTTTCTAGGGTCAGAATCTGTGACAATCCAATTAATTTGACTAATTATAAGAGTTCATGATGAATTTGGAGTGTTTAGACAACACTTAAACCCGTTTTATCCCAAAACAAGCTTAAACCGAGAAAACATTGATTCGAAGCAGTAAATAGTTTTGTTACTGTTTCTAAGGTCAGAATGTTTGACAATCCAATGCATTTGACTAATTGTATGAGTTCGGGATGAATTTGTAGTGTTTAGACAACACTGAAACCTGTTTTATCCTAAAACAAGCTTAAACCAAGAAAACAGGCAAAAACCGAGAGAAAACATTGATTTGAAGCAGTACACAGCTATGTTACTCTTGCTAGGGTCAAAATATGTAACAATCCAATGCTTTTGACTAATTATAAAAGTTTGGGTTGAATTTGGAGTGTTTAGACACCACTATTACCCATTTTGTCCCGAAAGAGGCTAAAACCGAGAAAACATTGATTCGAAGCGGTAAACAGCTTTGTTACTGTTTCTAGGGTCAGAATCGGCGACAATCCAATGAATTTGACTAATTATAAGAGTTCGGGATGAATCTGGAGTGTTTAGACAACACTTAAACCCGTTTTATCCCAAAACAGGCTTAAACTGACAAAACATGCTAAAACCGAGAGAAAACATTGATTCGAAGCAGGAAACAGCTATGTTACTCTTGCTAGGGTCAAAATATGTAACAATCCAATGCTTTTGACTAATTATAAAAGTTTGGGTTGAATTTGGAGTGCTTAGACACCACTTTTACCCATTTTGTCCCGAAAGAGGCTAAAACCGAGAAAACATTGATTCGAAGCAGTAAACAGCTTTGTTACTGTTTCTAGGGTCAGAATCTGTGACAATCCAATGAATTTGACTAATTGTAAGAGTTCGGGATTAATTTGGAGTGTTTAGACAACACTTAAACCCGTTTTATCCTAAAACAGGCTTAAACCGAGAAAACAGGCTAAAACTGAGAGAACACATTGATTCGAAGCAGTAAACAGCTTTGTTACTGTTTCTAGGGTCATAATGTTTGCCAATACAATGCATTTGACTAATTGTAAGTGTTCAGGATGAATTTGGAGTGTTTAGACAACACTTAAACCCGTTTAATCCCAAAAGAGGCTTAAACCGAGAAAACAGGCTAAAACCAAGAGAAAACATTGATTCGAAGCAGTAAACAGCTTTGTTACTGTTTCTAGGGTCAGAATCTGTGACAATCCAATGAATTTGACTAATTGTAAGAGTTCGGGATGAATTTGGAGTGTTTAGACAACACTTAAACCCGTTTTATCCTAAAACAGGCTTAAACCGAGAAAACAGGCTAAAACTGAGAGAACACATTGATTCGAAGCAGTAAACAGCTTTGTTACTGTTTCTAGGGTCATAATGTTTGCCAATACAATGCATTTGACTAATTGTAAGTGTTCAGGATGAATTTGGAGTGTTTAGACAACACTTAAACCCGTTTAATCCCAAAAGAGGCTTAAACCGAGAAAACAGGCTAAAACCAAGAGAAAACATTGATTCGAAGCAGTAAACAGCTTTGTTACTGTTTCTAGGGTCAGAATCTGTGACAATCCAATTAATTTGACTAATTATAAGAGTTCATGATGAATTTGGAGTGTTTAGACACCACTTTGACCCATTTTGTCCCGAAAGAGGCTAAAACCGAGAAAACATTGATTCGAAGCGGTAAACAGCTTTGTTACTGTTTCTAGGGTCAGAATCGGTGACAATCCAATGAATTTGACTAATTATAAGAGTTCGGGATGAATTTGGAGTGTTTAGACAACACTTAAACCCGTTTTATCCCAAAACAGGCTTAAACTGACAAAACATGCTAAAACCGAGAGAAAACATTGATTCGAAGCAGGAAACAGCTATGTTACTCTTGCTAGGGTCAAAATATGTAACAATACAATGCTTTTGACTAATTATAAAAGTTTGGGTTGAATTTGGAGTGTTTAGACACCACTTTTACCCATTTTGTCCCGAAAGAGGCTAAAACCGAGAAAACATTGATTCGAAGCAGTAAACAGCTTTGTTACTGTTTCTAGGGTCAGAATCTGTGACAATCCAATGAATTTGACTAATTGTAAGAGTTCGGGATGAATTTGGAGTGTTTAGACAACACTTAAACCCGTTTTATCCTAAAACAGGCTTAAACCGAGAAAACAGGCTAAAACTGAGAGAACACATTGATTCGAAGCAGTAAACAGCTTTGTTACTGTTTCTATGGTCATAATGTTTGCCAATACAATGCATTTGACTAATTGTAAGTGTTCAGGATGAATTTGGAGTGTTTAGACAACACTTAAACCCGTTTAATCCCAAAAGAGGCTTAAACCGAGAAAACAGGCTAAAACCAAGAGAAAACATTGATTCGAAGCAGTAAACAGCTTTGTTACTGTTTCTAGGGTCAGAATCTGTGACAATCCAATTAATTTGACTAATTATAAGAGTTCATGATGAATTTGGAGTGTTTAGACAACACCTAAACCCGTTTTATCCCAAAACAGGCTTAAACCGAGAAAACATTGATTCGAAGCAGTAGATAGTTTTGTTACTGTTTCGAAGGTCAGAATGTTTGACAATCCAATGCATTTGACAAATTGTATGAGTTCGGGATGAATTTGGAGTGTTTAGACAACACTGAAACCTGTTTTATCCTAAAACAGGCTTAAACAAGGAAAACAGGCAAAAACCGAGAGAAAACATTGTTTCGAAGCAGTACACAGCTATGTTACTCTTTCTAGGGTCAAAATATGTAACAATCCAATTCTTTTGACTAATTATGAAGGTTTGGGTTAAATTTGGAGTGTTTAGACACTACTTTTACCCATTTTGTCCGGAAAGAGGCTAAAACCAAGAAAACATTGATTCGAAGCAGTAAAAATCTATGTTACTCTTTATAGGGTCAAAATATGTAACAATCCAATGCATTTGACTAATTACAAGAGTTCGGGTTGAATTTGGAGTGTTTAGACACCACTTTTACCCATTTTGTCCTGAAACAGGCTAAAACCAAGAAAACATTGATTCGAAGCAGTAAACAGCATTGTTACTGTTTCTAGGGTCAGAATCTGTGACAGTCCAATGCATTTGACTAATTGTATGAGTTCGGGATGAATTTGGAGTGTTTAGACAACACTTAAGCCCGTTTTATCCCAAAACAGGCTTAAACCAAGAAAACAGGCTAAAACCGAGAGAAAACATTG
This sequence comes from Camelina sativa, assembly GCF_030686135.1. Lineage (NCBI taxonomy): Eukaryota > Viridiplantae > Streptophyta > Magnoliopsida > Brassicales > Brassicaceae > Camelina > Camelina sativa. Next base: position 24,039,666 of record NC_141893.1, on the reverse strand, counting down.
TTTCGAAGCAGTACACAGCTATGTTACTCTTTCTTGGGTCAAAATATGTAACAATCCAATTCTTTTGACTAATTATAAAGGTTTGGGTTAAATTTGGAGTGTTTAGACACCAATTTTACCCATTTTGTCCCGAAAGAGGCTAACACCGAGAAAACATTGATTTGAAGCAGTAAACAGTTATGTTACTCTTTATAGGGTCAAAATATGTAACTATCCAATACATTTGACTAATTATAAGAGTTCGGGTTGAATTTGGAGTGTTTAGACACCACTTTTACCTATTTTGTCCCGAAACAGGCTAAAACCAAGAAAACATTGATTCGAAGCAGTAAACAGTTTTGTTACTGTTTCTAGGGTCAGAATGTTTGACAATCCAATTCTTTTAACTATTTATAAAAGTTCGGGTTGGATTTGGAGTGTTTAGACACCAGGTTTACCCATTTTATCCCGAAAGAGGCTAAAACCGAGAAAACATTGATTTGAAGCAGTAAACATCTATGTTACTCTTTATAGGGTCAAAATATGTAACAATCCAATGCATTTGACTAATTATAAGAGTTCGGGTTGAATTTGGAGTGTTTAGACACCACTTTTACCCATTTTGTCCCGAAAGAGGCTAAAACCGAGAAAACATTGATTCGAAGCAGTAAACAGCTTTGTTACTGTTTCTAGGGTCAGAATCTGTGACAATCCAATGAATTTGACTAATTGTAAGAGTTCGGGATGAATTTGGAGTGTTTAGACAACACTTAAACCCGTTTTATCCTAAAACAGGCTTAAACCGAGAAAACAGGCTAAAACTGAGAGAACACATTGATTCGAAGCAGTAAACAGCTTTGTTACTGTTTCTAGGGTCATAATGTTTGCCAATACAATGCATTTGACTAATTGTAAGTGTTCAGGATGAATTTGGAGTGTTTAGACAACACTTAAACCCGTTTAATCCCAAAAGAGGCTTAAACCGAGAAAACAGGCTAAAACCAAGAGAAAACATTGATTCGAAGCAGTAAACAGCTTTGTTACTGTTTCTAGGGTCAGAATCTGTGACAATCCAATTAATTTGACTAATTATAAGAGTTCATGATGAATTTGGAGTGTTTAGACACCACTTTGACCCATTTTGTCCCGAAAGAGGCTAAAACCGAGAAAACATTGATTCGAAGCGGTAAACAGCTTTGTTACTGTTTCTAGGGTCAGAATCGGTGACAATCCAATGAATTTGACTAATTATAAGAGTTCGGGATGAATTTGGAGTGTTTAGACAACACTTAAACCCGTTTTATCCCAAAACAGGCTTAAACTGACAAAACATGCTAAAACCGAGAGAAAACATTGATTCGAAGCAGGAAACAGCTATGTTACTCTTGCTAGGGTCAAAATATGTAACAATCCAATGCTTTTGACTAATTATAAAAGTTTGGGTTGAATTTGGAGTGTTTAGACACCACTTTTACCCATTTTGTCCCGAAAGAGGCTAAAACCGAGAAAACATTGATTCGAAGCAGTAAACAGCTTTGTTACTGTTTCTAGGGTCAGAATCTGTGACAATCCAATGAATTTGACTAATTGTAAGAGTTCGGGATGAATTTGGAGTGTTTAGACAACACTTAAACCTGTTTTATCCTAAAACAGGCTTAAACCGAGAAAACAGGCTAAAACTGAGAGAACACATTGATTCGAAGCAGTAAACAGCTTTGTTACTGTTTCTAGGGTCATAATGTTTGCCAATACAATGCATTTGACTAATTGTAAGTGTTCAGGATGAATTTGGAGTGTTTAGACAACACTTAAACCCGTTTAATCCCAAAAGAGGCTTAAACCGAGAAAACAGGCTAAAACCAAGAGAAAACATTGATTCGAAGCAGTAAACAGCTTTGTTACTGTTTCTAGGGTCAGAATCTGTGACAATCCAATTAATTTGACTAATTATAAGAGTTCATGATGAATTTGGAGTGTTTAGACACCACTTTGACCCATTTTATCCCGAAAGAGGCTAAAACCGAGAAAACATTGATTCGAAGCGGTAAACAGCTTTGTTACTGTTTCTAGGGTCAGAATCGGTGACAATCCAATGAATTTGACTAATTATAAGAGTTCGGGATGAATTTGGAGTGTTTAGACAACACTTAAACCCGTTTTATCCCAAAACAGGCTTAAACTGACAAAACATGCTAAAACCGAGAGAAAACATTGATTCGAAGCAGGAAACAGCTATGTTACTCTTGCTAGGGTCAAAATATGTAACAATCCAATGCTTTTGCCTAATTATAAAAGTTTGGGTTGAATTTGGAGTGTTTAGACACCACTTTTACCCATTTTGTCCCGAAAGAGGCTAAAACCGAGAAAACATTGATTCGAAGCAGTAAACAGCTTTGTTACTGTTTCTAGGGTCAGAATCTGTGACAATCCAATGAATTTGACTAATTGTAAGAGTTCGGGATGAATTTGGAGTGTTTAGACAACACTTAAACCCGTTTTATCCTAAAACAGGCTTAAACCGAGAAAACAGGCTAAAACTGAGAGAACACATTGATTCGAAGCAGTAAACAGCTTTGTTACTGTTTCTAGGGTCATAATGTTTGCCAATACAATGCATTTGACTAATTGTAAGTGTTCAGGATGAATTTGGAGTGTTTAGACAACACTTAAACCCGTTTAATCCCAAAAGAGGCTTAAACCGAGAAAACAGGCTAAAACCAAGAGAAAACATTGATTCGAAGCAGTAAACAGCTTTGTTACTGTTTCTAGGGTCAGAATCTGTGACAATCCAATTAATTTGACTAATTATAAGAGTTCATGATGAATTTGGAGTGTTTAGACAACACTTAAACCCGTTTTATCCCAAAACAGGCTTAAAGCGAGAAAACATTGATTCGAAGCAGTAGATAGTTTTGTTACTGTTTCTAAGGTCAGAATGTTTGACAATCCAATGCATTTGACAAATTGTATGAGTTCGGGATGAATTTGGAGTGTTTAGACAACACTGAAACCTGTTTTATCCTAAAACAGGCTTAAACAAGGAAAACAGGCAAAAACCGAGAGAAAACTTTGATTTGAAGCAGTACACAGCTATGTTACTCTTTCTAGGGAAAAAATATGTAACAATCCAATTCTTTTGACTAATTATAAAAGTTTGGGTTGAATTTGGAGTGTTTAGACACCACTTTTACCCATTTTGTCCCAAAAGAGGCTAAAACCGAGAAAACATTGATTTGACGCAGTAAACAGCTTTGTTACTGTTTCTAGGGTTAGAATCTGTGACAATCCAATGAATTTGACTAATTGTAAGAGTTCGGAATGAATTTGGAGTGTTTAGACAACACTTAAACCCGTTTGATCCTAAAACAGGCTTAAACCAAGAAAACAGGCTAAAACTGAGAGAACACATTGATTTGAAGAAGTAAACAGCTTTGTTACTGTTTCTAGGGTCATAATGTTTGCCAATACAATGCATTTGACTAATTGTAAGTGTTCAGGATGAATTTGGAGTGTTTAGACAACACTTAAACCCGTTTTATCCCAAAAGAGGCTTAAACCGAGAAAACAGGCTAAAACCAAGAGAAAACATTGATTCGAAGCAGTAAACAGCTTTGTTACTGTTTCTAGGGTCAGAATCTGTGACAATCCAATTAATTTGACTAATTATAAGAGTTCATGATGAATTTGGAGTGTTTAGACAACACTTAAACCCATTTTATCCCAAAACAGGCTTAAACCGAGAAAACATTGATTCGAAGCAGTAAATAGTTTTGTTACTGTTTCTAGGGTCAGAATGTTTGACAATCCAATGCATTTGACTAATTGTATGAGTTCGGGATGAATTTGGAGTGTTTAGACAACACTGAAACCTGTTTTATCCTAAAACAGGCTTAAACCAAGAAAACAGGCTAAAACCGAGAGAAAACATTGATTTGAAGCAGTACACAGCTATGTTACTCTTTCTAGGGTCAAAATATGTAACAATCCAATGCGTTTGACTAATTATAAAAGTTTGGGTTGAATTTGGAGTGTTTAGACACCACTTTTACCCATTTTGTCCCGAAAGAGGCTAAAACCGAGAAAACATTGATTCGAAGCAGTAAACAGCTTTGTTACTGTTTCTAGGGTCAGAATCTGTGAAAATCCAATGAATTTGACTAATTGTAAGAGTTCGGGATGAATTTGGAGTGTTTAGACAACACTTAAACCCGATTTATCCTAAAACAGGCTTAAACCGAGAAAACAGGCTAAAACTGAGAGAACACATTGATTCGAAGCAGTAAACAGCTTTTTTACTGTTTCTAAGGTCAGAATGTTTGACAATACAATGCATTTGACTAATTGTAAGAGTTCGGGATGAATTTGGAGTGTTTAGACAACACTTAAACCTGTTTTATCCCAAAACAGGCTTAAACCAAGAAAACAGGCTAAAACCGAGAGAAAACATTGATTCGAAGCATTACACGGCTATGTTACTCTTTCTAGGGTCAAAATATGTAACAATCTAATTCTTTTGACTAATTTTAAAATTTTGGGTTGAATTTGGAGTGTTTAGACACCACTTTGACCCATTTTGTCCCGAAAGAGGCTAAAACCGAGAAAACATTGATTCGAAGCAGTAAACAGCTTTGTTACTGTTTCTAGGGTCAGAATCGGTGACAATCCAATGAATTTGACTAATTATAAGAGTTTGGGATGAATTTGGAGTGTTTAGACAACACTTAAACCCGTTTTATCCCAAAACAGGCTTAAACTGACAAAACATGCTAAAACCGAGAGAAAACATTGATTCGAAGCAGGAAACAGCTATGTTACTCTTGCTAGGGTCAAAATATGTAACAATCCAATGGTTTTGACTAATTATAAAAGTTTGGGTTGAATTTGGAGTGTTTAGACACCACTTTTACCCATTTTGTCCCGAAAGAGGCTAAAACCGAGAAAACATTGATTCGAAGCAGTAAACAGCTTTGTTACTGTTTCTAGGGTCAGAATCTGTGACAATCCAATGAATTTGACTAATTGTAAGAGTTCGGGATGAATTCGGAGTGTTTAGACAACACTTAAACCCGTTTTATCCTAAAACAGGCTTAAACCGAGAAAACAGGCTAAAACTGAGAGAACACATTGATTCGAAGCAGTAAACAGCTTTGTTACTGTTTCTAGGGTCAGAATTTTTGCCAATACAATGCATTTGACTAATTGTAAGTGTTCAGGATGAATTTGGAGTGTTTAGACAACACTTAAACCCGTTTAATCCCAAAAGGGGCTTAAACCGAGAAAACAGGCTAAAACCTAGAGAAAACATTGATTCGAAGCAGTAAACAGCTTTGTTACTGTTTCTAGGGTCAGAATCTGTGACAATCCAATTAATTTGACTAATTATAAGAGTTCAGGATGAATTTGGAGTGTTTAGACAACACTTAAACCCGTTTTATCCCAAAACAGGATTAAACCGAGAAAACATTGATTCGAAGCAGTAAATAGTTTTGTTACTGTTTCTAGGGTCAGAATGTTTGACAATCCAATGCATTTGACTAATTGTATGAGTTCAGGATGAATTTGGAGTGTTTAGACAACACTGAAACCTGTTTTATCCTAAAAAAGGCTTAAACCAAGAAAACAGGCTAAAACCGAGAGAAAACATTGATTTGAAGCAGTACACAGCTATGTTACTCTTTCTAGGGTCAAAATATGTAACAATCCAATTCTTTTGACTAATTATAAAAGTTTGGGTTGAATTTGGAGTGTTTAGACACCACTTTTACCCATTTTGTCCCGAAAGAGGCTAAAACCGAGAAAACATTGATTCGAAGCAGTAAACAGCTTTGTTACTGTTTCTAGGGTCAGAATCTGTGACAATCCAATGAATTTGACTAATTGTAAGAGTTCGGGATGAATTTGGAGTGTTTAGACAACACTTAAACCCGATTTATCCTAAAACAGGCTTAAACCGAGAAAACAGGCTAAAACTGAGAGAACACATTGATTCGAAGCAGTAAACAGCTTTTTTACTGTTTCTAAGGTCAGAATGTTTGACAATACAATGCATTTGACTAATTGTAAGAGTTCGGGATGAATTTGGAGTGTTTAGACAACACTTAAACCTGTTTTATCCCAAAACAGGCTTAAACCAAGAAAACAGGCTAAAACCGAGAGAAAACATTGATTCGAAGCATTACACGGCTATGTTACTCTTTCTAGGGTCAAAATATGTAACAATCTAATTCTTTTGACTAATTATAAAATTTTGGGTTGAATTTGGAGTGTTTAGACACCACTTTGACCCATTTTGTCCCGAAAGAGGCTAAAACCGAGAAAACATTGATTCGAAGCAGTAAACAGCTTTGTTACTGTTTCTAGGGTCAGAATCGGTGACAATCCAATGAATTTGACTAATTATAAGAGTTTGGGATGAATTTGGAGTGTTTAGACAACACTTAAACCCGTTTTATCCCAAAACAGGCTTAAACTGACAAAACATGCTAAAACCGAGAGAAAACATTGATTCGAAGCAGGAAACAGCTATGTTACTCTTGCTAGGGTCAAAATATGTAACAATCCAATGGTTTTGACTAATTATAAAAGTTTGGGTTGAATTTGGAGTGTTTAGACACCACTTTTACCCATTTTGTCCCGAAAGAGGCTAAAACCGAGAAAACATTGATTCGAAGCAGTAAACAGCTTTGTTACTGTTTCTAGGGTCAGAATCTGTGACAATCCAATGAATTTGACTAATTATAAGAGTTCGGGATGAATTTGGAGTGTTTAGACAACACTTAAACCTGTTTTATCCCAAAACAGGCTTAAACTGACAAAACATGCTAAAACCGAGAGAAAACATTGATTTGAAGCAGTACACAGCTATGTTACTCTTTCTAGGGTCAAAATATGTAACAATCCAATGCGTTTGACTAATTATAAAAGTTTGGGTTGAATTTGGAGTGTTTAGACACCACTTTTACCCATTTTGTCCCGAAAGAGGCTAAAACCGAGAAAACATTGATTCGAAGCAGTAAACAGCTTTGTTACTGTTTCTAGGGTCAGAATCTGTGAAAATCAAATGAATTTGACTAATTGTAAGAGTTCGGGATGAATTTGGAATGTTTAGACAACACTTAAACCCGATTTATCCTAAAACAGGCTTAAACCGAGAAAACAGGCTAAAACTGAGAGAACACATTGATTCGAAGCAGTAAACAGCTTTTTTACAGTTTCTAAGGTCAGAATGTTTGACAATACAATGCATTTGACTAATTGTAAGAGTTCGGGATGAATTTGGAGTGTTTAGACAACACTTAAACCTGTTTTATCCCAAAACAGGCTTAAACCAAGAAAACAGGCTAAAACCGAGAGAAAACATTGATTCGAAGCATTACACGGCTATGTTACTCTTTCTAGGGTCAAAATATGTAACAATCTAATTCTTTTGACTAATTATAAAATTTTGGGTTGAATTTGGAGTGTTTAGACACCACTTTGACCCATTTTGTCCCGAAAGAGGCTAAAACCGAGAAAACATTGATTCGAAGCAGTAAACAGCTTTGTTACTGTTTCTAGGGTCAGAATCGGTGACAATCCAATGAATTTGACTAATTATAAGAGTTTGGGATGAATTTGGAGTGTTTAGACAACACTTAAACCCGTTTTATCCCAAAACAGGCTTAAACTGACAAAACATGCTAAAACCGAGAGAAAACATTGATTCGAAGCAGGAAACAGCTATGTTACTCTTGCTAGGGTCAAAATATGTAACAATCCAATGGTTTTGACTAATTATAAAAGTTTGGGTTGAATTTGGAGTGTTTAGACACCACTTTTACCCATTTTGTCCCGAAAGAGGCTAAAACCGAGAAAACATTGATTCGAAGCAGTAAACAGCTTTGTTACTGTTTCTAGGGTCAGAATCTGTGACAATCCAATGAATTTGACTAATTGTAAGAGTTCGGGATGAATTTGGAGTGTTTAGACAACACTTAAACCCGTTTTATCCTAAAACAGGCTTAAACCGAGAAAACAGGCTAAAACTGAGAGAACACATTGATTCGAAGCAGTAAACAGCTTTTTTACTGTTTCTAAGGTCAGAATGTTTGACAATAAAATGCATTTGACTAATTGTAAGAGTTCGGGATGAATTTGGAGTGTTTAGACAACACATAAACCTGTTTTATCCCAAAACAGGCTTAAACCAAGAAAACAGGCTAAAACCAAGAGAAAACATTGATTCGAAGCATTACACGGCTATGTTACTCTTTCTAGGGTCAAAATATGTAACAATCTAATTCTTTTGACTAATTATAAAATTTTGGGTTGAATTTGGAGTGTTTAGACACCACTTTGACCCATTTTGTCCCGAAAGAGGCTAAAACCGAGAAAACATTGATTCGAAGCAGTAAACAGCTTTGTTACTGTTTCTAGGGTCAGAATCGGTGACAATCTAATGAATTTGACTAATTATAAGAGTTCGGGATGAATTTGGAGTGTTTAGACAACACTTAAACCCGTTTTATCCCAAAATAGGCTTAAACTGACAAAACATGCTAAAACCGAGAGAAAACATTGATTCGAAGCAGGAAACAGCTATGTTACTCTTGCTAGGGTCAAAATATGTAACAATCCAATGCTTTTGACTAATTATAAAAGTTTGGGTTGAATTTGGAGTGTTTAGACACCACTTTTACCCATTTTGTCCTGAAAGAGGCTAAAACCGAGAAAACATTGATTCGAAGCAGTAAACAGCTTTGTTACTGTTTCTAGGGTCAGAATCTGTGACAATCCAATGAATTTGACTAATTGTAAGAGTTCGGGATGAATTTGGAGTGTTTAGACAACACTTAAACCCGTTTTATCCTAAAACAGGCTTAAACCGAGAAAACAGGCTAAAACTGAGAGAACACATTGATTCGAAGCAGTAAACAGCTTTGTTACTGTTTCTAGGGTCATAATGTTTGCCAATACAATGCATTTGACTAATTGTAAGTGTTCAGGATGAATTTGGAGTGTTTAGACAACACTTAAACCCGTTTAATCCCAAAAGAGGCTTAAACCGAGAAAACAGGCTAAAACCAAGAGAAAACATTGATTCGAAGCAGTAAACAGCTTTGTTACTGTTTCTAGGGTCAGAATCGGTGACAATCCAATGAATTTGACTAATTATAAGAGTTCGGGATGAATTTGGAGTGTTTAGACAACACTTAAACCCGTTTTATCCCAAAACAGGCTTAAACTGACAAAACATGCTAAAACCGAGAGAAAACATTGATTCGAAGCAGGAAACAGCTATGTTACTCTTGCTAGGGTCAAAATATGTAACAATCCAATGCTTTTGACTAATTATAAAAGTTTGGGTTGAATTTGGAGTGTTTAGACACCACTTTTACCCATTTTGTCCCGAAAGAGGCTAAAACCGAGAAAACATTGATTCGAAGCAGTAAACAGCTTTGTTACTGTTTCTAGGGTCAGAATCTGTGACAATCCAATGAATTTGACTAATTGTAAGAGTTCGGGATGAATTTGGACTGTTTAGACAACACTTAAACCCGTTTTATCCTAAAACAGGCTTAAACCGAGAAAACAGGCTAAAACTGAGAGAACACATTGATTCGAAGCAGTAAACAGCTTTGTTACTGTTTCTAGGGTCATAATGTTTGCCAATACAATGAATTTGACTAATTGTAAGTGTTCAGGATGAATTTGGAGTGTTTAGACAACACTTAAACCCGTTTAATCCCAAAAGAGGCTTAAACCGAGAAAACAGGCTAAAACCAAGAGAAAACATTGATTCGAAGCAGTAAACAGCTTTGTTACTGTTTCTAGGGTCAGAATCGGTGACAATCCAATGAATTTGACTAATTATAAGAGTTCGGGATGAATTTGGAGTGTTTAGACAACACTTAAACCCGTTTTATCCCAAAACAGGCTTAAACTGACAAAACATGCTAAAACCGAGAGAAAACATTGATTCGAAGCAGGAAACAGCTATGTTACTCTTGCTAGGGTCAACATATGTAACAATCCAATGCTTTTGACTTATTATAAAAGTTTGGGTTGAATTTGGAGTGTTTAGACACCACTTTTACCCATTTTGTCCCGAAAGAGGCTAAAACCGAGAAAACATTGATTCGAAGCAGTAAACAGCTTTGTTACTGTTTCTAGGGTCAGAATCTGTGACAATCCAATGAATTTGACTACTTGTAAGAGTTCGGGATGAATTCGGAGTGTTTAGACAACACTTAAACCCGTTTTATCCTAAAACAGGCTTAAACCGAGAAAACAGGCTAAAACTGAGAGAACACATTGATTCGAAGCAGTAAACAGCTTTGTTACTGTTTCTAGGGTCAGAATGTTTGCCAATACAATGCATTTGACTAATTGTAAGTGTTCAGGATGAATTTGGAGTGTTTAGACAACACTTAAACCCGTTTAATCCCAAAAGGGGCTTAAACCGAGAAAACAGGCTAAAACCTAGAGAAAACATTGATTCGAAGCAGTAAACAGCTTTGTTACTGTTTCTAGGGTCAGAATCTGTGACAATCCAATTAATTTGACTAATTATAAGAGTTCAGGATGAATTTGGAGTGTTTAGACAACACTTAAACCCGTTTTATCCCAAAACAGGCTTAAACCAAGAAAACATTGATTCGAAGCAGTAAATAGTTTTGTTACTGTTTCTAGGGTCAGAATGTTTGACAATCCAATGCATTTGACTAATTGTATGAGTTCAGGATGAATTTGGAGTGTTTAGACAACACTGAAACCTGTTTTATCCTAAAAAAGGCTTAAACCAAGAAAACAGGCTAAAACCGAGAGAAAACATTGATTTGAAGCAGTACACAGCTATGTTACTCTTTCTAGGGTCAAAATATGTAACAATCCAATTCTTTTGACTAATTACAAAAGTTTGGGTTGAATTTGGAGTGTTTAGACACCACTTTTACCCATTTTGTCCCGAAAGAGGCTAAAACCGAGAAAACATTGATTCGAAGCAGTAAACAGCTTTGTTACTGTTTCTAGGGTCAGAATCTGTGACAATCCAATGAATTTGACTAATTGTAAGAGTTCGGGATGAATTTGGAGTGTTTAGACAACACTTAAACCCGTTTTATCCTAAAACAGGCTTAAACCGAGAAAACAGGCTAAAACTGGGAGAACACATTGATTCGAAGCAGTAAACAGCTTTGTTACTGTTTCTAGGGTCATAATGTTTGCCAATACAATGAATTTGACTAATTGTAAGTGTTCAGGATGAATTTGGAGTGTTTAGACAACACTTAAACCCGTTTAATCCCAAAAGAGGCTTAAACCGAGAAAACAGGCTAAAACCAAGAGAAAACATTGATTCGAAGCAGTAAACAGCTTTGTTACTGTTTCTAGGGTCAGAATCGGTGACAATCCAATGAATTTGACTAATTATAAGAGTTCGGGATGAATTTGGAGTGTTTAGACAACACTTAAACCCGTTTTATCCCAAAACAGGCTTAAACTGACAAAACATGCTAAAACCGAGAGAAAACATTGATTCGAAGCAGGAAACAGCTATGTTACTCTTGCTAGGGTCAAAATATGTAACAATCCAATGCTTTTGACTTATTATAAAAGTTTGGGTTGAATTTGGAGTGTTTAGACACCACTTTTACCCATTTTGTCCCGAAAGAGGCTAAAACCGAGAAAACATTGATTCGAAGCAGTAAACAGCTTTGTTACTGTTTCTAGGGTCAGAATCTGTGACAATCCAATGAATTTGACTAATTATAAGAGTTCGGGATGAATTTGGAGTGTTTAGACAACACTTAAACCCGTTTTATCCCAAAACAGGCTTAAACTGACAAAACATGCTAAAACCGAGAGAAAACATTGATTCGAAGCAGGAAACAGCTATGTTACTCTTGCTAGGGTCAAAATATGTAACAATCCAATGCTTTTGACTAATTATAAAAGTTTGGGTTGAATTTGGAGTGTTTAGACACCACTTTTACCCATTTTGTCCCGAAAGAGGCTAAAACCGAGAAAACATTGATTCGAAGCAGTAAACAGCTTTGTTACTGTTTCTAGGGTCAGAATCTATGAAAATCCAATGAATTTGACTAATTGTAAGAGTTCGGGATGAATGTGGAGTGTTTAGACAACACTTAAACCCGTTTTATCCTAAAACAGGCTTAAACCGAGAAAACAGGCTAAAACTGAGAGAACACATTGATTCGAAGCAGTAAACAGCTTTGTTACTGTTTCTAGGGTCATAATGTTTGCCAATACAATGCATTTGACTAATTGTAAGTGTTCAGGATGAATTTGGAGTGTTTAGACAACACTTAAACCCGTTTAATCCCAAAAGAGGCTTAAACCGAGAAAACAGGCTAAAACCAAGAGAAAACATTGATTCGAAGCAGTAAACAGCTTTGTTACTGTTTCTAGGGTCAGAATCGGTGACAATCCAATGAATTTGACTAATTATAAGAGTTCGGGATGAATTTGGAGTGTTTAGACAACACTTAAACCCGTTTTATCCCAAAACAGGCTTAAACTGACAAAACATGCTAAAACCGAGAGAAAACATTGATTCGAAGCAGGAAACAGCTATGTTACTCTTGCTAGGGTCAAAATATGTAACAATCCAATGCTTTTGACTAATTATAAAAGTTTGGGTTGAATTTGGAGTGTTTAGACACCACTTTTATCCATTTTGTCCCGAAAGAGGCTAAAACCTAGAAAACATTGATTCGAAGCAGTAAACAGCTTTGTTACTGTTTCTAGGGTCAGAATCTGTGACAATCCAATGAATTTGACTAATTGTAAGAGTTCGGGATGAATTTGGAGTGTTTAGACAACACTTAAACCCGTTTTATCCTAAAACAGGCTTAAACCGAGAAAACAGGCTAAAACTGAGAGAACACATTGATTCGAAGCAGTAAACAGCTTTGTTACTGTTTCTAGGGTCATAATGTTTGCCAATACAATGCATTTGACTAATTGTAAGTGTTCAGGATGAATTTGGAGTGTTTAGACAACACTTAAACCCGTTTAATCCCAAAAGAAGCTTAAACCGAGAAAACAGGCTAAAACCAAGAGAAAACATTGATTCGAAGCAGTAAACAGCTTTGTTACTGTTCTAGGGTCAGAATCGGTGACAATCCAATGAATTTGACTAATTATAAGAGTTCGGGATGAATTTGGAGTGTTTAGACAGCACTTAAACCCGTTTTATCCCAAAACAGGCTTAAACTGACAAAACATGCTAAAACCGAGAGAAAACATTGATTCGAAGCAGGAAACAGCTATGTTACTCTTGCTAGGGTCAAAATATGTAACAATCCAATGCTTTTGACTAATTATAAAAGTTTGGGTTGAATTTGGAGTGTTTAGACACCACTTTTACCCATTTTGTCCCGAAAGAGGCTAAAACCGAGAAAACATTGATTCGAAGCAGTAAACAGCTTTGTTACTGTTTCTAGGGTCAGAATCTGTGACAATCCAATGAATTTGACTAATTGTAAGAGTTCGGGATGAATTTGGAGTGTTTAGACAACACTTAAACCCGTTTTATCCTAAAACAGGCTTAAACCGAGAAAACAGGATAAAACTGAGAGAAAACATTGATTCGAAGCAGTAAACAGCTTTGTTACTGTTTCTAGGGTCAGAATCTGTGACAATCCAATGAATTTGACTAATGGTAAGAGTTCGGGATGAATTTGGAGTGTTTAGACAACACTTAAACCCGTTTTATCCTAAAACAGGCTTAAACCGAGAAAACAGGCTAAAACTGAGAGAACACATTGATTCGAAGCAGTAAACAGCTTTGTTACTGTTTCTAGGGTCATAATGTTTGCCAATACAATGCATTTGACTAATTGTAAGTGTTCAGGATGAATTTGGAGTGTTTAGACAACACTTAAACCCGTTTAATCCCAAAAGAGGCTTAAACCGAGAAAACAGGCTAAAACCAAGAGAAAACATTGATTCGAAGCAGTAAACAGCTTTGTTACTCTTTCTAGGGTCAGAATCGGTGACAATCCAATGAATTTGACTAATTATAAGAGTTCGGGATGAATTTGGAGTGTTTAGACAACACTTAAACCCGTTTTATCCCAAAACAGGCTTAAACTGAGAAAACATTGATTCGAAGCAGTAAATAGTTTTGTTACTGTTTCTAAGGTCAGAATGTTTGACAATCCAATGCATTTGACTAATTGTATGAGTTCGGGATGAATTTGGAGTGTTTAGACAACACTGAAACCTGTTTTATCCTAAAACAGGCTTAAACCAAGAAAACAAGCTAAAACCGAGAGAAAACATTGATTTGAAGCAGTACACAGCTACGTTACTCTTTCTAGGGTCAAAATATGTAACAATCCAATTCTTTTGACTAATTATAAAAGTTTGGGTTGAATTTGGAGTGTTTAGACACCACTTTTACCCATTTTGTCCCGAAAGAGGCTAAAACCGAGAAAACATTGATTCGACGCAGTAAACAGCTTTGTTACTGTTTCTAGGGTTAGAATCTGTGACAATCCAATGAATTTGACTAATTGTAAGAGTTCGGGATGAATTTGGAGTGTTTAGACAACACTTAAACCCATTTTATCCTAAAACAGGCTTAAACCGAGAAAACAGGCTAAAACTGAGAGAACACATTGATTTGAAGCAGTAAACAGCTTTCTTACTGTTTCTAGGGTCATAATGTTTGCCAATACAATGCATTTGACTAATTGTAAGTGTTCAGGATGAATTTGGAGTGTTTAGACATCACTTAAACCCGTTTAATCCCAAAAGAGGCTTAAACCAAGAAAACAGGCTAAAACCAAGAGAAAACATTGATTCGAAGCAGTAAACAGCTTTGTTACTGTTTCTAGGGTCAGAATCTGTGACAATCCAATTAATTTGACTAATTATAAGAGTTCATGATGAATTTGGAGTGTTTAGACACCACTTTGACCCATTTTGTCCCGAAAGAGGCTAAAACCGAGAAAACATTGATTCGAAGCAGTAAACAGCTTTGTTACTGTTTCTAGGGTCAGAATCGGTGACAATCCAATGAATTTGACTAATTATAAGAGTTCGGGATGAATTTGGAGTGTTTAGACAACACTTAAACCCGTTTTATCCCAAAACAGGCTTAAACTGACAAAACATGCTAAAACCGAGAGAATACATTGATTCGAAGCAGGAAACAGCTATGTTACTCTTGCTAGGGTCAAAATATGTAACAATCCAATGCTTTTGACTAATTATAAAAGTTTGGGTTGAATTTGGAGTGTTTAGACACCACTTTTACCCATTTTGTCCCGAAAGAGGCTAAAACCGAGAAAACATTGATTCGACGCAGTAAACAGCTTTTTTACTGTTTCTAGGGTTAGAATCTGTGACAATCCAATGATTTTGACTAATTGTAAGAGTTCGGGATGAATTTGGAGTGTTTAGACAACACTTAAACCCGTTTTATCCTAAAACAGGCTTAAACCGAGAAAACAGGCTAAAACTGAGAGAACACATTGATTCGAAGCAGTAAACAGCTTTGTTACTGTTTCTAGGGTCATAATGTTTGCCAATACAATACATTTGACTAATTGTAAGTGTTCAGGATGAATTTGGAGTGTTTAGACAACACTTAAACCCGTTTAATCCCAAAAGAGGCTTAAACCGAGAAAACAGGCTAAAACCAAGAGAAAACATTGATTCGAAGCAGTAAACAGCTTTGTTACTGTTTCTAGGGTCAGAATCTGTGACAATCCAATTAATTTGACTAATTATAAGAGTTCATGATGAATTTGGAGTGTTTAGACAACACTTAAACCCGTTTTATCCCGAAACAGGCTAAAACCGAGAAAACATTGATTCGAAGCAGTAAACAGCTGTGTTACTGTTTCTAGGGTCAGAATCTGTGACATCCAATGAATTTGACTAATTGTAAGAGTTCGGGATGAATTTGGAGTGTTTAAGGAACACTTAAACCCGTTTTATCCTAAAACAGGCTTAAACCAAGAAAACAGGCTAAAACCGAGAGTAAACATTGATTTGAAGCAGGAAACAGCTATGTTACTCTTGCTAGGGTCAAAATATGTAACAATCCAATTCTTTTGACTAATTATAAAAGTTTGGGTTGAATTTGGAGTGTTTAGACACCACTTTTACCCATTTTGTCCCGAAAGAGGCTAAAACCGAGAAAACATTGATTCGAAGCAATAAACAGCTTTGTTACTGTTTCTAGGGTCAGAATCTGTGACAATCCAATGAATTTGAATAATTGTAAGAGTTCGGGATGAATTTGGAGTGTTTAGACAACACTTAAACCCGTTTTATCCTAAAACAGGCTTAAACCGAGAAAACAGGCTAAAACTGAGAGAACACATTGATTCGAAGCAGTAAACAGCTTTTTTACTGTTTCTAAGGTCAGAATGTTTGACAATACAATGCATTTGACTAATTGTAAGAGTTCGGGATGAATTTGGAGTGTTTAGACAACACTTAAACCTGTTTTATCCCAAAACAGGCTTAAACCAAGAAAACAGGCTAAAACCGAGAGAAAACATTGATTCGAAGCAGTACACGGCTATGTTACTCTTTCTAGGGTCAAAATATGTAACAATCTAATTCTTTTGACTAATTATAAAATTTTGGGTTGAATTTGGAGTGTTTAGACAACACTTTGACCCATTTTGTCCCGAAAGAGGCTAAAACCGAGAAAACATTGATTCGAAGCAGTAAACAGCTTTGTTACTGTTTCTAGGGTCAGAATCTGTAACAATCCAATGAATTTGACTAATTATAAGAGTTCGGGATGAATTTGGAGTGTTTAGACAACACTTAAACCCGTTTTATCCCAAAACAGGCTTAAACTGACAAAACATGCTAAAACCGAGAGAAAACATTGATTCGAAGCAGGAAACAGCTTTGTTACTGTTTCTAGGGTCAGAATCTGTGACAATCCAATGAATTTGACTAATTGTAAGAGTTCGGGATGAATTTGGAGTGTTTAGACAACACTTAAACCCGTTTTATCCTAAAACAGGCTTAAACCGAGAAAACAGGCTAAAACTGAGAGAACACATTGATTCGAAGCAGTTTTTTACTGTTTCTAAGGTCAGAATGTTTGACAATACAATGCATTTGACTAATTGTAAGAGTTCGGGATGAATTTGGAGTGTTTAGACAACACTTAAACCTGTTTTATCCCAAAACAGGCTTAAACCAAGAAAACAGGCTAAAACCGAAAGAAAACATTGATTCGAAGCAGTACACGGCTATGTTACTCTTTCTAGGGTCAAAATATGTAACAATCTAATTCTTTTGACTAATTATAAAATTTTGGGTTGAATTTGGAGTGTTTAGACACCACTTTGACCCATTTTGTCCCGAAAGAGGCTAAAACCGAGAAAACATTGATTCGAAGCAGTAAACAGCTTTGTTACTGTTTCTAGGGTCAGAATCTGTGACAATCCAATGAATTTGACTAATTATAAGAGTTCGGGATGAATTTGGAGTGTTTAGACAACACTTAAACCCGTTTTATCCCAAAACAGGCTTAAACTGACAAAACTTGCTAAAACCGAGAGAAAACATTGATTCGAAGCAGGAAACAGCTATGTTACTCTTGCTAGGGTCAAAATATGTAACAATCCAATGCTTTTGACTAATTATAAAAGTTTGGGTTGAATTTGGAGTGTTTAGACACCACTTTTACCCATTTTGTCCCGAAAGAGGCTAAAACCGAGAAAACATTGATTCGAAGCAGTAAACAGCTTTTTTACTGTTTCTAGGGTCAGAATCTGTGACAATCCAATGAATTTGACTAATTGTAAGAGTTCGGGATGAATTTGGAGTGTTTAGACAACACTTAAACCCGTTTTATCCTAAAACAGGCTTAAACCGAGAAAACAGGCTAAAACTGAGAGAACACATTGATTCGAAGCAGTAAACAGCTTTGTTACTGTTTCTAGGGTCAGAATGTTTGCCAATACAATGCATTTGACTAATTGTAAGTGTTCAGGATGAATTTGGAGTGTTTAGACAATACTTAAACCCGTTTAATCCCAAAAGAGGCTTAAACCGAGAAAACAGGCTAAAACCTAGAGAAAACATTGATTCGAAGCAGTAAACAGCTTTGTTACTGTTTCTAGGATCAGAATCTGTGACAATCCAATTAATTTGACTAATTATAAGAGTTCAGGATGAATTTTGAGTGTTTAGACAACACTTAAACCCGTTTTATCCCAAAACAGGCTTAAACCGAGAAAACATTGATTCGAAGCAGTAAATAGTTTTGTTACTGTTTCTAGGGTCAGAATGTTTGACAATCCAATGCATTTGACTAATGGTATGAGTTCAGGATGAATTTGGAGTGTTTAGACAACACTGAAACCTGTTTTATCCTAAAACAGGCTTAAACCAAGAAAACAGGCTAAAACCGAGAGAAAACATTGATTTGAAGCAGTACACAGCTATGTTACTCTTGCTAGGGTCAAAATATGTAACAATCCAATTCTTTTGACTAATTATAAAAGTTTGGGTTGAATTTGGAGTGTTTAGACACCACTTTTACCCATTTTATCCCGAAACAGGCTAAAACCGAGAAAACATTGATTCGAAGCAGTAAACAGCTGTGTTACTGTTTCTAGGGTCAGAATCTGTGACATCCAATGAATTTGACTAATTGTAAGATTTCAGGATGAATTTGGAGTGTTTAGAGAACACTTAAACCCGTTTTATCCTAAAACAGGCTTAAACCAAGAAAACAGGCTAAAACCGAGAGAAAACATTGATTTGAAGCAGGAAACAGCTATGTTACTCTTGCTAGGGTCAAAATATGTAACAATCCAATTCTTTTGACTAATTATAAAAGTTTGGGTTGAATTTGGAGTGTTTAGACACCACTTTTACCCATTTTGTCCCGAAAGAGGCTAAAACCGAGAAAACATTGATTCGAAGCAGTAAACAGCTTTGTTACTGTTTCTAGGGTCAGAATCTGTGACAATCCAATGAATTTGACTAATTGTAAGAGTTCGGGATGAATTTGGAGTGTTTAGACAACACTTAAACCCGTTTTATCCTAAAACAGGCTTAAACCGAGAAAACAGGCTAAAACTGAGAGAACACATTGATTCGAAGCAGTAAACAGCTTTGTTACTGTTTCTAGGGTCAGAATGTTTGCCAATACAATGCATTTGACTAATTGTAAGTGTTCAGGATGAATTTGGAGTGTTTAGACAATACTTAAACCCGTTTAATCCCAAAAGAGGCTTAAACCGAGAAAACAGGCTAAAACCTAGAGAAAACATTGATTCGAAGCAGTAAACAGCTTTGTTACTGTTTCTAGGGTCAGAATCTGTGACAATCTAATTCTTTTGACTAATTATAAAATTTTGGGTTGAATTTGGAGTGTTTAGACACCACTTTGACCCATTTTGTCCCGAAAGAGGCTAAAACCGAGAAAACATTGATTCGAAGCAGTAAACAGCTTTGTTACTGTTTCTAGGGTCAGAATCTGTGACAATCCAATGAATTTGACTAATTATAAGAGTTCGGGATGAATTTGGAGTGTTTAGACAACACTTAAACCCGTTTTATCCCAAAACAGGCTTAAACTGACAAAACATGCTAAAACTGAGAGAAAACATTGATTCGAAGCAGGAAACAGCTATGTTACTCTTGCTAGGGTCAAAATATGTAACAATCCAATGCTTTTGACTAATTATAAAAGTTTGGGTTGAATTTGGAGTGTTTAGACACCACTTTTACCCATTTTGTCCCGAAAGAGGCTAAAACCGAGAAAACATTGATTCGAAGCAGTAAACAGCTTTGTTACTGTTTCTAGGGTCAGAATCTGTGACAATCCAATGAATTTGACTAATTGTAAGAGTTCGGGATGAATTTGGAGTGTTTAGACAACACTTAAACCCGTTTTATCCAAAAACAGGCTTAAACCGAGAAAACAGGATAAAACTGAGAGAACACATTGATTCGAAGCAGTAAACAGCTTTTTTACTGTTTCTAAGGTCAGAATGTTTGACAATACAATGCATTTGACTAATTGTAAGAGTTCGGGATGAATTTGGAGTGTTTAGACAACACTTAAACCTGTTTTATCCCAAAACAGGCTTAAACCAAGAAAACAGGCTAAAACCGAGAGAAAACATTGATTCGAAGCAGTACACGGCTATGTTACTCCTTCTAGGGTCAAAATATGTAACAATCTAATTCTTTTGACTAATTATAAAATTTTGGGTTGAATTTGGAGTGTTTAGACACCACTTTGACCCATTTTGTCCCGAAAGAGGCTAAAACCGAGAAAACATTGATTCGAAGCAGTAAACAGCTTTGTTACTGTTTCTAGGGTCAGAATCTGTGACAATCCAATGAATTTGACTAATTATAAGAGTTCGGGATGAATTTGGAGTGTTTAGACAACACTTAAACCCGTTTTATCCCAAAACAGGCTTAAACTGACAAAACATGCTAAAACTGAGAGAAAACATTGATTCGAAGCAGGAAACAGCTATGTTACTCTTGCTAGGGTCAAAATATGTAACAATCCAATGCTTTTGACTAATTATAAAAGTTTGGGTTGAATTTGGAGTGTTTAGACACCACTTTTACCCATTTTGTCCCGAAAGAGGCTAAAACCGAGAAAACATTGATTCGAAGCAGTAAACAGCTTTGTTACTGTTTCTAGGGTCAGAATCTGTGACAATCCAATGAATTTGACTAATTGTAAGAGTTCGGGATGAATTTGGAGTGTTTAGACAACACTTAAACCCGTTTTATCCTAAAACAGGCTTAAACCGAGAAAACAGGATAAAACTGAGAGAACACATTGATTCGAAGCAGTAAACAGCTTTTTTACTGTTTCTAAGGTCAGAATGTTTGACAATACAATGCATTTGACTAATTGTAAGAGTTCGGGATGAATTTGGAGTGTTTAGACAACACTTAAACCTGTTTTATCCCAAAACAGGCTTAAACCAAGAAAACAGGCTAAAACCGAGAGAAAACATTGATTCGAAGCAGTACACGGCTATGTTACTCTTTCTAGGGTCAAAATATGTAACAATCTAATTCTTTTGACTAATTATAAAATTTTGGGTTGAATTTGGAGTGTTTAGACACCACTTTGACCCATTTTGTCCCGAAAGAGGCTAAACCAAGAAAACATTGATTCGAAGCAGTAAACAGCTTTGTTACTGTTTCTAGGGTCAGAATCTGTGACAATCCAATGAATTTGACTAATTATAAGAGTTCGGGATGAATTTGGAGTGTTTAGACAACACTTAAACCCGTTTTATCCCAAAACAGGCTTAAACTGACAAAACTTGCTAAAACCGAGAGAAAACATTGATTCGAAGCAGGAAACAGCTATGTTACTCTTGCTAGGGTCAAAATATGTAACAATCCAATGCTTTTGACTAATTATAAAAGTTTGGGTTGAATTTGGAGTGTTTAGACACCACTTTTACCCATTTTGTCCCGAAAGAGGCTAAAACCGAGAAAACATTGATTCGAAGCAGTAAACAGCTTTTTTACTGTTTCTAGGGTCAGAATCTGTGACAATCCAATGAATTTGACTAATTGTAAGAGTTCGGGATGAATTTGGAGTGTTTAGACAACACATAAACCCGTTTTATCCTAAAACAGGCTTAAACCGAGAAAACAGGCTAAAACTGAGAGAACCCATTGATTCGAAGCAGTAAACAGCTTTGTTACTGTTTCTAGGGTCAGAATGTTTGCCAATACAATGCATTTGACTAATTGTAAGTGTTCAGGATGAATTTGGAGTGTTTAGACAATACTTAAACCCGTTTAATCCCAAAAGAGGCTTAAACCGAGAAAACAGGCTAAAACCTAGAGAAAACATTGATTCGAAGCAGTAAACAGCTTTGTTACTGTTTCTAGGGTCAGAATCTGTGACAATCCAATTAATTTGACTAATTATAAGAGTTCAGGATGAATTTGGAGTGTTTAGACAACACTTAAACCCGTTTTATCCCAAAACAGGCTTAAACCGAGAAAACATTGATTCGAAGCAGTAAATAGTTTTGTTACTGTTTCTAGGGTCAGAATGTTTGACAATCCAATGCATTTGACTAATTGTATGAGTTCAGGATGAATTTGGAGTGTTTAGACAACACTGAAACCTGTTTTATCCTAAAACAGGATTAAACCAAGAAAACAGGCTAAAACCGAGAGAAAACATTGATTCGAAGCAGTACACGGCTATGTTACTCTTTCTAGGGTCAAAATATGTAACAATCCAATTCTTTTGACTAATTATAAAAGTTTGGGTTGAATTTGGAGTGTTTAGACACCACTTTGACCCATTTTATCCCGAAACAGGCTAAAACCGAGAAAACATTGATTCGAAGCAGTAAACAGCTGTGTTACTGTTTCTAGGGTCAGAATCTGTGACATCCAATGAATTTGACTAATTGTAAGAGTTCGGGATGAATTTGGAGTGTTTAGAGAACACTTAAACCCGTTTTATCCCAAAACAGGCTTAAACTGACAAAACAGGCTAAAACCGAGAGAAAACATTGATTTGAAGCAGGAAACAGCTATGTTACTCTTGCTAGGGTCAAAATATGTAGCAATCCCATGCTTTTGACTAATTATAAAAGTTTGGGTTGAATTTGGAGTGTTTAGACACCACTTTTACCCATTTTGTCCCGAAAGAGGCTAAAACCGAGAAAACATTGATTCGAAGCAGTAAACAGCTTTGTTACTGTTTCTAGGGTCAGAATCTGTGACAATCCAATGAATTTGACTAATTGTAAGAGTTCGGGATGAATTTGGAGTGTTTAGACAACACTTAAACCCGTTTTATCCTAAAACAGGCTTAAACCGAGAAAACAGGCTAAAACTGAGAGAACACATTGATTCGAAGCAGTAAACAGCTTTTTTACTGTTTCTAAGGTCAGAATGTTTGACAATACAATTCATTTGACTAATTGTAAGAGTTCGGGATGAATTTGGAGTGTTTAGACAACACTTAAACCTGTTTTATCCCAAAACAGGCTTAAACCAAGAAAACAGGCTAAAACCGAGAAAAAACATTGATTCGAAGCAGTACACGGCTATGTTACTCTTTCTAGGGTCAAAATATGTAACAATCTAATTCTTTTGACTAATTATAAAATTTTGGGTTGAATTTGGAGTGTTTAGACACCACTTTGACCCATTTGTCCCGAAAGAGGCTTAAACCGAGAAAACATTGATTCGAAGCAGTAAACAGCTTTGTTACTGTTTCTAAGGTCAGAATGTTTGACAATCCAATGCATTTGACTAATTGTAAGAGTTCGGGATGAATTTGGAGTGTTTAGACAACACTTAAACCTGTTTTATCCCAAAACAGGCTTAAACCAAGAAAACAGGCTAAAACCGAGAGAAAACATTGATTCGAAGCAGTACACGGCTATGTTACTCCTTCTAGGGTCAAAATATGTAACAATCTAATTCTTTTGACTAATTATAAAATTTTGGGTTGAATTTGGAGTGTTTAGACACCACTTTGACCCATTTTGTCCCGAAAGAGGCTAAAACCGAGAAAACATTGATTCGAAGCAGTAAACAGCTTTGTTACTGTTTCTAGGGTCAGAATCTGTGACAATCCAATGAATTTGACTAATTATAAGAGTTCGGGATGAATTTGGAGTGTTTAGACAACACTTAAACCCGTTTTATCCCAAAACAGGCTTAAACTGACAAAACATGCTAAAACTGAGAGAAAACATTGATTCGAAGCAGGAAACAGCTATGTTACTCTTGCTAGGGTCAAAATATGTAACAATCCAATGCTTTTGACTAATTATAAAAGTTTGGGTTGAATTTGGAGTGTTCAGACACCACTTTTACCCATTTTGTCCCGAAAGAGGCTAAAACCGAGAAAACATTGATTCGAAGCAGTAAACAGCTTTGTTACTGTTTCTAGGGTCAGAATCTGTGACAATCCAATGAATTTGACTAATTGTAAGAGTTCGGGATGAATTTGGAGTGTTTAGACAACACTTAAACCCGTTTTATCCTAAAACAGGCTTAAACCGAGAAAACAGGATAAAACTGAGAGAACACATTGATTCGAAGCAGTAAACAGCTTTTTTACTGTTTCTAAGGTCAGAATGTTTGACAATACAATGCATTTGACTAATTGTAAGAGTTCGGGATGAATTTGGAGTGTTTAGACAACACTTAAACCTATTTTATCCCAAAACAGGCTTAAACCAAGAAAACAGGCTAAAACCGAGAGAAAACATTGATTCGAAGCAGTACACGGCTATGTTACTCTTTCTAGGGTCAAAATATGTAACAATCTAATTCTTTTGACTAATTATAAAATTTTGGGTTGAATTTGGAGTGTTTAGACACCACTTTGACCCATTTTGTCCCGAAAGAGGCTAAAACCAAGAAAACATTGATTCGAAGCAGTAAACAGCTTTGTTACTGTTTCTAGGGTCAGAATCTGTGACAATCCAATGAATTTGACTAATTATAAGAGTTCGGGATGAATTTGGAGTGTTTAGACAACACTTAAACCCGTTTTATCCCAAAACAGGCTTAAACTGACAAAACTTGCTAAAACCGAGAGAAAACATTGATTCGAAGCAGGAAACAGCTTTTTTTACTCTTGCTAGGGTCAAAATATGTAACAATCCAATGCTTTTGACTAATTATAAAAGTTTGGGTTGAATTTGGAGTGTTTAGACACCACTTTTACCCATTTTGTCCCGAAAGAGGCTAAAACCGAGAAAACATTGATTCGAAGCAGTAAACAGCTTTTTTACTGTTTCTAGGGTCAGAATCTGTGACAATCCAATGAATTTGACTAATTGTAAGAGTTCGGGATGAATTTGGAGTGTTTAGACAACACATAAACCCGTTTTATCCTAAAACAGGCTTAAACCGAGAAAACAGGCTAAAACTGAGAGAACCCATTGATTCGAAGCAGTAAACAGCTTTGTTACTGTTTCTAGGGTCAGAATGTTTGCCAATACAATGCATTTGACTAATTGTAAGTGTTCAGGATGAATTTGGAGTGTTTAGACAATACTTAAACCCGTTTAATCCCAAAAGAGGCTTAAACCGAGTAAACAGCTTTGTTACTGTTTCTAGGGTCAGAATCTGTGACAATCCAATGAATTTGACTAATTATAAGAGTTCGGGATGAATTTGGAGTGTTTAGACAACACTTAAACCCGTTTTATCCCAGAACAGGCTTAAACTGACAAAACATGCTAAAACCGAGAGAAAACATTGATTCGAAGCAGGAAACAGCTATGTTACTCTTGCTAGGGTCAAAATATGTAACAATCCAATGCTTTTGACTAATTATAAAAGTTTGGGTTGAATTTGGAGTGTTTAGACACCACTTTTACCCATTTTGTCCCGAAAGAGGCTAAAACCGAGAAAACATTGATTCGAAGCAGTAAACAGCTTTGTTACTGTTTCTAGGGTCAGAATCTGTGACAATCCAATGAATTTGACTAATTGTAAGAGTTCGGGATGAATTTGGAGTGTTTAGACAACACTTAAACCCGTTTTATCCTAAAACAGGCTTAAACCAAGAAAACAGGCTAAAACTGAGAGAACACATTGATTCGAAGCAGTAAACAGCTTTTTTTACTGTTTCTAAGGTCAGAATGTTTGACAATACAATGCATTTGACTAATTGTAAGAGTTCGGGATGAATTTGGAGTGTTTAGACAACACTTAAACTTGTTTTATCCCAAAACTGGTTTAAACCAAGAAAACAGGCTAAAACCGAGAGAAAACATTGATTCGAAGCAGTACACGGCTATGTTACTCTTTCTAGGGTCAAAATATGTAACAATCTAATTCTTTTGACTAATTATAAAATTTTGGGTTGAATTTGGAGTGTTTAGACACCACTTTGACCCATTTTGCCCCGAAAGAGGCTAAAACCGAGAAAACATTGATTCGAAGCAGTAAACAGCTTTGTTACTGTTTCTAGGGTCAGAATCTGTGACAATCCAATGAATTTGACTAATTATAAGAGTTCGGGATGAATTTGGAGTGTTTAGACAACACTTAAACCCGTTTTATCCCAAAACAGGCTTAAACTGACAAAACATGCTAAAACCGAGAGAAAACATTGATTCGAAGCAGGAAACAGCTATGTTACTCTTGCTAGGGTCAAAATATGTAACAATCCAATGCTTTTGACTAATTATAAAAGTTTGGGTTGAATTTGGAGTGTTTAGACACCACTTTTACCCATTTTGTCCCGAAAGAGGCTAAAACCGAGAAAACATTGATTCGAAGCAGTAAACAGCTTTGTTACTGTTTCTAGGGTCAGAATCTGTGACAATCCAATGAATTTGACTAATTGTAAGAGTTCGGGATGAATTTGGAGTGTTTAGACAACACTTAAACCCGTTTTATCCTAAAACAGGCTTAAACCGAGAAAACAGGCTAAAACTGAGAGAACACATTGATTCGAAGCAGTAAACAGCTTTGTTACTGTTTCTAGGGTCATAATGTTTGCCAATACAATGCATTTGACTAATTGTAAGTGTTCAGGATGAATTTGGAGTGTTTAGACAACACTTAAACCCGTTTAATCCCAAAAGAGGCTTAAACCGAGAAAACAGGCTAAAACCAAGAGAAAACATTGATTCGAAGCAGTAAACAGCTTTGTTACTGTTTCTAGGGTCAGAATCGGTGACAATCCAATGAATTTGACTAATTATAAGAGTTCGGGATGAATTTGGAGTGTTTAGACAACACTTAAACCCGTTTTATCCCAAAACAAGCTTAAACCGAGAAAACATGCTAAAACCGAGAGAAAACATTGATTCGAAGCAGGAAACAGCTATGTTACTGTTTCTAGGGTCAGAATGTTTGCCAATACAATGCATTTGACTAATTGTAAGTGTTCAGGATGAATTTGGAGTGTTTAGACAACACTTAAACCCGTTTAATCCCAAAAGAGGCTTAAACCGAGAAAACAGGCTAAAACCTAGAGAAAACATTGATTCGAAGCAGTAAACAGCTTTGTTACTGTTTCTAGGGTCAGAATCTGTGACAATCCAATTAATTTGACTAATTATAAGAGTTCAGGATGAATTTGGAGTGTTTAGACAACACTTATACCCTTTTTATCCCAAAACAGGCTTAAACCGAGAAAACATTGATTCGAAGCAGTAAATAGTTTTGTTACTGTTTCTAAGGTCAGAATGTTTGACAATCCAATGCATTTGACTAATTATATGAGTTCGGGATGAATTTGGAGTGTTTAGACAACACTGAAACCTGTTTTATCCTAAAACAGGCTTAAACCAAGAAAACAGGCTAAAACCGAGAGAAAACATTGATTTGAAGCAGTACACAGCTATGTTACTCTTTCTAGGGTCAAAATATGTAACAATCCAATTCTTTTGACTAACTATAAAAGTTTGGGTTGAATTTGGAGTGTTTAGACACCACTTTTACCCATTTTGTCCCGAAAGAGGCTAAAACCGAGAAAACATTGATTCGAAGCAATAAACAGCTTTGTTACTGTTTCTAGGGTCAGAAGCTGTGACAATCCAATGAATTTGACTAATTGTAAGAGTTCGGGATGAATTTGGAGTGTTTAGACAACACTTAAACCCGTTTTATCCTAAAACAGGCTTAAACCGAGAAAACAGGCTAAAACTGAGAGAACACATTGATTCGAAGCAGTAAACAGCTTTTTTTACTGTTTCTAAGGTCAGAATGTTTGACAATACAATGCATTTGACTAATTGTAAGAGTTCGGGATGAATTTGGAGTGTTTAGACAACACTTAAACCTGTTTTATCCCAAAACAGGCTTAAACCAAGAAAACAGGCTAAAACCGAGAGAAAACATTGATTCGAAGCAGTACACGGCTATGTAACTCTTTCTAGGGTCAAAATATGTAACAATCTAATTCTTTTGACTAATTATAAAATTTTGGGTTGAATTTGGAGTGTTTAGACACCACTTTGACCCATTTTGCCCCGAAAGAGGCTAAAACCGAGAAAACATTGATTCGAAGCAGTAAACAGCTTTGTTACTGTTTCTAGGGTCAGAATCTGTGACAATCCAATGAATTTGACTAATTATAAGAGTTCGGGATGAATTTGGAGTGTTTAGACAACACTTAAACCCGTTTTATCCCAGAACAGGCTTAAACTGACAAAACATGCTAAAACCGAGAGAAAACATTGATTCGAAGCAGGAAACAGCTATGTTACTCTTGCTAGGGTCAAAATATGTAACAATCCAATGCTTTTGACTAATTATAAAAGTTTGGGTTGAATTTGGAGTGTTTAGACACCACTTTTACCCATTTTGTCCCGAAAGAGGCTAAAACCGAGAAAACATTGATTCGAAGCAGTAAACAGCTTTGTTACTGTTTCTAGGGTCAGAATCTGTGACAATCCAATGAATTTGACTAATTGTAAGAGTTCGGGATGAATTTGGAGTGTTTAGACAACACTTAAACCCGTTTTATCCTAAAACAGGCTTAAACCGAGAAAACAGGCTAAAACTGAGAGAACACATTGATTCGAAGCAGTAAACAGCTTTTTTTACTGTTTCTAAGGTCAGAATGTTTGACAATACAATGCATTTGACTAATTGTAAGAGTTCGGGATGAATTTGGAGTGTTTAGACAACACTTAAACTTGTTTTATCCCAAAACAGGTTTAAACCAAGAAAACAGGCTAAAACCGAGAGAAAACATTGATTCGAAGCAGTACACGGCTATGTTACTCTTTCTAGGGTCAAAATATGTAACAATCTAATTCTTTTGACTAATTATAAAATTTTGGGTTGAATTTGGAGTGTTTAGACACCACTTTTACCCATTTTGTCCCGAAAGAGGCTAAAACCGAGAAAACATTGATTCGAAGCAGTAAATATTGATCAAAAGAATAAGCCTAAGGCAGCCATGGCCGTCCGTACGAGTGTTGAATATGGGCTGTCCGTACAAGTGTGGTGAAATGGCCGAGTCTTCTAGTGATAAGGAATGGAGAGGAGGCCTGAAGCCCACTAGAAGGATCGAGAAGCACATTATAACCGTTAGAGAGAAGGGAAGGAAATAGTCACATGTTTGGTAAGGATGGGCTGTCGCTTTCACCTTGGGATGTAGTGTGTCTCTCTCCTAATGTCCCTATCCCACTTGTGTGTCTCGGTCAAGGGTGTAGCCCTAGTTTGTGTTTCCTTAAATAGGCTCATAGCCACCTTGTATTATCGCTTCTTATGGAATAAGAAAACCTAATCTTTTCTCCTTCCTCATTCTCTTTGTCTACCGAAACCTATATCCATTCTCTTGATTCTCTTCTTTATTCTACAAAGTCTTACATGGTATCAGAGCAAGTTGTTCGATTCTCTACAGTCTAATCTCATTCTTCTACTTGTTTCTATTCTCTAGTCTCCTTTCCTTCTTTTCTTCTCACTCGCATTCTTTTGTTTATTCTCCGGGTAAAAGCTTTATCCATCGGTCCATAGAAATCCGACCATGGAAAACGCCAAGCCCATCGTTTCACCGATTGTCCTAAAGGGGACAAACTACTTGCTGTGGACAAGAACCACAAGAACCGCCCTTGGAGGTCGTGGCCTTTGGAGTCATGTCGAGTCCGACTATGTCCCAAAGCAAAACCCCAAAGAAGAAGATGCTTCCGAGGCGGAAGCGGAGGAAGAGAGCGAGAGGAAGGCCAAATGGTTCCAAGAAGACCAAGTTGTCCTATCTGTTCTCCAAAACTCTCTGGACACGCCTATCCTTGAGGCCTACTCATACTGCGAGACGGCCAAGGAACTGTGGGAAACACTTAAAGGCGTGTATGGTAATGTCTCTAACATGACTAGAGTCTTTGAGGTCAAGAAGGCCATAAACGACCTTAACCAAGATGATGTGGAGTTCACTAAGCATCTTGGTAAGTTCCGTGCACTATGGTCCGAGCTTGACATGTTGCGGCCAAGTACACTTGAGGCGAGTGTGCTAAACGAAAGGAAGGAGCAAGACAAGATCTTTGGACTCCTCCTTACCTTGAACCCATCCTTCAATGACCTCTTGAAGCACATCCTAAGGGCAGAGAAGCTTCCCTCCTTTGAAGATATTTGCTCCCAAATTCAGAAAGAACAAGGATCTCTTGATTTGTTTAGCGGTAAGGGGGAGCTTGCTACGGCCAACAAAGGAGTGTACAAGCAAGAGGAGAGGAAGGTGTGGGTATGCGACCACTGCAAGAAGCGGGGCCACCTGAAAGACAAATGCTGGGTTCTACATCCTCATCTCAAGCCGGCCAAGTTCAAAGCCAACTTCTCAAAGGAAGCGGTTAGCGACAAGGGAGCCGGATCATCAAAGCAGGGAGATGAGGTGGCCATGACCGCAGCCTATGGAGATGTGGTGAGGAAGTCAGACCTTGAGGCTCTCATCCGCTCCATTGCCTCACTCAAGGAGTCTGGTATCTCTTTCTTTACCTCTAAGCCTAGTAAATCGCTTGTTATTGACTCGGGGGCTTCACATCATATGATTAGCAACCCTAGGTTAATTGACAACATAAAACCGGCTTTAGGGAATGTTGTTATTGCTAATGGAGATCAAATACCAGTAAAAGGGATAGGGGACTTGAAACTTTTTGATAAAACCTCAAAAGCTTTCTTTATGCCTACATTTACCTCCAATCTTCTATCGGTTAAGAGGGCCACAAATGATTTGAATTGTTATGCAATTTTTGGTCCTAACAGTGTTCATTTTCAGGATATTGAGACTGGAAAGGTTCTTGGAGAAGGGCAAGGGAGTGGAGATCTCTATGTCCTAGAGAAAACCGATCCAAATTTATCTTCTATTAAGTCTTGTTTTGTTGTTGATTCGAATATGGTGTGGCATGCTAGGCTAGGCCACCCTCATTCGCGTGCTTTAGGACTAATGTTTCCTAATATTTCTTTTGATAATTCTACTTGTGAACCTTGTATTCTTGGAAAACATTGCAAGTCTATCTTTCCTAAGTCAACTACTATTTATGAAAATTGTTTTGATTTAGTTCACTCAGATGTTTGGACTTCACCATGCCTATCTAGAGATAATAACAAGTATTTTGTGACTTTTATTGATGAAAAATCAAAATATACTTGGATTACCTTATTGCCTTCTAAAGATAGAGTGTTTGATGCCTTTGTCAACTTTCAAAACTATGTGACTAATCATTTTAATGCAAAACTTAAGGTACTTAGGTCTGATAATGGTGGAGAATACACAAGTTGCAAGTTCAAAGAACATCTCTCCAAGCATGGCATTCTCCATCAAACTAGTTGTCCCTACACGCCACAACAAAATGGTGTGGCCGAGAGAAAGAACCGGCATCTCATGGAAGTGGCGCGGGCAATCATGTTCCACTCTAGTGTTCCCAAACGATATTGGGGTGATGCTGTGATGACTGCATGCTATCTCATCAACCGGACACCAACCCGAGTTCTTCATGACTTATCTCCATTTGAAGTACTAAACAAATTTAAACCATCCCTTGATCACTTACGCGTTTTTGGTTGTGTTTGTTTTGTGTTAGTACCAGGAGAACAAAGGAGTAAGCTGGATGCCAAGAGTACAAAGTGCATGTTCATTGGCTACTCTACCACACAAAAGGGGTACAAATGTTATGATCCGGCCACAAGTCGTCTATATGTCTCCCGAGATGTCCGGTTCCTAGAGAATGTGGGCTACTATGACAAGAAGGACTGGAACAACCTTAAAGACCTCTCTCACTCACCTAATGACCGAGCTTCAAGTCTAAGGTTCCTTCTTGATCACCTTGGCAACCCGTCTCCACCAACGGGTGTCGTGCAGCCTATGCTACGCCAAACTCCTACCGACGGTGGGTCTGACCAAGGAGATACGAATAACAATGTTTCAGCCCAAGATAGTGTGTCCCTTGAGTCTGGCCTACCCATAGCCGGTGTTCCTGTTCCTGGCCCTACACCGGACACACATGCTCCGGCAGCGGCTCCTACCGAGGAAAACACGGAGACGGTTCTTACGGACGGTACGTCAACGGAGTTGCCTAGGACGGATCCACCTCCTGCACCAGTCCTGCGTCGGAGCACCAGACCTCGATCTGACCCCTCCACTTGGAAGAACAAGCGTGTATATTACAACAGTCAAGCCGTCGCTCATCCCATCCAAGCCGTTTGTTCCCTTGAGCTGTTACCTGCTGATCACCAAGCTTTCTTTGGCCAAGTTGACGCCAATTGGATCCCGCAGACATATGATGAAGCCAAGGAGCATCAGGTTTGGTTAGATGCGGTCAAGGATGAAACCGGCGCCATGATCCGGAATCATACGTGGGACGAATCGGATCTTCCTCAAGGCAAGCGGGCAGTTAGCTCCAAATGGGTGTTCACCATAAAGTATTTGAGCAATGGTGACATTGAACGGCATAAAGCCCGGTTAGTGGCCCGTGGCTTCACCCAAACCTATGGTGCGGACTACACGGACACCTTTGCACCCGTGGCCAAGCTCCATACGGTTCGGGTTGTGCTGTCTCTTGCTGTCAACCTATCATGGGACTTATGGCAGATGGATGTGAAGAACGCCTTTCTTCAAGGTGAACTTGATGAAGAAGTGTACATGACGCCTCCTCCCGGCCTTGAAGACATGGTTACACCCGGAAAAGTCTTGAGGCTACGTAAGGCCATCTATGGCCTTAAGCAGTCCCCACGAGCTTGGTACCACAAACTAAGCTCTACTCTCAAGACTTATGGTTTTAAGCGATCGGAGGCTGATCATACTCTCTTCACACGTCGCACCTCTATTGGTTGGGTGGTGGTGCTCATATACGTCGACGACATCATCGTGACTGGTGATGATAAGGCGGCCATTCAGGACACCAAGGACTCCCTCAAGTCGGCATTTGACATCAAGGACCTTGGGGAACTCAAATACTTTCTTGGTATTGAAATTTGTCGCTCACCGGAAGGACTCTTCCTCTCACAACGCAAGTACACTCTTGACTTGTTAGAGGAGACTGGCAAGCTTGGTGTGTCTCCGGTCGCTACGCCACTTGATGACGACTACCAGCTCAAGCGAAAGGGGGAGAGCTTACGGGAAAAAGAAGGCCGACCTAAGGAACCAATGGACGAGCCATTCTTAGACGTCACACGCTACCGCCGGCTTGTAGGTAAGCTAATATACCTTACTATCACACGACCTGACATATGTTATGCTGTGAATCAGGTTAGCCAACATATGAAGGCACCAAGCAAGTACCAATGGAGTCAAGTCGAGAGGATCCTAAGCTATCTCAAGGGCAGTCCGGGTCAAGGTATTTGGATGGGCAAGAATGACAACACCGAGATTGTTGGCTACTGTGATGCGGATTACAATGGCGACACGCTGGATAGAAGATCCACTACTGGGTACTGCACGTTCGTTGGAGGCAACATGGTTACATGGAGGTCTAAGAAACAAAAGGTGGTTTCATGCTCTAGCGCCGAGGCCGAGTATAGAGCTATGAGGAAGCTCACTAACGAGATGACATGGCTGAAGGGTCTACTCAAGGACTTAGGCATCGAAACAAAGCAGCCCATGACCATGCATTGCGACAATGAAGCGGCCATCCACATTGCCACAAACTCGGTCTTTCATGAGAGGACCAAGCACATAGAAAGCGATTGCCACAAGGTGAGAGAGAAGATTGAAGAAGGAGTGGTGTTACCATGCCACACAAGGAGTCAAGATCAGCTAGCTGACATCTTCACCAAGTCTGCAAGCTCCAAGGTTTGTGATCACATCTATAGCAAACTTGGACTTGTAGACATTACACGGCCATGATCAAGCTTCTCTAATCCGTGGACAGCACACTCTTTTTCCCTTGACTTGGTTTTGTCCCATGAGGTTTTCTAAGTCAAGGTTTTTAATGAGGTGCTGCTTCACGGGTTCCAAGCTTAGCCATTTCATTAGGCTAAGCTTGAGGGGGAGTATTGATCAAAAGAATAAGCCTAAGGCAGCCATGGCCGTCCGTACGAGTGTTGAATATGGGCTGTCCGTACAAGTGTGGTGAAATGGCCGAGTCTTCTAGTGATAAGGAATGGAGAGGAGGCCTGAAGCCCACTAGAAGGATCGAGAAGCACATTATAACCGTTAGAGAGAAGGGAAGGAAATAGTCACATGTTTGGTAAGGATGGGCTGTCGCTTTCACCTTGGGATGTAGTGTGTCTCTCTCCTAATGTCCCTATCCCACTTGTGTGTCTCGGTCAAGGGTGTAGCCCTAGTTTGTGTTTCCTTAAATAGGCTCATAGCCACCTTGTATTATCGCTTCTTATGGAATAAGAAAACCTAATCTTTTCTCCTTCCTCATTCTCTTTGTCTACCGAAACCTATATCCATTCTCTTGATTCTCTTCTTTATTCTACAAAGTCTTACAGTAAACAGCTTTGTTACTGTTTCTAGGGTCAGAATCTGTGACAATCCAATGAATTTGACTAATTGTAAGAGTTCGGGATGAATTTGGAGTGTTTAGACAACACTTAAACCCGTTTTATCCTAAAACAGGCTTAAACCGAGAAAACAGGCTAAAACTGAGAGAACACATTGATTCGAAGCAGTAAACAGCTTTTTTTACTGTTTCTAAGGTCAGAATGTTTGACAATACAATGCATTTGACTAATTGTAAGAGTTCGGGATGAATTTGGAGTGTTTAGACAACACTTAAACTTGTTTTATCCCAAAACAGGTTTAAACCAAGAAAACAGGCTAAAACCGAGAGAAAACATTGATTCGAAGCAGTACACGGCTATGTTACTCTTTCTAGGGTCAAAATATGTAACAATCTAATTCTTTTGACTAATTATAAAATTTTGGGTTGAATTTGGAGTGTTTAGACACCACTTTGACCCATTTTGTCCCGAAAGAGGCTAAAACCGAGAAAACATTGATTCGAAGCAGTAAACAGCTTTGTTACTGTTTCTAGGGTCAGAATCTGTGACAATCCAATGAATTTGACTAATTATAAGAGTTCGGGATGAATTTGGAGTGTTTAGACAACACTTAAACCCGTTTTATCCCAGAACAGGCTTAAACTGACAAAACATGCTAAAACCGAGAGAAAACATTGATTCGAAGCAGGAAACAGCTATGTTACTCTTGCTAGGGTCAAAATATGTAACAATCCAATGCTTTTGACTAATTATAAAAGTTTGGGTTGAATTTGGAGTGTTTAGACACCACTTTTACCCATTTTGTCCCGAAAGAGGCTAAAACCGAGAAAACATTGATTCGAAGCAGTAAACAGCTTTGTTACTGTTTCTAGGGTCAGAATCTGTGACAATCCAATGAATTTGACTAATTGTAAGAGTTCGGGATGAATTTGGAGTGTTTAGACAACACTTAAACCCGTTTTATCCTAAAACAGGCTTAAACCGAGAAAACAGGCTAAAACTGAGAGAACACATTGATTCGAAGCAGTAAACAGCTTTTTTTACTGTTTCTAAGGTCAGAATGTTTGACAATACAATGCATTTGACTAATTGTAAGAGTTCGGGATGAATTTGGAGTGTTTAGACAACACTTAAACTTGTTTTATCCCAAAACTGGTTTAAACCAAGAAAACAGGCTAAAACCGAGAGAAAACATTGATTCGAAGCAGTACACGGCTATGTTACTCTTTCTAGGGTCAAAATATGTAACAATCTAATTCTTTTGACTAATTATAAAATTTTGGGTTGAATTTGGAGTGTTTAGACACCACTTTGACCCATTTTGCCCCGAAAGAGGCTAAAACCGAGAAAACATTGATTCGAAGCAGTAAACAGCTTTGTTACTGTTTCTAGGGTCAGAATCTGTGACAATCCAATGAATTTGACTAATTATAAGAGTTCGGGATGAATTTGGAGTGTTTAGACAACACTTAAACCCGTTTTATCCCAAAACAGGCTTAAACTGACAAAACATGCTAAAACCGAGAGAAAACATTGATTCGAAGCAGGAAACAGCTATGTTACTCTTGCTAGGGTCAAAATATGTAACAATCCAATGCTTTTGACTAATTATAAAAGTTTGGGTTGAATTTGGAGTGTTTAGACACCACTTTTACCCATTTTGTCCCGAAAGAGGCTAAAACCGAGA
This sequence comes from Camelina sativa, assembly GCF_030686135.1. Taxonomy (NCBI): domain Eukaryota; kingdom Viridiplantae; phylum Streptophyta; class Magnoliopsida; order Brassicales; family Brassicaceae; genus Camelina; species Camelina sativa. Next base: position 24,003,629 of record NC_141893.1, on the reverse strand, counting down.
AAACATTGATTCGAAGCAGTAAACAGCTTTGTTACTGTTTCTAGGGTCAGAATCTGTGACAATCCAATGAATTTGACTAATTGTAAGAGTTCGGGATGAATTTGGAGTGTTTAGACAACACTTAAACCCGTTTTATCCTAAAACAGGCTTAAACCGAGAAAACAGGCTAAAACTGAGAGAACACATTGATTCGAAGCAGTAAACAGCTTTGTTACTGTTTCTAGGGTCATAATGTTTGCCAACACAATGCATTTGACTAATTGTAAGTGTTCAGGATGAATTTGGAGTGTTTAGACAACACTTAAACCCGTTTAATCCCAAAAGAGGCTTAAACCGAGAAAACAGGCTAAAACCAAGAGAAAACATTGATTCGAAGCAGTAAACAGCTTTGTTACTGTTTCTAGGGTCAGAATCGGTGACAATCCAATGAATTTGACTAATTATAAGAGTTCGGGATGAATTTGGAGTGTTTAGACAACACTTAAACCCGTTTTATCCCAAAACAAGCTTAAACCGAGAAAACATGCTAAAACCGAGAGAAAACATTGATTCGAAGCAGGAAACAGCTATGTTACTGTTTCTAGGGTCAGAATGTTTGCCAATACAATGCATTTGACTAATTGTAAGTGTTCAGGATGAATTTGGAGTGTTTAGACAACACTTAAACCCGTTTAATCCCAAAAGAGGCTTAGACCGAGAAAACAGGCTAAAACCTAGAGAAAACATTGATTCGAAGCAGTAAACAGCTTTGTTACTGTTTCTAGGGTCAGAATCGGTGACAATCCAATTAATTTGACTAATTATAAGAGTTCAGGATGAATTTGGAGTGTTTAGACAACACTTATACCCTTTTTATCCCAAAACAGGCTTAAACCGAGAAAACATTGATTCGAAGCAGTAAATAGTTTTGTTACTGTTTCTAAGGTCAGAATGTTTGACAATCCAATGCATTTGACTAATTATATGAGTTCGGGATGAATTTGGAGTGTTTCGACAACACTGAAACCTGTTTTATCCTAAAACAGGCTTAAACCAAGAAAACAGGCTAAAACCGAGAGAAAACATTGATTTGAAGCAGTACACAGCTATGTTACTCTTTCTAGGGTCAAAATATGTAACAATCCAATTCTTTTGACTAACTATAAAAGTTTGGGTTGAATTTGGAGTGTTTAGACACCACTTTTACCCATTTTGTCCCGAAAGAGGCTAAAACCGAGAAAACATTGATTCGAAGCAATAAACAGCTTTGTTACTGTTTCTAGGGTCAGAAGCTGTGACAATCCAATGAATTTGACTAATTGTAAGAGTTCGGGATGAATTTGGAGTGTTTAGACAACACTTAAACCCGTTTTATCCTAAAACAGGCTTAAACCGAGAAAACAGGCTAAAACTGAGAGAACACATTGATTCGAAGCAGTAAACAGCTTTTTTTACTGTTTCTAAGGTCAGAATGTTTGACAATACAATGCATTTGACTAATTGTAAGAGTTCGGGATGAATTTGGAGTGTTTAGACAACACTTAAACCTGTTTTATCCCAAAACAGGCTTAAACCAAGAAAACAGGCTAAAACCGAGAGAAAACATTGATTTGAAGCAGTACACAGCTATGTTACTCTTTCTAGGGTCAAAATATGTAACAATCTAATTCTTTTGACTAATTATAAAATTTTGGGTTGAATTTGGAGTGTTTAGACACCACTTTGACCCATTTTGCCCCGAAAGAGGCTAAAACCGAGAAAACATTGATTCGAAGCAGTAAACAGCTTTGTTACAGTTTCTAGGGTCAGAATCTGTGACAATCCAATGAATTTGACTAATTATAAGAGTTCGGGATGAATTTGGAGTGTTTAGACAACACTTAAACCCGTTTTATCCCAGAACAGGCTTAAACTGACAAAACATGCTAAAACCGAGAGAAAACATTGATTCGAAGCAGGAAACAGCTATGTTACTCTTGCTAGGGTCAAAATATGTAACAATCCAATGCTTTTGACTAATTATAAAAGTTTGGGTTGAATTTGGAGTGTTTAGACACCACTTTTACCCATTTTGTCCCGAAAGAGGCTAAAACCGAGAAAACATTGATTCGAAGCAGTAAACAGCTTTGTTACTGTTTCTAGGGTCAGAATCTGTGACAATCCAATGAATTTGACTAATTGTAAGAGTTCGGGATGAATTTGGAGTGTTTAGACAACACTTAAACCCGTTTTATCCTAAAACAGGCTTAAACCGAGAAAACAGGCTAAAACTGAGAGAACACATTGATTCGAAGCAGTAAACAGCTTTTTTTACTGTTTCTAAGGTCAGAATGTTTGACAATACAATGCATTTGACTAATTGTAAGAGTTCGGGATGAATTTGGAGTGTTTAGACAACACTTAAACTTGTTTTATCCCAAAACAGGTTTAAACCAAGAAAACAGGCTAAAACCGAGAGAAAACATTGATTCGAAGCAGTACACGGCTATGTTACTCTTTCTAGGGTCAAAATATGTAACAATCCAATGCTTTTGACTAATTATAAAAGTTTGGGTTGAATTTGGAGTGTTTAGACACCACTTTTACCCATTTTGTCCCGAAAGAGGCTAAAACCGAGAAAACATTGATTCGAAGCAGTAAACAGCTTTGTTACTGTTTCTAGGGTCAGAATCTGTGACAATCCAATGAATTTGACTAATTGTAAGAGTTCGGGATGAATTTGGAGTGTTTAGACAACACTTAAACCCGTTTTATCCTAAAACAGGCTTAAACCGAGAAAACAGGCTAAAACTGAGAGAACACATTGATTCGAAGCAGTAAACAGCTTTGTTACTGTTTCTAGGGTCATAATGTTTGCCAATACAATGCATTTGACTAATTGTAAGTGTTCAGGATGAATTTGGAGTGTTTAGACAACACTTAAACCCGTTTAATCCCAAAAGAGGCTTAAACCGAGAAAACAGGCTAAAACCAAGAGAAAACATTGATTCGAAGCAGTAAACAGCTTTGTTACTGTTTCTAGGGTCAGAATCGGTGACAATCCAATGAATTTGACTAATTATAAGAGTTCGGGATGAATTTGGAGTGTTTAGACAACACTTAAACCCGTTTTATCCCAAAACAAGCTTAAACCGAGAAAACATGCTAAAACCGAGAGAAAACATTGATTCGAAGCAGGAAACAGCTATGTTACTGTTTCTAGGGTCAGAATGTTTGCCAATACAATGCATTTGACTAATTGTAAGTGTTCAGGATGAATTTGGAGTGTTTAGACAACACTTAAACCCGTTTAATCCCAAAAGAGGCTTAAACCGAGAAAACAGGCTAAAACCTAGAGAAAACATTGATTCGAAGCAGTAAACAGCTTTGTTACTGTTTCTAGGGTCAGAATCTGTGACAATCCAATTAATTTGACTAATTATAAGAGTTCAGGATGAATTTGGAGTGTTTAGACAACACTTATACCCTTTTTATCCCAAAACAGGCTTAAACCGAGAAAACATTGATTCGAAGCAGTAAATAGTTTTGTTACTGTTTCTAAGGTCAGAATGTTTGACAATCCAATGCATTTGACTAATTATATGAGTTCGGGATGAATTTGGAGTGTTTAGACAACACTGAAACCTGTTTTATCCTAAAACAGGCTTAAACCAAGAAAACAGGCTAAAACCGAGAGAAAACATTGATTTGAAGCAGTACACAGCTATGTTACTCTTTCTAGGGTCAAAATATGTAACAATCCAATTCTTTTGACTAACTATAAAAGTTTGGGTTGAATTTGGAGTGTTTAGACACCACTTTTACCCATTTTGTCCCGAAAGAGGCTAAAACCGAGAAAACATTGATTCGAAGCAATAAACAGCTTTGTTACTGTTTCTAGGGTCAGAAGCTGTGACAATCCAATGAATTTGACTAATTGTAAGAGTTCTGGATGAATTTGGAGTGTTTAGACAACACTTAAACCCGTTTTATCCTAAAACAGGCTTAAACCGAGAAAACAGGCTAAAACTGAGAGAACACATTGATTCGAAGCAGTAAACAGCTTTTTTTACTGTTTCTAAGGTCAGAATGTTTGACAATACAATGCATTTGACTAATTGTAAGAGTTCGGGATGAATTTGGAGTGTTTAGACAACACTTAAACCTGTTTTATCCCAAAACAGGCTTAAACCAAGAAAACAGGCTAAAACCGAGAGAAAACATTGATTCGAAGCAGTACACGGCTATGTTACTCTTTCTAGGGTCAAAATATGTAACAATCTAATTCTTTTGACTAATTATAAAATTTTGGGTTGAATTTGGAGTGTTTAGACACCACTTTGACCCATTTTGCCCCGAAAGAGGCTAAAACCGAGAAAACATTGATTCAAAGCAGTAAACAGCTTTGTTACTGTTTCTAGGGTCAGAATCTGTGACAATCCAATGAATTTGACTAATTATAAGAGTTCGGGATGAATTTGGAGTGTTTAGACAACACTTAAACCCGTTTTATCCCAGAACAGGCTTAAACTGACAAAACATGCTAAAACCGAGAGAAAACATTGATTCGAAGCAGGAAACAGCTATGTTACTCTTGCTAGGGTCAAAATATGTAACAATCCAATGCTTTTGACTAATTATAAAAGTTTGGGTTGAATTTGGAGTGTTTAGACACCACTTTTACCCATTTTGTCCCGAAAGAGGCTAAAACCGAGAAAACATTGATTCGAATCAGTAAACAGCTTTGTTACTGTTTCTAGGGTCAGAATCTGTGACAATCCAATGAATTTGACTAATTGTAAGAGTTCGGGATGAATTTGGAGTGTTTAGACAACACTTAAACCCGTTTTATCCTAAAACAGGCTTAAACCGAGAAAACAGGCTAAAACTGAGAGAACACATTGATTCGAAGCAGTAAACAGCTTTTTTTACTGTTTCTAAGGTCAGAATGTTTGACAATACAATGCATTTGACTAATTGTAAGAGTTCGGGATGAATTTGGAGTGTTTAGACAACACTTAAACTTGTTTTATCCCAAAACTGGTTTAAACCAAGAAAACAGGCTAAAACCGAGAGAAAACATTGATTCGAAGCAGTACACGGCTATGTTACTCTTTCTAGGGTCAAAATATGTAACAATCTAATTCTTTTGACTAATTATAAAATTTTGGGTTGAATTTGGAGTGTTTAGACACCACTTTGACCCATTTTGCCCCGAAAGAGGCTAAAACCGAGAAAACATTGATTCGAAGCAGTAAACAGCTTTGTTACTGTTTCTAGGGTCAGAATCTGTGACAATCCAATGAATTTGACTAATTATAAGAGTTCGGGATGAATTTGGAGTAATTAGACAACACTTAAACCCGTTTTATCCCAAAACAGGCTTAAACTGACAAAACATGCTAAAACCGAGAGAAAACATTGATTCGAAGCAGGAAACAGCTATGTTACTCTTGCTAGGGTCAAAATATGTAACAATCCAATGCTTTTGACTAATTATAAAAGTTTGGGTTGAATTTGGAGTGTTTAGACACCACTTTTACCCATTTTGTCCCGAAAGAGGCTAAAACCGAGAAAACATTGATTCGAAGCAGTAAACAGCTTTGTTACTGTTTCTAGGGTCAGAATCTGTGACAATCCAATGAATTTGACTAATTGTAAGAGTTCGGGATGAATTTGGAGTGTTTAGACAACACTTAAACCCGTTTTATCCTAAAACAGGCTTAAACCGAGAAAACAGGCTAAAACTGAGAGAACACATTGATTCGAAGCAGTAAACAGCTTTGTTACTGTTTCTAGGGTCATAATGTTTGCCAATACAATGCATTTGACTAATTGTAAGTGTTCAGGATGAATTTGGAGTGTTTAGACAACACTTAAACCCGTTTAATCCCAAAAGAGGCTTAAACCGAGAAAACAGGCTAAAACCAAGAGAAAACATTGATTCGAAGCAGTAAACAGCTTTGTTACTGTTTCTAGGGTCAGAATCGGTGACAATCCAATGAATTTGACTAATTATAAGAGTTCGGGATGAATTTGGAGTGTTTAGACAACACTTAAACCCGTTTTATCCTAAAACAGGCTTAAACCGAGAAAACAGGCTAAAACTGAGAGAACACATTGATTCGAAGCAGTAAACAGCTTTTTTTACTGTTTCTAAGGTCAGAATGTTTGACAATACAATGCATTTGACTAATTGTAAGAGTTCGGGATGAATTTGGAGTGTTTAGACAACACTTAAACCTGTTTTATCCCAAAACAGGCTTAAACCAAGAAAACAGGCTAAAACCAAGAGAAAACATTGATTCGAAGCAGTAAACAGCTTTGTTACTGTTTCTAGGGTCAGAATCGGTGACAATCCAATGAATTTGACTAATTATAAGAGTTCGGGATGAATTTGGAGTGTTTAGACAACACTTAAACCCGTTTTATCCCAAAACAGGCTTAAACCGAGAAAACATTGATTCGAAGCAGTAAACAGCTTTGTTACTGTTTCTAGGGTCAGAATCTGTGACAATCCAATGAATTTGACTAATTATAAGAGTTCGGGATGAATTTGGAGTGTTTAGACAACACTTAAACCCGTTTTATCCCAGAACAGGCTTAAACTGACAAAACATGCTAAAACCGAGAGAAAACATTGATTCGAAGCAGGAAACAGCTATGTTACTCTTGCTAGGGTCAAAATATGTAACAATCCAATGCTTTTGACTAATTATAAAAGTTTGGGTTGAATTTGGAGTGTTTAGACACCACTTTTACCCATTTTGTCCCGAAAGAGGCTAAAACCGAGAAAACATTGATTCGAAGCAGTAAACAGCTTTGTTACTGTTTCTAGGGTCAGAATCTGTGACAATCCAATGAATTTGACTAATTGTAAGAGTTCGGGATGAATTTGGTGTTGGGATTTATGAGACAAAGCTCACAAGAGAGGGTAGACAAACACTTGGTGAATGAATCCCCCTTTACCCACAACAAACTAACTCATTCTCAAGGGGGAGGAGAGAACATCAACTTGTGATGAACTCCCCATAGAACAGCTAGATAGAACCCAAATACTAGTGAGTAAGCGGATCCTATCAAGGAGAAGCACTAGTTTGAGACTTATCCTTGTTCTAGTAACACAACACTAAGAGTTTGTGTACTTAGGAGAAGGAGGATTAGAATCAGTAATCTAGGCTTAGTAAAGAGAGTAAATAAGGAAGAGTTTAGGTGGATTTAGAAGAGAATTAGGCTGCCATAAGGGCAGCCCCTAACCGCTAATCACCTAAACAATCTACATTGTGAATATGAACAAGAACACAAGTAGAGAGGGGAAATCGGATTCTCTTCTATTAGATAATATTGTGATATATGTTTACATATGAGAGATTACATCTTAATATAGGAAAAACAAGGTCATATGACCGTTAGACACAAAGAGAGAAGGGGAAGGTATGAAAGTGACTTGTAGCCGTTTGTCTCGAGTAGAGGAAGAAGAGAGCGACTTCTCTCTTCCTTCACCTAACCAAAAGCACACGTGAATCTCCCTTCCTTCCTTTTCCTTCTTCCTTCCTTTTCCTTGTGAGATGGGCCTCTCTCTCTTGTAAGGCCTCGTTTTCCTTCTCCTAAGCCACTCAAACTTCGGCCTTTCCATCACATGGACCGAGAGCAGCCCTAAGAGCACGACCGTATGGACGGGCCTTCTCTTCATTGTACGGACGGGCCTTCTCTTCATCGTACGGACGGGCCTTCTCTTCATCGTACGGACGGGCCTGTACGGACGGGCCTGTACGGACGGGCCTGTACGGACGGGCCTTCTCTTCAATGTGTTCACGGCCTAACTGGCCGCTCACCGGACATGGGTCCGTTCACGGACACGGTACATGGTACCGGACACGGTACATGGTCGCTCACGGACACGGACATGGCCTTACCGGCCTTTACATGGCCTTTCCGGCCTTTCTTCTCTTCTTCCAAGGCTCGGCCTTACCGGCCTCTCCTCTCTCCTCCTTGGTACATTCTAATACTCCCCCGCACGCTTGATCGGTGGGACACCATGGGGACCAAAGATCAAGGGTGGACTAGTGTCATCTACCTCATTAAAAACCTCAACAAAGAAAACCTCTTGGGATAAAACTTTGTTAAGGGAAAAAGAGTATAGACTCCACTATCCATGATGTCCCTTGACCTTGGTTTGCAAAGAACTAGCTCCCTTCTCTTCATGATTTGAACCGCTCCTACTCCTTAGCCCACCTTGCCTTTAGCACATTCCTTATGATCTCCATCCTTGCGCCTTTAGAATTTCTTTGAGGCTCTCATAGTCTCCTTTACCCCTTAAACAAGTGATAAAAAAGAAAAGAATAAGTGTTTGCTATGAGGAATATCAAAGAAAATTTCTAAAAGTGTGACAATTTAAGAGAACATATTAAAGAGTAAAGACTAGTAATGAAGCTAAGGTAATGAATTTAAGAAATTTAAATAGAGTAGAGTTTAGAGCACAGCCTTTATGGTGTTTTGATGGATAGGAAGGAGAGAGTTGATCACTGATGCGGTTTGGAATTCCTCCTTGAGACCGCTTCTCTAACCATGGTTTTTAAACCCGGCCAGTTTTATCTGTCAGACTGATACATGCCCACTGAATCGGACATAACTTTCGAACGGCTGCTCGGATTGGTATGATTCCACTTCCACTGGCAAGATGACTCTGTGGTCTCGAACTTTAATGAAGAACGCGGAAGCCGAATCGCAGTGGAAGGGTTTCGTCCGAGTCGATCTTTGAGACGCTTCGGCTGAGCTTTAAGTAAAGACTTTTGCTTGTGGCCGAGCAGAATCTGTGAGGTACGGTCTGAAGTCACTTGATCTCCCCCGTAACCTTTACTTGATGATGGGCTGAAACCTCATCACCTCAGTTGAAGCCTTGTGCATCACCGTTCTTGTGCACATCCAATCAACAGTTGAAACCTTGTGCATCACCTTTCCTAAAGACCATTGTGCACATCCGATCAACAACTTGGCACTAACACACATGCTCTTGGACTGATTCATCACCTTCCACCAGCTTAACAAAGACTTGGTGGCCCTTGGTTCTAACTCCAGGCATTGTGCTGCGCTCTCCTCATGGCTATCTTGTAGCCTTCAACCTCGCCACTTCTTCTTCTTGAGATAGTAGGCGAGCTCCACACAATCTTCAAGGCTGAAGCTGAAACCAAATTCAATGGAACAGATTCTAAACAAGAGATTGTTAGAGATTAGAGAATAGAGAATATAGAATATTACTGAAAATAAAATAGAATTTAGAGAATAAGTAACCAGAGAATTAGTAACCAAGAGTATAGAGTATAGTAGAGTATATGGGCGGAAGTATAAGGTGAGTGGAGAGTAGAATAGAGAATTTGCTCAAGAGTTCTTATGGACAGAGTTATACTCTGTTTTCTTGAGTTTGCAGAAGCTTTGACAGCCAAGAGCATCCAACATTCAACAAGACTTTGGTGCTTTAATGGCTGAAACACATGGACCGTTTGGAAAATTAATTTCTCCAACGGTTTTGGACCTAACTCATGGTAGAATCACTTAAACAAAGTGTTCTCCAAGATCTTAAGGCTTTAGATCCACGAAAATAACATATAGAAGATGTTTTTCGTGGTCCCAAGCAAAGAAGAAACAACAAAAGCCTTTGGAACAACCTATTGTCCAACGGTTAAAAGAATGCATCTTTGAACAGCTTTAGTCTAGTTGACCAAGCGGACATGAGATGCGAAAATTAAGATCTCTCTCTTCTTCAAGCTTGAATCTGGACACACCATAGGGCCAGAAACAAAGCTTTCTCAACATTGAGAAGAAGAAGTAGCGATTTAGTAATTAAGCCTTTAAAGGAAATTAACTAAATCCTAAGAGAGCTAAATCCTAAGAATTTCGTGGCTCATACAAGCACACAAGAACCGTGAATCCTCACCATGAACAACACAATTTGCTCAATGGTTCATCACTTCCCACACATCCCAAAATAAACAAAGCTATTACCAAATCGGTAAAGCTTAAGGATGGGGCTTGTAAAATCGATTTCTTTCCACACACTTGGTCTACAAATTCTAACAAGACAAGAGACCAAGCTTACTCAACAATGAGCTGCTAGAGAATCGATTTAATCAACAAAAGCAAAATTAAAGCTTTAAAGAAACTAAGCTAAGCGATTTAACACCTAAGCAAAGTCTAAAACTTTAACTAAGCTAACTCCTAAGAAAACGACTTTGAGAATGAGTTTAAATCACCAAGAACAGAACCTGCTCTGATACCATGTTGGGATTTATGAGACAAAGCTCACAAGAGAGGGTAGACAAACACTTGGTGAATGAATCCCCCTTTACCCACAACAAACTAACTCATTCTCAAGGGGGAGGAGAGAACATCAACTTGTGATGAACTCCCCATAGAACAGCTAGATAGAACCCAAATACTAGTGAGTAAGCGGATCCTATCAAGGAGAAGCACTAGTTTGAGACTTATCCTTGTTCTAGTAACACAACACTAAGAGTTTGTGTACTTAGGAGAAGGAGGATTAGAATCAGTAATCTAGGCTTAGTAAAGAGAGTAAATAAGGAAGAGTTTAGGTGGATTTAGAAGAGAATTAGGCTGCCATAAGGGCAGCCCCTAACCGCTAATCACCTAAACAATCTACATTGTGAATATGAACAAGAACACAAGTAGAGAGGGGAAATCGGATTCTCTTCTATTAGATAATATTGTGATATATGTTTACATATGAGAGATTACATCTTAATATAGGAAAAACAAGGTCATATGACCGTTAGACACAAAGAGAGAAGGGGAAGGTATGAAAGTGACTTGTAGCCGTTTGTCTCGAGTAGAGGAAGAAGAGAGCGACTTCTCTCTTCCTTCACCTAACCAAAAGCACACGTGAATCTCCCTTCCTTCCTTTTCCTTCTTCCTTCCTTTTCCTTGTGAGATGGGCCTCTCTCTCTTGTAAGGCCTCGTTTTCCTTCTCCTAAGCCACTCAAACTTCGGCCTTTCCATCACATGGACCGAGAGCAGCCCTAAGAGCACGACCGTACGGACGGGCCTTCTCTTCATTGTACGGACGGGCCTTCTCTTCATCGTACGGACGGGCCTTCTCTTCATCGTACGGACGGGCCTGTACGGACGGGCCTGTACGGACGGGCCTGTACGGACGGGCCTGTACGGACGGGCCTTCTCTTCAATGTGTTCACGGCCTAACTGGCCGCTCACCGGACATGGGTCCGTTCACGGACACGGTACATGGTACCGGACACGGTACATGGTCGCTCACGGACACGGACATGGCCTTACCGGCCTTTACATGGCCTTTCCGGCCTTTCTTCTCTTCTTCCAAGGCTCGGCCTTACCGGCCTCTCCTCTCTCCTCCTTGGTACATTCTAATACTCCCCCGCACGTTTGATCTGCAGGGCACCATGGGGACCAAAGATCAAGCGTGGACACGTGAGGACTACCTCATTAAAAACCTTAACAAAGAAAACCACTTGGGAGAAAACTTTGTTAAGTAAAAAGAGTGTAGTCTCCACGTTCCTTGATGTCGCAATGATCTTGGTTTGTCAAGAACCAGCTCTCTTCTCTTTAAGCCTTTGAACCGCTACACTTCCTTAGCCCTCCTTGCCTTTAGCACATTCCTTATGATCTCCATCCTTGTTCCTTTAGAATTCCTTTGAGGCTCTCATAGTCTCCTTTACCCTTAAACAAGTGATAAAGAAGAAAAGAATAAGTGTTTGCTATGAGGAATATCAAAGAAAAATTCTAAAAGTGTGACAATTTAAGAAGAATCATATTAAAGACTAAAGACTAGTAATGAAGCTAAGGTAATGAATTTATGAATTAAAATAGAGAAGGGTTTAGAGCACAGCCTTTATGGTGTTTTGATGGATAGGAAGGAGAGAGTTGATCACAGTTGCGGTTTGGAATTCCTCCTTGAGACCGCTCCTCTAACCATGGTTTTAAACCCGGTCAGTTTTATTTGTCAGACTGACACATGCCCACTGAATCGGACATAACTTTCGAACGGCTGCTCGGATTGGTATGATTCCACTTCCACTGGCAAGATGACTCTGTGGTCTCGAACTTTAATGAAGAACGCGGAAGCCGAATCGCAGTGGAAGGGTTTCGTCCGAGTCGATCTTTGAGACGCTTCGGCTGAGCTTTAAGTAAAGACTTTTGCTTGTGGCCGAGCAGAATCTGTGAGGTACGGTCTGAAGTCACTTGATCTCCCCCGTAACCTTTACTTGATGATGGGCTGAAACCTCATCACCTCAGTTGAAGCCTTGTGCATCA